>NC_087458.1:6380390-6683420 GCF_036321535.1 Camelus dromedarius | reverse complement strand
CTTCATGGAAGGAGGCAGAAAATTAAGGGCACGGGTTCCACTTGGGATCCTCCGCACCTCCCAAGGTGCCTAGAGTGCAGAGCTATGTGCGTGTCCCACCAGCAGAGGTCGCCACACTCCTCACAAACCCGCCACAGGTTGCCAGGCCCCAGGTAGGTGAGCCCCGGGTGAGAATCAGCTGGGGCCTCAACTCAGAGGCAGAGCTGGGCCAGGAGCCACCAGGACCTTCCCTACTGAGCTGCCACTGGCCAACTGGAGTCGGGAAGGGCCGACAGCGCCTGGCTTGCTCAGAAGGCTCAGACCCAAGTCACCAGACACGCCCCAGGTATATGTCCTTAACTCGAGAACTTAACCATTGGAGGGTGGTTCATCCAGGGCTGCACAGTGCCCGGGACTTGTGGTTGCTCTGCTTTAGGGCCCCCGCCTCGGGCAGCCCAGGTGCCAGCTCTGGGTTTGGGAAACCGCTAGAGGTAATTTTTTCCTTGAGCCTTTTGGGACTGGGGCCAGGAAGCTGACTTGATTAGTAAATCTTAATTGAGAGCATGCTCTGTGCCAGGCATTTGGGATTCGGTAGTGAACAAAATAAAGATCCCACACTTGGGAAGCAGAATCTCTGGTGGGGAGGAGGGTGCCATGATCTGTACTACAGTGTGGGGCTGGGAGTGGACACACCCACCCACCCAGGACTGGCTGGTGATGGGCTCTCCCCACTGATTCAGCCCTGAGCACACAGGCCTTTGGACCTGCCCCGCCTCCAGGGATGAGGCTCAGATGCTGAGCCCTGGCTAAGCAGGGGTCTACATAGGCTCTCCCCCAACCACCAAGTTCCACCAAGGTCTTTGCATTTGCCCAGTCCACATACATAGCACTTTACAGTTTGCAAAATGTGCGTACCTGTACCACTTTCATGTGAGCCGGCAGGGCAATGTGGTGACAAGACACTGGCACCCTGTACCCATTTCCCATGTATTTTTTTTCCAGATACCATATCAGTACCTTTTATTTGACTTTTGACCCCTGAAATAAGGGGTCAGGAGAAGCATTTAAAAATGTATTTTCATTTTCACAAAACCACCAGGGAGGGAGGTGTGACTGGGTCCTACTTTCTGGGCTCAGAGCAGTGTAACTTGCCTGAGTGGCCACCAGCAGGATGATGGCAGCTCTAAAGCAGACGGGTCGGATTCCCAGCCCGAGGCTGCTCCCAGCATCCCTGCCTGCCTGCTCCACTCTGTCTTCTTTCCACACCCAGGACCAGCCCCACCTGCCACAAAGTCTTTGGAATAGAGTCGCCACCCTTCTTTCAGACAGGTCTCCGTGGAGCTGCTCTTTGGAAACCTTCCCCAGCTCCTATCGTCAGAGTGGTTTTCATGGAGAAGGCAGGCAGGAAGAAGCCCAGTGGTGGTAGCTGAGAAGACAGGGTGACCTCTCCAAGTGCACAGTCCAGTTTGGCTCATGGCGTGGCCTCTGGCCTCCTTTCAGAACAAGTGCAAGCCAGTTGCCTTCTCTGGAACTTAACTCAGTTTTCCCATCTGTAGAATGGGGCTACTAATCTAACCTTACTGGCTTGTTGGGACCATGTGTGCACAGAGCAGGCCCTCAGTGAACGTACCAGGGTGTGGAAAGTACGTCTCTTTTATAACGAGAGCCAGACAAGGCAAAGGCACAAGAGTTTCAGTTTTCCCCCAGCAAAGCCGGATCCTGGAGGAGACGGTATGAAGCTGCTGTAGATGGATGAGAGTGGTTAGTGGGTGGGCTGGAGGCAGGTGGGATGTGCTGTGGTCCTGTCTCGCTCTTTCTGCCATAGCTTGGGGAAGGGTGGGAGGGCTCTAGTTAGGCAAGTCCTCACCCCAGGGAAAAGAAGCATGGATGAGAAACCTACACTTACAGATCGGGATTCACCGTGGCCAGCAGGGTAGGTAAGGGGTAAGCACTGTGTCCAGGGTCAAGATGCCCTGAACTCTCACTCATGCATAAATTCACTCACTCACTTCCTGATTCAACATATCATTTGGGTGCAGGGTGGGATGCAGTGTTGTGTGTGTGTTTTACAATTTACACCACAGGCTCCTGTCACCAAGGAGCTTATGGTGTAAATTAAAAGCAGGGGAGAAAAGACGTGTCTACAGACAACTCCAATACAAGCAAGAGGTGAAAAGTGTCCCCAGAGAGATAGAAATAAAGTGCTAAGGGAATTCAGAAGAGGGAGATGATGTTGAATTGGGGGGAAGGCGCCAAGGAGGGGCTGTCTGGGAAGGTTCTGGGTGGAGGCAGCACCATGCTCTCCTTAAATTCTAGCCAGACTGGACACAGAGTGATGGTGGAGTGGCATTCCAGGCAGCACGAATGGGGGATGGGAGAGAGCATGAGTTTAGGGGTCAAAAGGATCCAGGTTCAAATCTTGAGCAAGTCATTTCAGCCTTTCTGCACTTTAGGTTGTGGGAGTGAGAGTGTAAAGGATGGAGAAATAGAACCTTCCTGGCCTGCCTTCCAGGGCTGCCAGGAAGTGCAAATGCAGTAGTTTATGAGAAAGTAGTTGGCAAACTGTAAAGTGCTCTAAACGCGCAGGGGCTGTTTTTAATATTAAGGCATTAATTGACCCCGTAACAAAACTCCTAGATAAGAACACAGTAATGACCGAACCCGGACGGGCTAATGAGCTGTTCAGCCCAGAGCTCTCTCTGACCCACCTGTCCAGGGTCTGAGGGAGTTGTGGCTGATCTCAGTGACACTTCTATCCCTGGAAGGTTAAGGATAGCCCTAAACACCACTAGCTTTTCTAAAACACCCACTATTGTCTGTCATTGTATCTAAACTCTATCTGTCTGTCTGTCTGTCTATTTATCTATTCATCCATCCACCTATCAT
The DNA here is from genome assembly GCF_036321535.1 of Camelus dromedarius. NCBI lineage: Eukaryota > Metazoa > Chordata > Mammalia > Artiodactyla > Camelidae > Camelus > Camelus dromedarius. The sequence continues at coordinate 6,680,555 of NC_087458.1, read as the reverse complement.
CCACCCCCCATCAATCCATCCATCCATACACTCACCCATCCATCCATTCACTCACCAACCCATTCACCTATTTATCCATCCATTCATTAATCCATTAACCCCCACCCCATCAATCTATCCATCCATGCACTCATCCATCCATCTAATAAACCTATAATGAGTATCTCCATGGCTGGATACTCTGTTCTCTGTACAGAAAAAACATTAGACCCCTTCTCTGTGCTCAAGAAGTCCACAGCTTAGTGGGAAAGACAACCAAATAAACCACATACCATCGCTTTTCTTAAACCCATTTTCAGTCAGTTCTACGTTTTGGGGATAACAAGTTCCACAGACCACAGATTATGGGATTTTAAAGTTGGGTGATCTTAGAAATCATCTATACTATCTCACTCATTTTATTGATGGGGAAATTGTGGTTATGATTTGTTGTGGAAAGTACTATGACTTCCTCTTATTTGCCTCCCAATGACCTCTCCAAAATTTCAAGTTCAGCTCAGTTCAATTAATCTTTATTAAGCATCTGTTATATGCTAGACTCTGTGCAAGAGCTGCGGATCCACCAGTGGAGAAGACATCATTCCTGCCCTCAAAGAGGTCATAGTCTAGGGGGAAGAGGACACACACACCAAGAGATAACAGCTACACTGCTTGATAAAGACAGGGATAGAGGTGAACACAGCACACTGAAAGTATAGAAGAAGGGCCCCTGATCTGGATTTGGGGAGCCTGGGGGAGGCTTCCCAGAAAGAAGACCTGTGAGCCATGTCTTGAAGGGCAAAAAGCGAGGTATTTGATGAAGATGTATGGGAAGGGCATGCCAAGCAGAAGGAACAGCATGAGCAAAGGCATGGAGGTATAAAATAGCATGGCTTATTGGAGGAAATATAAGAAGCTGGTGGTGTTGAGGCTTAAAGACGGAAGTGGTGAGGAATGAATGTGGGAAGGAGGACAGGGGCACAGTGACAGCCTCACCTGACATAGAGCTGGTACGGCCAAAGGCCACCTTTACTTTACTGGATTTGGTGAGCATGTCCTTGTTCACTTTCCCTGGTACAGCCCTCTGCCACAGCTCCTTGGCCTTCATCTTTACAGACCTAAGAAGTCTTATTTATGGGAACGAAGAACCTATCCTTCAAGCTGTGGATTTGGACATGCAGGAAAAAGTCAGCCCTGACTGGCAGTGTTGGTCGATTCCTGTCGTGTAAATACTCCCCCATCACTGATTTCAGGCTAGCGATGCGCCATCACTGGTTGTGGAGTTGGGAAGAGAGATGTACCTTTGACTTTTACGAGCCAGTACCGGCCAGCTCCAGCACACCAGCTTCGGGGCTGCATGCCCACTCTGGTGAGATAGCCTACTCACACTGACTTGCATGATGTAGGGACCTTATCACTCCCATTTTGTAGAGTGGGAAGCTGAGATTCAGAAGGTCACATAGCCACTGCACAGCAGAGAGGAGCTCCAGCCTAGGCAGTCTGACTCTAGGGCCCAAGCTCTAATTGAGACACTGTGCTCCTCCCATTCCAACAGGGCGGCTGTACTGAGAGGCGTGAGCTGCAGCAGTGGCATCAGCTAAGCCCCAGCCCATTTCCAGCCGAATCTCCAACTGCCCTTTGGCTCTGGTACAGTTTTGTACCTGCCCCCACCCCCGCCCCCCAACCCATAGCTGTTTGTCATCCCCATCCATGACAGCAGGACATACTCTAACAGCCCCCATTGGATCCAGCCGGCACAGGGAGGAGAACCGGAGGCAGGAGGCTGGCCCAGAAAGGTCAACTGAGGCAGAAGACAGGTCATGGCAGTGGAGTGGGCACAGAAATGCCCAGACCTGGAGTCTGTCCTTAAAAATTGATTTTCTGCAGCCCAGATGCTGTCTCCAGCAGTGAGAAGCAACACTAACAGCACATTTCTGCTACTAACAAGATAGTAATGATAACTTATTAGGAATTCATTAAGTCTAAGTATGTTATCCAAAGCCTTGAACCAAACAGGTGGCTCTGTTTGGGGATGGAAGGAGAGAAACCAGGAAGACAGAAGGCAAGGGGAGGGAAGGCAGGCGTGCTAGAGGGAGTGAGGTGGGAGAGGTACCAGAGGGCTGGCATGGTCATGAGAAAACACGTGAGACCCTGGGCTTGTGTCTGAGCCCCAGCCCTATGACCTAGAGGGGGCATGACCATGTCATTGATAATATAATAACAATAATCAAGATTAGTGTGTGTAATTATAATTATTCAGGTTTCTGGGGTTGTGGCTTATTTTACAAGTAATATTTAGCTCTCTATCATCAGGGCTGATAGGGGATTGGAGAGGTGAGAACTGATGTATGGAAGGTACTCTGGGCTCCTTTGATGGGAGCTCTGCTCCTTGTCCCAACCCCCTCCCAGACCTGGCCACTTGCCACTCACCATTCAGGAGAACTGCTTTAGAATCTCACTGTGTGTGTGTGTGTGTGTGTGTGTGTGTGTGTGTGTGTGTGTGTGTGTGTGTGTGTGTGTGTGTGTGTGTGTGTGTGTGTGTCCGTCCTACCCTTCCCTCTTCCTACCAGGAAAGCAGCTGGACAGAGGCCAAGCAGTGATGGGAGAAGCAACAGCCAGGCGGGAAGACAGCTCCCTCCTAAAACTCCACGTGTGCCTAGGGAATCCCACAAGGGCCCCTTCCTCACTGATTCCCTAAGTCTGCTGCAGTTAGAGATGGAAATGAATTCAGCTGGAGTCTCATCTCTTTGGAACTCCCTTTGCACACAGTGGGGGCTGAATAAATACTTGATGATGGTTCTGAACCTGGGAGGCCAACAGCTGTTCCCAGCTCTGACTCTCAGGGCTCCAAAGGACAGATCAGGTGGGGAGCAACCATGGTCTTCAGTCTTCCTGCCAGACCCTCATGTGACTCCAAGTCCAGCTGGAGCCATGGTCCACCTCACACATTCTGCTTTGGGGAGGCCAGTGCTTTCTCAATAGCTTCACTTCGGCTCTTTCCCACCCATCATTTGAGCAACATTTATGAAACAACTACTTTGTGCTGAGCATCGTAGTGGAAAGGCATCCTGGGCGATGGTGTAGGAGCTGTAGGGTCAGCCTGACATGTGTTCAAATTCTAGATCCCTTAATTACAAACGGGGTGACATCTGGCCAGTTATCTGCACTTGAGTGATTTAAAAAAAAAAGGTTTTCATCTGTAAAAGGAGAATGATGACATCACTTTCATAGGGTTGGTGTGAGGCTTAGAAATAACAGATGCTCCTGCACACATATTGCAGGCAGTTCAGTAGGTGAGCTTATCAACCTGGGGTCAGGAGGATGTGCATCCCTTCTGCTTCTGTGACCTTGAAGTTGTTACTCAATATCTCTGAGCATCAATTTGTTAAATGGGAACGATGCTTACCTCTTTGGTTGATTGGAGGATGTAACCAGATGGATAATATGTGTGAAACAACCTATCGTAGACCCTGACCGTTAATGACTGTCTTCCTGCTTCTCGCCCCCGCAGCAAGGTGCACAGCGCTCGTCCTTAGCAGGACCTCCGCTCCTCCTCCCCTCCGCCCCGCGTGCGCAAACATCCCGTACCGCCGTGAGCTCACGGGTTTCTGCCATACCTGTCAGAGGAAGGAGGGCAGCTGCTCAGCCTCCACGGTGGGGAGCGGAAACTACAGTTCCCAGCCTTCGCTGCGCGGCGGCTGGGGCTGGGAGCTGAGCGAGGCAGGCCCCTCCTCCGGGGAGGAGTCTGTGCGGGGGGCGGAGTTAGGAGGTGGTTGGAGAGTTAAGCCAAGCCAATGAGACCAGCTGCTAATAAGTGGGCTTGGCTTACCCTATAACAGTGGCAGGAGGAGGAGAGCAAAGCTATTGAGCCAGCGAGGAGTGAAGCTGAGCCTGGCCTCACACGCTCCTAGAGGACCACCTCCTGAGACAGAGTTCTTTTTCCCCCTTCTTCTTTCTTCAAGCTCCCCTCCTGCCCTCCCTCCCTGCCCAGTACAATGCATTCTTGAGTGGCAGCGTCTGGACTCCAGGCAGCCCCAGAGAAGCGAAGCAAGCCAAAGAGAGAGGACTGGAGCCAAGACACTCTGGTGGGGGAGCTCGGATGCCTGGCTTTCTTTGAGGACATCTTTGGAGCGAGGGTGGCTTTGGGGTGGGGGGTTTTGCTGCAGGGAATCCAGCCAGGCCCCAAGATGGACACTTCTGGGCACTTCCATGACTCTGGGGTGGGAGACCTGGATGAAGACCCCAAGTGCCCCTGTCCATCCTCCGGGGATGAGCAGCAGCAGCAGCAGCCACCGCCGCCACCACCACCGCCAGCGCCACCAGCAGCCCCCCAGCAGCCCCCGGGACCCTCGTTGCAGCCTCAGCCATCGCAGCTCCAGCCGCAGCAGCAGCAGTCCCCGCATCCCCTGTCTCAGCTCGCCCAACTCCAGAGCCAGCCCGTCCATCCCGGCCTGCTGCACTCCTCTCCCACTGCTTTCAGGGCTCCCCCTTCGTCCAACTCCACCGCCATCCTCCACCCTTCCTCCAGGCAAGGCAGCCAGCTCAATCTCAATGACCACTTGCTTGGCCATTCTCCAAGTTCCACAGCCACAAGTGGGCCCGGTGGAGGTGGCCGGCACCGGCAGGCCAGCCCCCTGGTGCACCGGCGGGACAGCAACCCCTTCACGGAGATTGCCATGAGCTCTTGCAAGTACAGCGGTGGGGTCATGAAGCCCCTCAGCCGCCTCAGCGCCTCCCGGAGGAACCTCATCGAGGCTGAGCCTGAGGGCCAGCCCCTCCAGCTCTTCAGCCCCAGCAACCCCCCGGAGATCATCATCTCCTCCCGGGAGGACAACCATGCCCACCAGACCCTGCTCCATCACCCCAATGCCACCCACAACCACCAGCACGCCGGCACCACCGCCAGCAGCACCACCTTTCCCAAAGCCAACAAGCGGAAAAACCAAAACATTGGCTATAAGCTGGGACACAGGAGGGCCCTGTTTGAAAAGAGGAAGCGACTGAGTGACTATGCTCTGATTTTTGGGATGTTTGGAATTGTTGTTATGGTGATAGAGACCGAGCTCTCTTGGGGTTTGTACTCAAAGGTAGGGGCTGCAGTTTCTCTTTATACCTTGAACAAAAGGAATATGTAGGTAGCAAGAGAGAGAGATTGAGAGAGAGAGATTGGGGGAGAGTGAGAGATGGTGGTGGTGGTGAGAGGCGTCTGCTCAATTATATTGAACACTCTAACTTCCCATGGTTTTCCTGCTTAATCCCGGGAGAATTCATTCCTCACTTTCTTGGGGGGAGGACATCCCCACACACTGTGTCTAATTTGCAGTCTCTGTGTTAGGGAGGATTAAAGAATCCCTTCTGAGAAATCATCTTTCCTCCTGGCTCACTCGTACTAAAGCATAACCCAGCAGCTTAACGCACCAATTAATTACACTCTGCCTTGATGTGCTTGCCAGTTCCTGTGACTTCCCCTCCTCTCCTCCCTCCCTACTCCACTCCATTTTCCCGAGGATAAAAAAGAAATAAATGTCTGGGTAGGGGGTGGGGATTCCATGCCAGTCCCTTCTCTCTCTCTGTCTTCTCCCCTTCTTCCCAAGTTTCTGTTTTTCCTCCCCATCCCTGAGAGACTTAGGGCAAAATAGAAAAGCACCCGTGACTTGCATCACCTGGGGCCATGGGGTAAAAATATAGGTGGAGGAAATCAGCAGTCCTTTCCCTCAGGAAAGAGGACTCAGAATAAACGTGCTGCTGCCTCGTAAACATCCCCTGATAAAAATGGCTACAGGTGTTACCAGGGCAGAGCAGATGGGCACCGCCTTGGCATCAGCCAGTGGGGAGCGCCTCTCCTTCGGATGGGATGACAGGGCTTCCCAGGCGTCCCCGAGAGCCCGCGCCCCCGGCTCAGCCCCAGTTCTCCCCTCCCACCCCAACTCCTTCTTCTTGGGATAAATAAGGATGAGTGTGTGCGCGAGTGTGTGAGTGCGCGCCCCGATGGAGATCGGCGGCACTGGCTTTAGCGCGGGGGAGCTGGCCCCGCTGCTCAGTCTCTCATTTCAGTCCCAAGACGGAGGAGGGGGTTTCCCTCCCCTAGGGGGCTTGGAAATCGCGTCCTCCAAGGGAGTGGGAATTGAAGAAGGTGGGTTTCCGTCAATGTTCTGCTGGCTGGGAGCCCTCCTACTGCGAGCTGAAGGCTTGGAGACCTGGGGAGTCATTGGGCAAGTGGATTTTTTCCCACTCTACCCTTCACTCCCAATTTGTTGGTGTGTGTGCGCGCGTGTGCACGCGCGAGAGTGTGTGTGTGTGCATACGTGCTTGTTGCTTAGATTTCTCTACTTATTTGTCATTTTGGGCAGGGGATGGCTGGGCTGGCCGGCGGGTAGCTGGGAGGGGTTCAGCTGTTGGAGGTTTCAAATAGAGCTTGTTTCAGGCTGGGCACAGCTGCTGCGAGACTGTCACATTCCTTGCTGAAATCCAGCCGCAAAAACCTGGGAGGTGCTGATCGGATTTCCCCCATTCCCAGCCTCTCACTTGAACAGGGGCTGGGCAGATTTGCCTGCTCTGGAAAGGGGTGGGGCAGACCCGTCAGACGACCTGAATAGCCAGAATGGAGACTTCCAGGTGGAGGGTCCCCCAGGGACCTGGCTGTTCGGAGGGGGCTGCCCGAGCCCAGGGCAGCTCCTGGAAGCCGCTTTCGTCTAAATAGCTCAAAGATTGAACCCCTCAGTGAGCCGGAGCGAGCGGGGTTTCCCCTGGAATCACAGCTCACTTAGTCATTCCTGTAATGAGCCTCTGAATCTGCGGTCCTTCTGCTTGCTGCCTTCTCCCGCTGGGCTCTCCGGGAGAGGGGGCTGCCAGCCTCTTGGCAGGCCTGGTAGTTGCCCTGGGCACAACCCAAGCTCCCTCCAGGCAGCCTGCTGGGGACCTGGAGCCCTTGCTGGGGGAAACTGATGAAGGCCCAAGTGCTGGAGGGGTGGGGAGAAGGGGCAAGACCAGTACCTTCTCTTTCAGGGAAGCCTGTGGTCGGAGCTCTTAAGGGAATGGCTCTTCCTAGAGACAGCTCCCAGCGTGGGATCGGTCTGTGCACATTTGTCTTGATGCGGTGGGAGGGTTGCTGCTGGTCAGGAAAGGGCCTGGAGCAGGTGCCTCTCTGATGGAGTATTCAGGGAAAGGGGCTTTCCCAGAGCCGGAGAAGGCAGACTCTGGTGTGAAGGGAGGGGGAGGTGATCCAAGGGACTGGGCTTCACCTAATTTTTCAATTGCTGACCTTGGGCTGATGGAAGCCTGGAGTGGGCAGCAACTGGGAAAGTCCTGCTTGCCTCAGCTAGCAAGATGGCCACTTTCTGTTCACCCTGGGTTCAATACTGGTTGTGATAAGAGGGCTCATTTTAACCTGCTCACCCGCTCCTCAGCCCTGCTGTCATCTATCCATCAGGGCATTGAGTCATTATGGAACAAGTATTTTCTGGGCGTGTCTCCTGTGTCAGGCCCTGTGGACCCAGGAGGAGGTCAGGCAGCTATCCCTTCTCCTTTCCTGGAGGTGAATAGGATTGTTTTAAAGAATCAGACTGAAGTTCGATTCTGCCACCTCCAGCGTGTGATCTTGGACAAGCCATGTAGCTTCTGCGAGCCTGTCTCCCCAGCTGCCAAGCGGGGAGAGTGAAGTGGATAAGTGTAAGGCACTCCCTACAGGACCTATTGTTATTGTTACCAATAATGACAATGAGGAGGGAAAAGAGATGTCTTTTTCCTCTGTCATCCAACTCTGGCTCCAGAATTAGTTGGGGCCTGGAAAGCTTGGGAACTAAGACTTGTCAATGGAGTGAGAAGTTGTATCTTGCAAAGGAGAAGTTCTGAGAAGGGGCTGGGCCTTCTGACGGGAAGGTACCTCTAAACGTGGGTCTGCTGTAAGGGAGGTGAACACCTGTTCCCCAGTCTCGTAGAGAAAACGGGACACTGTTGCGACGGACAGGTTTAGGTCAGAATGAAGACTCACTGGCTTGGGGAACTCAGAGACGTTCAGTGGACCCCAGGGAAGAATGGGTGACAGTCTCTTTGGCTGGAGAACTCTGGGTATCTGTTTGGCTTTGGTGATCAGTCTGGAGGCAGGAAGATGCACAGGGTGGCCTCAGGTGCCGCACCCAGGTTGGTTAATTCTGCACCGATGGTGGCAGCTCCCACTCAAAGGCCCTGGGGAAAGGGACACAATTTCTTTTCTCCAAGTGATTGAAGACTGCCAACCTTGTGCCCGAACTGCTGCTTATTGAAGTTCTCTGTTCTTTTCCACGGGGCTGTGGCCTTCCTGTTTGTCTGTCGTTGGCTGATATCTGTTCTTGGGGGAGGAATTCATCCTGCCAGCCTGGGTCTCTTGAGAAGGAACGTGGCATGTCCCGCAAGCATTGAGTTAATGCAAAAGTAAGCCAGTTTGAGGATGTGAGAGATCAGGATGGAATGGTCCTCACTCCCCTCTCCCAAGCCACAGGTGATGATAGGGGAGGAAAATGGGTTAAGGTGGGACTTAGGTAACAGGAGAGCTGTTCGTGATTGTGCCCAAGGCCGTGGCTCCTAGCGAGCTACCTCTGCACTGAATGAGGGTCCAGGTGTTTTCTTCGGAGTGAATTTACCTTGAGGGCTTAGCCACCATGATAGGGCCAGGTCTGGAGAGCCTGTTGAGAAATCTTTGTGACATTGTCCCTGCCACATTAGTGTCAGTCAGGATGAGGGAATGAGGATTTGGGGAGTCCTCCTTGGCGTTCTTTATTTTCTTCCAGAGCTGGTTTGAGGCACACCTACTTCGTTGTCTTACATGGCCTTCTGTGACCTCTCCACCGGGTCCAGAGAGAGTTGGGGATGTGGCCAGCCTGTCCTCCCCTTGCTGTGGATGCCCCCACCCAACCTGGCCATCCCGCTGGTGGCTGAGCTGGGGCCTCCGTCTAGCTGGCAAGTCATGGGTGGGCCTGGTTTCCCAGGGACCTCGGGCATCGGGCTGTGGGGTCAGCCCAGGGGAGGCTGGGAAATGCTGAGGCAGCAGGGTGGCTCTCTGTTTCCACCAATTTTGCACAACCTCAAACCACTTCCCCACCCCCGGTCTCAGAATCCGTCTGAGCTTCATCTCCCAGGCAGAGCCAGTCCGCTGCCCGCTCGTGCCCCGTTCCTGCCCTCCCCACCCACTTCCTGCCCCTCCGTTCCTCCCCCTCCCCGTGCTGGCCATGTTGCTGGGTCACCAGGCCACAGGCACAGGAGTGGGAATGCTGGTGCTTCCCCAGGCCGCCCTGTCCCCTCCCACGTGTGGCTTCCTTTCTCATTTCTAGTTATTCTTCCTTCTTCAAGCCACCTCATGGGAGGCCACCCCAGAAAGGGCAGGCTTCTCTGTGTGCCCAGGGGAGCTCCGTTCCCTGGCCAGTCACTCTTTAAAGACAATGGGGTCCCTCAGGGCCAACTTGTATCTCTTTGCTGACCCCACAGAAGTCTACCCCCAGCCTCCAGCCTGGATGCTGGAGTGGGATCACGGGTCCCAGCTCTTCTGTTCCCCTGCTCCCCTCCCCCACCCCGATCATGGTGGTCTTGACTGCAGAGGGGCAGAGCAGCCCCTGGGGCTCTGCTGGGCGAATGGTCTGCACCTCCTGCCAGACCCAGGGGCCGCTGTTGAGGGATGTCTTGCTGTTTGGGAGCAGATGCCTTGGGGCACGCTCGTCTGTGGTTTCAAGCGTGCTGGGAAAGTAGGACTGGGTCAGCCCCCGCTCCGTCAAGCCTCCCTGCAGGACGACCTGCAGGACAGGGTTGCAGAAGGCAAGAGACTCTTTATGGGTGATTGGCTACAGCAGGAGCCTGAGAGCCAGCCACCAAGGCCCCAAGCATATGTTTTACCATCACAGGTCACACTGAGTGTCTTGGCCCAAGGCGGGCAAGGGAGGCTCTGGGAGTGTGAAAACGAGTCCCTTCTCCCACCCAGGGTGGTGGCTACTCTATTTATAACCTTGGTGGACCGTCTGCAAATGAGTCAAACGTTTGTAACCCACAGAAGGGACAGCTAACTTTTATATATGCTTCTCCTTTGCGTGTCATGACACTATTTATAACTGTCCTGGGGGAAAGACTTCATAACACATCCGGACTTCCCTTCCCCATGGGCAGCGCTCCCCGCTGCTCCGGCCCCGGCATCATCGCTGGGGCATTTATCTGCTGCACAGGCTAATTAGCAAGCTGGTGGACAGCCTTGCATTTCCCTTATTGAGCTGGGAGGAAGGGGATTTGGGAAGCCAGGGTCCAAAGATCTGCTCTAAAAAATGTAAGCTGAGGAGAAACAAAATGAAAAGAAATGGGGGTAACCTCTGTGGTGATGCTGAGGCCCGGATGGAGATGTAAATTCAGAACTGAGAGCTTTGGTTTTGTTATAGTTATTTGGAAAACACATTCGGGGGTAGAAAATGAGTGTGTTGGAGAGAGGGAGTGAGCGGAGGGGATGTGAGGGGCGGCTGTGGGTGTGAAACACCCCCTTCCTCAGTGGCAGCCAGACTGGCGCATTTGTTCATTCAGAGCTGTTTTTCTTCTCTTTCTTTCAAAACCCCAAAGGGAGAGAGAGAAAGAAGAATGCCTCCTGTTCCTCTTTAAATAATGAGGGTGGGGAATTCTAAGACTGTGCTGTTCTCCAGAGCTGTGGGGAGGAAAATTCTGGTGCCTTTTTTTTCTGTTGGGGAAAGTCCGGAGGAGGCTGATAGTTTTCGGGGTGTCCCCTCCCCCTCCCCTCTCATTCCACCCCCAGGAGCTCAGCTGGGATCCAAGAGAGCAAAGAGGGAAGGCGGAGCAGGGGTCAGGGACCACCCTGCTTCATCTCTGGGCCTGGCACTGCATGGGGCGAATGCAGTGGGGGACAGGAGAGAGGATGCAGGGCCGTTTATACCGCACTGGGCCAGCGTTTCACTCAAGAGTCTTGGAGGTAGGGGGTGGCTACGGCCCCCTTTGTGGATGAAGTCCCCTGGCCAAGATGACAGTGCTAGTGGGTGGTGGCGCTGGAATAAGAACCCAGGCCCGTTGGACTCCCAAGCTGAGGCCTTTCCTGCTGCTGCTGGAAAATTGCTTATCTTAAGAGACAAATCAAGGTTTATGGGGCTGAGACCCATGATGCAAAATGTTGGGATGAACTTTACTAAGAGAGAGGCAGGAATTAGCTTGATGGAGGATGGGAAATACCAGTGCAGGTACCCGGGGTGGGGGGTGGCCAGGGCAAGGCGGGCCTGGGCGCAGCCTGGGTCCAGGGTGAGATGTGGACAGGCCCATGGTCAGTCCTTGGGATGCCTCCTCACCTAGAAGCCTGGTAATGCTGCTGGCAAAGTGGAGAGGGCAGAAAGTGTGGGAGTTACAGAGAGAACAGGAGCCTGTCCTGCAGAGGCTGGGACTGGGTGGGGTCCTGTCACAGCCTCATGGCACTCCCTCTCCACCCCTGAGAGCCAGCGGTCTGGGACCTGGCAGAACACTGCCACACCCAGCCCTGGCCTCTCGGCCGCTCTCTGCTTCCCCTTTGCCCACCTCTCCCCTTCTCCGGCACTGGCTACTGGGCTACTGGTGGGGTGATCCACGCGGGCCTAGCGTCTTACATCTCACAAGGTATTTCCGTGTTTGTTGTTCTCAGGATCCCACTGTGGCCCTGGGAGCCATTACATTTGGCAGTGTCTCACAGATGAGAAAACGGAGCTGCACACGGGTTGAGTGGCTCGCCCCCGGTGCCCATGTGAAGAGAGATGGTTCTAGAGAGCGAGCTCAGGTCTCCGGTGCACCGCTTGTCTGTTCCAAACCCCACCCCACATGTCTGCTGGGGATTGGAGGGCAGGAACTTCCAGGGCTTCTCCATCCTGCTTCTAGAACTTTCTCCTTCGTCCTTGAGTTCCAGTTTCCTACTTTCCTGGTGTGAGGCTTTGTTTAGCTCTGTCAGCGGCAGTTAGTGTTAAAGAAAGGCCTGTCTCTGCTTTGAAGGAGCCCTGAAGATGTGCCTCCGCCTTTTGCTTCTGATTTGTTGTATGGCCTTTGTCAGGTCCCTTTACCTCTCTGGGTCTCTGTTTCTCCAACTTAAAAATGAGAGCTCCTTTCCTGCTCCAGAGCTTTCTGCATCCATCAGACTTACATTGTGCCGCTCTGTCTCCAAGACAGCAAGCCATGGTCCTCCAGCTCCTGTTCCCCAGGGCTGTCGGGGCTGCACCCGGGCTGGCCTGGGGTTTCTGGTGGTGGCGTTGGGAGTGCTGAGGAAGGAGGCATAATTTGGGATGTCATGGAGTCTCCCTGTGGGAGATGGGGTGGCCCTGAAGGATTAGAAAGACAAAGATGGCAAGATCACAGGCCTTTCTAAAAGTGAGAACGTTGGCAGACAGGGTGGAGGGGGGAAGAGTTGGGCAGAGTGAGTAGGAGACGGAGCAGGGGCAGCTTGGGGTTCCCGCCATGCGGTGTCCACAGGGACAGGTGGGGAGGAAAGAGAAGCCTGGGAAAGTTGCTGGGGTTGGGTCTCATCCCAGCAGGTTCGAAGCAGGGAGTGAGAGCCCAGGGCGAGGGCACAGGACAACTTAATATTGAGCTGATGAGTGTAACTGCCAGGGGCTCAGGGTCTGGTGCCCTCAGGCCCCGAAGACCCAATGCTGTTCTCTTCTCAGAGGCGATGCTGATCCAGGCGGCCTGGCGTGGCTGTTGCGGCCTTGGGCTCTGGGCTGACATCCAAACTTGTGGTGGGTCCTCAGGGAGTTTACTGAGCCTAGAGCCCGTCCTTCAGATGTTCAGACGGAATGACAGCCCCTGCCTATAGCATAGCACCCAGGTCAGAGCCTTGACGCCCACCAGCTGGTGCTTTTATGAGAACAGTGCTTAGAAGATGCCCCTGTAGCCCATAGCCACCCGGAGAGCACGGAGGGCGTGGGTGCACCTGTCACCCTCTACACGGGTGGATGCAGAAGGGTCCTCTGGAAGAGGTGTGGAATATGCCTTCCTTTCTCCTAAAATCAAATGGCCTCACCTTGGGTCCTGTTTCTGGCTGGGTCCCTGTGGGTGAGTCTGCACAAGTAAGAGGGGAGCAGGGTGTTCCCTGGAAGGTGGGGCTGTAGTGGTGGCCTGGCTGGGGCTTCTGGAGCCTTCTCACCTCACGGGACCCAGTGACTCTACACTAAGAGTCCGCACTCTGTGGCCTGGGTGCAGCTCATTGGGTGTGGACCTGCAAATCAGACAGGTGGAGAGAGAATAAAAATAAGCCAGGGAGCCAGGCCAGAGGCTGAGAGGCCCGGAGGAAGGTCAGGGGGACACACGATGACCAGGCAGAATGAGGCTGAGAGCACGGAATGACAGGGCGAGGGCCAGCCAGGAGGCCGTCCTGGGAGAGAACCGGAGAAGAAAAGAAACGCTAAGGCTTTCCGGACGTGTCTTTAAGAGAACACGATTTTTCCTTCAAGACTTGTGATGGGGCACCTTCTTGAATTCAAAAGGTTGTGGGCGCTTGTGAATTAAGGCTCTGCCTACCTTTTCTGCACTGGCAGCTGGTAACCCTCCCAGCCAGGCACCAAGGGGCATGAAGAGCAACCAGGTCTGGGAGGGGCGTCCAGACCAGGGCATCGGGGCTGGCCTGGAGTGGAGGCCATTTCCCCCCCAACAAGGCTGGGGCAAGGTACCCAGAGTTGTATTCTGAGCTGAGCCACGGTGACACTAAATGAACAACGTGCACATGATGTGTGAAACAATATGCAAATTGGCATCTGCTATTTTTGCATCGGCTTGTTGGGCATTTTTCTTAAAGGACAGGCATTGTGCTGAGTGTCAAATGAACAGGAAAGCTGTCTTACGGGACACTCCCTCCTACAGGGGCCGAATAGGCTGCTGCCTGCCCCTCAGAGCTCCCGGGTGTCAGGCCTGCCAGGCAGCACCTCTAGGAACCATCGTTTGGTGTTCAGCTTGAGCTGATAGATGGAGAAGCCCAGAAAGCTGGGGGTCTTGGCTGGGACCACCCTGCAGACAGGGCGTGGGAGGAGGCAGATGATTTGCTGGCTGAACATGGGGAGTAGGGAAGAGACTGCACTGGGGGCTAATTCTGGCCCAGCCCCTCGCCTGCTCGGGGACCATCAGGCCAGTGACTCAAACCTTCTGAGCCTCAGTTTCCCCATTTGTTCATGGAGAGAGTGGTGTTCGCCAGCCTGGTGAGGATGAAACGTGATAATGACTGGGTAAGTGGCCAGCCCGGTGGCTGACGCATCCTGGGCTGCCAACAAATGGCAGTGCCTCCTCGCGCCTTTGCCTGAGTTGGCACCTGCCTGCATCATTGCCAGGTTCCACCAGCAGGGATTTTTGCACAGCCTTTTCTCCCTTTTAAGAAGATTTCTGATTTTAACAAATTGGGGCTTAGCCATTTTCTCTCTTTCCTGGCTTCCATCGGGTAGGATGTTGGCTTGCTCAGCCAGTCCCCGAATAGCTCCCACATGTGGGAATGCCCGGAGCTGCGGACGCAGGTGATGTCACCTTCTTCCGAGATGAGGGCTTGGGGTGGGCACGTTGTTGTGGGTTGGGCTACTGCCTTTGGCGGGGCTTCGAGTTGGATAATATGGGTGGGATGAATCAGGGGAGGCAGCGTCCAGGGGCAGCTGCTGGTGTATCTGGCCTGGTGTGGCCCAGTACCTCTTGGAACGGCCAAGCTCCACAGGCCCACCGGGTGTGCCAGCCTGGGTGCACATGGCCCCCGTCTCGGCCTCCCACCTCAGTGAGGAAGGCAGGGCAGAGACCATCCTCCTCTTTACAGGACCCTAAGGCCCAGAGAAGTTATGTGACTTGCCCAAGGCCACTCAGCACTGTGAATGGCAAGGGTGCAGCTGGAATCCAGGAATTCTGGGTTTTAGTCCCACTGAACACCCGCTCTGTGGCAGGCCCTGTTCTAGGTTCCAGAAGTGCAAAGGTCTGTGCTCTTAAGGATGTGAGGCAGCTATAGAGGTCTCTCTTTAATAAAATGTGTTGTTCTTTGCTCACTCTTCCTAAAAGAGCTCAGGCTTTCAACACAGACCTGGGTTCAAGTCCTGGCCATGTGCTACTGAGTTGTGGGGCCTTGAGCAGTGTCCTCTCTATCTGGAAAGTGGGGTTATAATTCCTTTTGCTGAGGGTGCAGGTGGAGGATTCAATCTGGCACAGAGCTGCCTGCGGGGGCTCTTTGGTCCACCGCAGACTTTGCCATGTTGCTCCTTTCGAGAGCTCAGTGGCCACAGGACTGTAGAAGCTCCTCAGAGCTGGGCCCAGGACTCCCTGCCCCTCCTGCTCCAGGCTGGACCAGGCTGGACCAGGCGTTCAGCTCTGCCAAGCTGCTCTCCCCTGCTCCTGGGAGGAGTAATGGTGCTGAGCTGGGTGGGAGGACATTTTGGCACCAGACACCAGACTGGTCCACGCTGTGTGCCCGCGATGGAAGGATCCCTCAAGAGTGAAGTGAAATTGACATGAGCTGAGAGCAAGCCCAGGATGGAGGTTGAGTCATGAGGGTTTCCTCACAGGTGGAGGGGGTCATCTCTAATGCTTCTGTCCTCAGTAGTTCGGTGGAACGCACTGTGCTCACAAAATGGAAACTTCTTTCCCCTTCCATAAAAAGGAGTCCAAAGCACACTGAGCCTTAGGAGGGATAAAAGGGGCAGATGGAGGAGGAGAAGGAAATGAACAAATGACCATTTATCAAGCAGCTACTATGTGTTTTACCTCCTCTCTTCTCCTTTAATTCTCACAACAATCCTTGTTTTATGGATGACTGGATTCAAGGCTCAGGGAGGTTAGGTGACTTGCCCAGGGTCTCACAGCCAGGAAGTGGTGGACTTGGTACTTGAACCCACGAATGTCAAAACGCATGCCCTGTGCGGCAGACATGCTTTGCAGATCGCCTCCAAACCAAAAAGCTGTTCTTGTTCTCTCCACCCTTGCCCCCCCTCCACCCGCCCCGCTCTAGTATGCCGCCCTCACTCCCCACTCATGGATGATTCGATCTCTGGAGGGACAGGTGGAGGCAGGAGAGGGAGGAGGAGGCTGTCAGTTTAGACACAGAGGTTTGTTCAACCTCCAGATGCCCTGAGTATGTTGACAGGGAAGACTGGGCTCTGGGGCCAAGGATGGTCTCCCCCAGGCTCTCAAGGGGGTCAGCTAAGCAGTCAACAGACATGCTTTGGTGTTCTTGTCCCAGCTCTGCAGTGCCCTGGTTGTGCCAGCTATGTGAGAAAATTGAGCTCTGTGAGCCTCAGTCTCCAGATCTGTGAATGGGGTGACAGTGCATGTCACAGAGAGCCCATGAGACCAGACCCAGGGCTGGTCTGGTGGCAAAGGGCTAGGGGAAGGCCAGCTGTTTTTATTGTTCATTTGCTTACTCATAGACTTATTCAGCAAAACCCAGGGGACTAGAGAGAGTCCCCGACCTGTGGCCCTTCCTGGCAGGATCATCTGTGTGCTGGCCTAGCCAGCAGGCGTCTCCCTGGGCCCATTCTATTTCATGCAGATGTTAGGGCTGTCGGCCCCCCTCTCCTTTGTGGTTTTCACTCCATGTCTATCCCAGAACGCCCCTCCCCTGCTTCCCAAGTCTTCGGTCTTTCGTAGGTGACTACTCCCGAGGGTTGACAGGTGCCAGATTGGCTCTGGGGGTTCAAGACTTAACGAGACACAGAGCTCCAGGCTTGAGGGGAGGCAGGCGTTGAACAAGTCATGACAGGTATGACGGGAGCTTTGTAGGAGACAAAGCACATGCATGTGGCCTGGATCTGACCCGTAAAGCTGAGACTGAGTCTCTCATTCCTTCTTCCTGTTCCCCGCCCTCTTTCCCCCACGGGGCCATTGCGCCTTCGCTTCTTCCGGCTCCCCTGTGTCTGGCTCCCCATCGCCCCTGCCTCTTATATTTGTGCAGTGAAGGCCAGTGTTAGGAGAACAGGCCTTCACACGGCAGATCTGGGTTTGAATCCTGACTGCCATTTATTCCTGCTTCTGTAGAGGTGGGCGAGTTGCTTCAAGGCTTTGATTCTATTTCCTTGGGGTTGAACTTGACTCTGTTTCTGGGCAATGCTGAGGATTCAGTGAGGCCCTACTGTGTGTACAGCATGTGACATGGATTTTGGCCCAGGTGGAGCACCAGTACAGACTGTGGGGGAAGAGAAGGGCCCCAGACTAAGAGTGAGGAAATTGGGTTTCTGAGCCTCTGCCATGTCATCTGGGAAATGGGAGCAGTGAGGTTGAGGACGATGTTAAGTCCTCTGTCGGCCATTTTAGGAGGAGGACAGTTGTGAGGACCCAATGGAAGTAAGGAGCGAAGGGGAAGCAGCTCTTGGCGGCTTGGCAGGTGCTTCTCGGAGGGGGCGCCGGGGAGGTTTTATCTTCCTACCCAGGAGTGAAAACCCGCGAAGGCATTGTGGCTAAGTGGATTTTCTCACTGTCAGGAGATAGCTGAGAGACAGACCCTTCTGGACAGCCTCCCGCCCCGCTGCCTCCTCCCTGCAGGCCAGCCCTTGGCATGAGGCCTGCTCAGCTCCTGAACCCTCCTAGCAGCAGGGATTTAATTACTATAATGTAAGTAGCCATGGCTTGAGGCCTTCTGGCGGAGGGGAAACAGATTTGCCTTCTCACTGGGAGAATAAAAATCGATGGGAAGGGAAAGAATTGTACCTTCTTCTGAAGTACCCACTGCTGTTGGGCTGACGGGTAGCTTTCCTAGCGGGGGAGGGTGGCGGGGAGAGAGGGGTGGGGCCAGCAGGGGGACGAGACACACCGTCCACTTCAAGGACCCTTGGTACTTGCGTTTGTCTTCCGTGGGATGACTTGGCTAAGCTGCCTGTGTTTCCCCAGATCAGCCAACCAGTCAACAGCCCTGTATCAAGCACCTGCTGTGTGCTTGGCACTGCCCTTTAGAAATTCCTCGCCGTGTATGGAGCCCAGGAAGAAAAATAGGTAACTTTATTCATTCAGCAAATACTTATTGAACACCTACTATGTGCCGGGACTGTTCTAGGCACCACAGATGTAATAGAAAGAAACCACAAAAGGTGAAAATCCCTGGCCTCTGGAACTTACATTTTAGCAGGTAAAACTGACAGCGAACTATATATTAATTATATATTATATTTGATGGAAATACATGATATGAAGAGAAAGGAAGCTGGGATGGGAGGGCAGGGAGTTCTGAGGGAAGAGTCGTCATTTTAATTAAGTGTCTGGAAGGATCTCACTGAGAAGGTGACAATTGATGAAAGATCTTTAGGAGGCAAGGTGGCGAGCCCGGGGTAGGGGGAAGAGGAAGGAGCAGTATGAAGGCCCTGGGTCAGCATTATACCTGGTGTGGTCTGGACAGCTCTGTCCCGGAGAAATGGGATGTGAGCCGCATCTGGAATTTTACATTGTCCTGTAGCCATGTTAGAGAAAGGAACAACAGAAATGGGAAATTAATGTTAATAATCCTTTTTATTTAACCTAGTAGAGTAAAAATATTACCATTTCAACATGTAACCAATGTAAAAAAATACTGAGATAGTTTAGATTCTGCTTTTCATACTAAGTCTTAGAAATCCAGTGTGTTGTGTATCTTGTAAGCACATCTCAACTGGACACTAAGTCTTCCCTGGAAATACCTGATCTGTATTTGTTCATAAAATTGGCAGTTAAAAAGTAGACTCACATGCATAGGTTGTTGCAGATATATTTAAGTTTTCTTATAAATGAATGGAGTATCATTTTTTAAAATGTATATTGAAAAATGAAATATTTTAAAAATTCCATTGCATTCGCCACACTGCAGGGCCTCAGTGGACATGTGGCCAGTTTCTGCTGTGTTGGACAGCGCAGGTCTTGGGCAGTGAGGCTGACTTGATGAGTGATGGGGATGTTGAGGGAGCATGGGGGAGGGTGTGAGGTCAGAGATGAGGTGGGACCAACTGCCAGGCTTTGTAGGCTGTTCTGAGGAGTTTGGTTTCTACCCTGGGTGAAATGGGAGCAGATGGAAGGCTCTGAGTGGAGAAGAAACAAGATCTGCCTTACATTTTAATAGGATCGCTCTGGCTGTGGTGTTGGGAACAGACGAGGGGGTGGGGGCAAAGGCGCCCAGTTAAGAAGCTGTGGTCATGGTCCAGGTGAGGAGTCAAGGTGCTTTGGACCCAGGTGGTAGCAATGAGATGGTGAGAAGTGGTTGGATCTTTGGAATATTTGGAAGGAAGGCATTCATGATGAACTGCATGCAGGAGTGTGGTAGTGGTGGGGAGGTGGCAGAGTAAGGGGAGGTCAAGGACGAGGCCAAGATTTTGGCCCAAGCACATGTAAGGATGGAATTTCTGTTAATTGGGTTGGAAATGACTGTGGGAGAAACAGTTTTGGGGAGAAGATGGGAGTTTGGGATTGGACTTGCTATGTTTGAAATGTGTCGATTTCAACACAACATGGGTAGCATGTGCCCCGAGGCTGTGGGGGGTCGGAGACCTGGGACACGGAAAGCTTCTGCCTGAACCCCTGGACCCTGAGGGAAGGCTCCCCTTGCATTCCAGAGGACAGTTCCCAGCACAGCTGGCCACGTTTTTAAAGAATTCAAATAAGTTCTCTGTGCTTCCAGCACTATCGGTGCTTACTCTCTGAAGGTCACTGGAAGCTGCTAGGGTCTTCTGGGTCAGAGCCATATTTCAAGGTCACATCTCCCTGCTCTGGGCTGACCCTAGAGCAGTTTGATGAATTAAAAAGAGTCATAGTGGTCAACAGCTCCCCCAGCATTCTGGGGAGGCCAATTTTATGGGAAGTTACTGAAACAATACAAAACTCTAAAGACATGTATTCCTGATCCCCCAGCACTTTAACTGCACAGGGATGTGGGGGAAGGGATTCACGTGCTCTGGCTGGAGAGGCAGACAACCTCCTCACTGTCTCACAGCCCGGGAGGAGGATAGGACCAGCTCCCTGGGAACCCCCAGCCTCGTGTTCACCAGCCACGACCCCAGGTGCCCAGGGCTCTCAGGGACCTGCCGAGTGCTGTCACACCTGTTCGCTTGTCAGCTGGGAGGAGAGTTGGGAAAAGGGGCAGGAGTGGCTTTGAAGGTCTTCTCCCAGCCCTTCTGGTGTCCGATGCTGGGACCTGGGCCTGAAGAGTGAGGATCTTGGGACCTGTGGACTAAGGCCACTCCATTCTGGTGGCCCAGGGTCCAGATCCAGAACCTGATCCTTACTGGCTGTGAGACTTCAGTGATTTAATTTTTGAGTTCGTTGGCCCATCTGTTGAATGGGTGTGATGGTGCCTACCTTGCAGTTGTGGGAAGTGATGTTAATGAATGACCTTAGCCCAGAGACGTGACACTTGGTAAATGCTGACTCTCAGTAAATACTGTTTCCGTTCTTCCTTCCACTGATGTAAGAACTGCTTGCGGGCAGGCCAGTTCTGGCCCTGGAGTGGAGGGAGGTTGTGCAGAAGGGAACATCTGAAGTGGTGTTGGAGCCCAATGAGCACCATAAGTACAAGAGAAAGGAGCACCTGCCTGAATGGGGGGAGTGAGAATGAGGTGGGGGTCTCCTCCCTTTCCTGAGGCCTGGATCTAACTCTGTGCCTTTAGGTTAAGGTTTCAGCTGGGGCGACTTTGCTCCCCAGGGGGCTGTTTGGCAATGTCCACAGACATTCTCAGTCATCACGACTAGGGGAGGGATGTTACAGACGTCTGGTGGGGAGAGGCCAGGGATGCTGGTAAACATCGCACAACACCCAGGACAGTCCCCACAACAAAGAATTACCCGGCCCTGGTGTCAATAGCACGGAGGCTGGGAAACCCTGCTTTAGATGACTCATCCTCGCAGGCTTCTTAGGAGGAGAGATGAGAAAACGGACGAGGTTGCTTTGTTACCTTCAGTGTGCCATTCTAATCCCTCTCTTCCCCCACCTCATCCCAGGGGCAGCCCTGTGTTGGGGGGGACTCTGGACCAGGAGTCAGAAGACCCGAGTTCAAGGTCCAACTCAATGGAGTGCTTCCTTGTGTCTGATCCCCGTGTCTTTCATCCTTGTGGTCTCCTGTGTAAACGGGGCAGTGGTGTCTCCGCGGTGGTGGGCTGTGGCGTGGACCTGGTGGGAGCCTGCGTGGGGAAGATGCTCATCCGTGCGATGTGCTGACAGACGGGAGGTGGCAGGATGAGAGACTTTCGACACTTGCACCCATGATACTTGAGGATGGAGGGACGGAGCCAAGGAACAGCCCTCTGCCCCGCGGGGCCACATGGCTTTCCCCCCAGGCCTGCTCCCTTTTGCTTCTTGTTTTGTGTTTTCTTGAACAGGTGGAGCTGAAGTCTCCTCTTGGGAAGACGGAATTTGCAGGAAAATGCAGGGCTATTATTTCTGTGCTGTGTGAGTGGGAGACAGAGCTGGGTGAGTGGCAGATTTCCCGGCAGGGGAGAGACAGCTGAGTGCGCCAGCCTGGGCATTGCTAGAATCCTTTTGGGGTGGGTGGGCCAGGATTCCCTAGTAGCCACCTCGGGAAACAAGTCTTTGTTCTGAGCTCAAGACTGGCTCCAGGGAAAGACAAGGCCCGGCTGTCCGGGAAGGGTCTGCATCAATATGGTGAAGCTCTGAGGACGCTCTTCTGGGTTTGGTGCCAGGCACCGGCCCCAGAAATGTTGGGGGACAGAGAGATGGACAATGCATGGTTGGGGAGTGGCCAGGCCGCCATAACTCCGAGGAAAGGCAGACTGTGACACGTGCCCTAATGAGGGACAACGTCACATTGAGGGCACGTCTGGGGGCTTAGAGGAAGTGGGGGTGGCACGGGCTTCGTAGGTGGGGACGGCTTCCTGAGGCCAAAGGGAAAGTGTACTCTGAGCTACAGGCAGTTTGGGCAGAGGCCTAAAGTTGGAGAGCACCTGGTGTTCTCAGGGACAAAGGAGGTAGGTTTTCCTGGAAGTGTTTGGAAGAGAAGACTCAAAAGGGATGTGAAAGCTGCCCACGGGGGCTTGCACATGGGGCCAAGGAGTTTGCACTATTGTCTCAAGGCACAGAGAGCCATGGGAAGTATTTGAGTGGAGCAGTGTTGTGCTCAAACCCCAGCAGAGGATGGATTCCAAAAGGAGCAGGGAGGCTGGCTGGAAGGTTATTGCAATAGTTCTAGCGAAGGAGAGGTGAAGGCTTGAACCAGGCTGGGGGCCAAGGGAGGGAAGGTGTGCGAGCAGGGTAGGGCTTTGTGGAGACAGGTGATGCGTAGTGTTCACATTTCTCCATCCTGGATAACTAGCTTGTGTGTAAGGGTCAGAGAGTACTGTGGCCCGATCCCTTCCCTGCTCTGCTCAAAGCCAGCGCCTTCTTGGAGGGCGGACAGGCAGCTGTGAGCCCCGGAGCAGCCTGCCAGTCGCGGAGGGCGGGGTGGCCCAGTGCCCGCCCCAGCCACCCCGGCTGGGGGGCTTTCCTTCTGGAACCCACGGGGCTCAGCGCTGGCTTCTTGCCAGGCCCGAGGGAGATGGAACACACCCTCTTCCTGCTCGTTTTCAAAGATCGGGGAGGGAGAGCGCCAGCGTGCTGGAGCCAGCTATGCTTGGGCTCACGTTGCAGCTCGGGTGCTGACAGGCTGTGCAGTTGGGCAGGTTGCCCGGTCTCCCTGAACCTCAGCCTGTGCATGTGTGAAATGGGGGTCACAGTGCTCAGCCCCCAGGGTGTTGTGGGAGAGGATTAATAAGAACACAGCTGTAAAGTTCTTAGCTCAGTACATGGCCACTATTTCAATTTACAAGACCCAGAGACAGACGGGTGTGGCAGGGTGAAGAGAGGCAGGACCGAGTTGCCTATAAAGGAGATGGAGGCCCGGGAAGTGGTTGAGATGGTGAGTTCTGTCTTGGGTGTGTCGGCTGAGGAGTAGGGGGAGTCCCTGGAGGATATCCTGCGGGAATCAGGTGGTGCTGGCAGTCTTCCAGCAGTGGGGAGTCACGGAGAGTCACAGGGAGCATCCTTACTAGTAACTTGGAATCTTTCCCAAACCCCAGCCTCACTGCAGGGGGTCCCAGTGTGGAGCTCGGGGGTCAGCCCAGCCTTGGTCCTCAGCGCCTCCCGCCCAGAGGCTGGCCCCACCTCTGCCCAGGGCCCTGCTGAGTCTTGGCGCAGCGCCGGCTCCAGAGAGGAGAGAGCCCTGGATTTGGGGTCAGTGACCTGACATTCGCCCTGGTTCTGTCCCCTCCCTGTCAGGGCAAGCCTGGCAGGTGTGTGGGCTTTCTGAGGGGCAGCGCCCTCATCCACAAAGTGGAGACAGTTGTCAGGAGGATCTGTGAGGTGAGGGCTGGGAAGGCCTCCCACAGGCGCCTTTTTTAGGGGCCCTCAGCAAACGTTTGGTGAATGAGTGGAGGGAAGGCTGGGGGGTGGGCAGAGAGGGATGGTGGGAGGCGGCCCCGAGGAGAGGCCAGGGGACAGGGCGGGCAGCGAGGGGGTCAGGGAGACCCCCGCCTCAGCTCCTGGCTCTGCCACTTGCTTCCGGGTGACTTTGAGCTTTGGTGCCTTCCTCATTACCGCTATGTGTGGGTGGTGGGGATGGGAGGTTGGGTTGCGGGGCCGCTTTCCTGCTGCCTTGTGGGGTGTTGACGGGCCTGGAGGGAGAAACAGATCTAGAGGGACACACGGAGTGTCCACATCCCTCCGTTAGTACGCACAGGAGGCTGAGAGAGTGAAAGTGCCCCTGAGAGGGCGGTCCCCGAGTGCCTCCCTTTCCTCGACTGTTTGAGTGCGGAGAGAAGGGGTGCTTCCGAAGGCCGGGCTTTTTCGCTGCCCTGACTGCTTGTCATGTGTTCCTTTGCTCTTTCCTCTCCAGAAACATGCCCCAGCCCTATGGACACTGGCCGTAGCCGCCTCAGGGAGCCGGGGCATCACGGCGGGGCAGGGGCTGTAGGGGAGCAGTCTGTAGAGAATATAAAAAAGTAAAAATAAATAAAACTGATGAAAAGTCAGTTCACTTTTATTATCACCAGGCACCTGCTCTTCTAAGTAAAATTTGGGATGAAACCGTCCCCCTTGAGGGCCAGATGCTCCCAGCCCCGCCCTTGGTGAGCCCCTGCCTGATGGCCCTCCAGGGAAGAGCCTCGGAACTGTCAGTACCGGGTGGACACTCACGGAACCCTAGCCGAGGAAGCAGAGATGGTCTGGAGGGTGGGCCATGCATGACTGTAGTGGCAGCCCGGCCTTGGGGCCCAGGGGACCTCCCTGGGAAGTGAGGGGAGAGCAGGGGGTGAGGAGGTGCGGGAGTGCTGGCTGTGAGCTCACTAGGAAGGCGTTGTCTAGACCCCTTGGATGCTGGCGTGAAGAGGGTGTGTTCCATCTCCCTCGGGCCTGGCAGGCGGCCAGCGCTGAGCCCCATGGGTTCCAGAAGGAAAGCCCCCGGCCAGGGCGGCTGGTGCCAGCTGGTGTGGGCACTGGGCCGCTCTGCTCCGTGGGACTGGCGGGCTGCTTCTCAGCCTCAACGGAGGGACTGGGGAGGGGGGGGAACCAGGCTTGCTCTGGGGCTCCTGTAGCTGGGAGGGGTTTGAGGGAGGCGGGAGACAGGCCGAGATGCACATTTCTCCACCTTGCAGAACAACGATGTGCACGAGGGTCAAAATAAGCCCTTTTGGGCTTTAATGACCATGATTTAACAGGTTTCCCTGCAGGGCTGTGGGAGGGGCCCGTGTGGAGGGATTGTGGGAGTGTTTCTCCAGACTGGAGAGGCTCAGCGGATGTACAAGGAGGAAAGCGTGTCCCTGTGGCTGGCTGCGGCTTGCGGCCCCAGGGAAGTGTGTGATTGGGATCTGGCAGCCCCTTGGCCCATTTTCTGTGTGAACCCCTGGGAGGGCTGCTTGCCAGGGATCAGCAAGGCCCGTGTCTGTTTTGAAGCCGCATGCCTTCGGTCCTCGCTGTATCTGAAGTAGATATGCACCAGTCCAGATGGGCCTCATTGGTCCTGTGTGGTGGGGCCCCTGCAGTGAGGAGAGCAGAGAACTTTGGGACTTGGGGGCATGAGAGTCCCTTTTCTGGATCTGCTCCCCAAGGCAGGTGTGTCCGGTTCCATCTGGAGCCCTTTTGGAACCAGGGAGTGGGCTGGTGTGTGGCTGTCTGGGGCTTCTGGGGCTTCTGGGGCTGAGCAGCCAGGCTAAGCTTAGCCCAGAGACACTTCCTAGAAACTCAAGGCACCATCACAGTATTGGCTGGATGTTGAGGAGTGGCACGAGGTAGTGCACGAACGGGAAACAGGTTTTATCAGGGTGTCAGCTCTGAACAATTGGTACCAGCTGCCAGAAGGGATATTTTGAGAAGGATTCTGAGGTGTGATCTGAGCTTGGTGGGAAAAGTTGATTCGTGATGTCTCTCCTGGGCAAGGAGGGATGGAGGAGGGGCAAGGTGTTTGCCATCGCTGGCATAGTGGAAAGGGAGCCTACGTGTTATCTCGGGTGAGTAACTTTTATCTCTGGGCCCCAGTTTCCACATCTCTAAAATGGGAGTGAAAATGTTACCCTTCCAACCTCACAGGCTTATTGTGGGGACTGAGTAAGAGAGTAGAGAGAAAGTACTTTGTCAAAGACAAAAAAACTGATTCATGTGCAGAATGGGGGTTCTGTAGCCATGGAATCACTCAGGGCCCCCAAATGACCTAATAATAGTGATGTCTGCAGTCATTGCTTTCTCTGCTGCACTGAGGACCAGACCACGCTGCGGTGTGCGTTAAGAGCCATGGCTCACGTGGCGGGGGCCTGCGTCGTGCCTGACACCCAGGCCCTTTGTACACTCTTGGCCAAAGTGTCAACAAAGTGTCCGGTTGGAATTCATTTCTCTCACTGACCCTCTCCCCAACTTGAAAGATTTAGAGACTGTTTTTGTGTTTAACGAGAAAAGGACAGAAAATCTCTCCCCTTGACTCTTACACTCCATTAAAGATAGCAGAATTGCTTTACCAAGTCTGAAAGCCTGACAAGAGGATGTACTAATAACGCATGAATTATGCAAATCTGTATAGTCACTTGATTTGCATAATGGAGGGGCAGGAGGAGGGCTGGGGAGGGGAGACAGTGGGGGTGAGGGCACCTGCCCAGATCTGTGTGTGATGGGGACACCGCTTCTCTCCTCCCTCCTCAACTTCTAGTCCTGAGGGTGACTGCTTCTCAGCCTTTCCTGCTGGCCCTGTGTCTGGCCCTCTGCCGGCTGGCTTACACGGCCATCCCTCCCCCTCACAGGAGTGTCACCCAGGCAGGGACATATCGCCCTGTGCTCCCCTCTCATGTGGAACTGGCTTCATTAAATCTCACAGCAGCCCCTCCGTGTACAGACAGCTTTCCCGGAGAAGTCCCCGGGGTCATTATTTCACCAAACTGTTCTGTCTCTCGGAGGTCGTGTACTTAGTTAAGCGCCGTCTGGAATTGTAACCGTTGCCAAGTGCCTTTTCCTCTGGCTCTGTGGGAAGTGTTGTGTAAAGGTGTCTAGAGGAGAGAACTCCCGTGACCCCCCTGGTTTCTGATCACTGCTCGATGGGTCTGGGCCTCTGGCTGTGAAGCAGGCTTCATCTTCTACTTTCCCTCCCGGCTTCCTTTAGCCCTTTCTATCTTAAGATTTCAGATTTGATTAGGGCTGAAGTTGGGGCGGGGTTACTTGAGGCCTGGCCCTAGTGGGTGCTGTCTGGGAGCCTGGGTGGAGGGGGGCACAGACTGAAGGGGTGTGGGTACCAGCTAAGGAGGCAGGGGGGCAGTGGTAGGGGCCGGGCAGCTGGCTTCTCCAGAAAGTGTTGATTCTTTACTCGGTGGGGCAGCTTCTTGTTCTGGAGGACGTTCTGTGAGGCAGCTGCAGGGACCAGTCCTGGCTGGGGAGTGGGCAGGGGTATCTAGCTTCTGGAAGGGCTGAGTGAATTGTCAAGGCTGCTGACAGGCTTATTAAGCGCTGAGGTCTGTGGGCCAGGTCTCACGTTAGGCGCTAGAACCGTGGGGATAAAAAAGCACTTGTGTGTCCCACTTCCTGAGCTCCTGCCCTCGGTGCTGGTCCTGTGCTAAACCCCTTGTTTACATGTGTCATCTCAGTTAATGTTCACAACAGCTTGATGAAGTCACTGCTCTTATTTCCCCATTTTATAGATGAGTAAGTTGAATCTTGGTCATAGGGCCAGTAAGTGGCAAAGCTAGGTCTTCTGAGTCCGTAGCCCTTTCTCCTGACCACAGCGCTTCCACAGACTCCGACCCCTCCCTCGAGGGTCTCGTGGTAACAGTGTAAGCAGATGATGGGTGTGGTGAAGTATGATAAGTGCAAAGAGAGAGGTTTGAACTAGGAATAGAAGTAGCACAGGGGATTTCATTATGCCAGGGAGGGCCAGGGAAGGCTCGCAGAAGGGGTGTGCCCTGAATAAACCACAGAGGGAAAACTAGCTTCTGTCTGGCACTTGGCTCATTGGGCTGGGGTGGGGAGTGGGAGCTTTCAGATGAGCAGAGTAATTCCAGATGCTCTCAGCCCCCGTCCTGCCCTACTTGCAGGGTGGGACTGGGTGAGGGGAAGCTGACGGACTTCAGGGAGCCCTGGCTAAGATGGGCAGGTGGGGCAGGTGTGGGTGCTACCCCAGGGGCTCCTCCCCTTGCCCCATATGTTCAGCCAGTGCCCTGGCCTGACCAGACAGCCCTGGGAGCCAGGGGTCTGTGGGCGCCTGAACTGTGTGTGGACTCTGCCTGCCCCAGGTGAGGCCTCGGCTGTTTCCACACCCACACCCACTCAGGCCTGAGGATGGGGCCATCATCAGAGCAGCCCTGAGAATTCTGGGCTGGAAGGACCTTGTGTCTTACAGAGGAGGGGTCTGAGGTTCAGAGGGGAAGTAACTTCCCCAGGTCCCACAGCTGGTGAAGCAGCAGATCAGCCCCAAGTTTTGCAGTCTCAGCTCTACCTGGGTCTCCTCTCACTTACTGGCTCCCTTGGGCTCCCACCCTTTCCAGGCTGTGGGTGCCCCCTCAGCACCCACTGTCTTGTACCCATGCACCCACACGTGTACACTGCTGTGTTTGCCTCACGCTTGGCCATCCCCTTGGGATCCTTTTAGGCCAGGGCTTTGTTCTGGAGAGAATTTAAATGGAATTGTCAGATGAGGAAGGAGCAGAACCTCCTAATTACATTACCCCCTGAGAGGCCCCTCACACACACACACACACTCAGCTCACTCTCCCCACCCCCTTGCTCCTGTCCTGGGGATGCTCTGACTGGGGAGTGGGGATGGAGGGTGAGGGCAGAATCTGGTAGATCTGAAAGACTTTCTGCAGGAAGTTTGGAGTGAGGGGGGCTCCCTGTTGGAATCACAGAGGTGTGAGCTGGAATCCTGACTCCACCACTTACAACCTGTGTGACTTTAGGCAAGTGACTGAATTTCTTTGAGTGTCAATTTCCTCATGAATAAAATGGGGGTAATAATAGCACCTCCCTCAGTGGTTCCCAAACTTCGCTACACTTTGCCATCACCTGGGAATCTTTAAAATATGCTAATGTCTGGCTTCCAGTTTTTGTTGTTGTTGTTGTTGTTGGCGGTACTGGAGATTGAACCCAGGACCTCATGCATGCTAAGCACACACTCTACCACTGAGCTCTACCTTCCCCGCTGGTTTCCAGCTTTTGACCTTCTGATTTCATTGGTCTAGGGTGCAACCTGGTATCAGGAGTTTAAAAAACTCCCCAGGTGGTACTGAGCTGCCAAGTTGGGACCCACAGTCACAGGGTCTGTGGAGGACTAGAGATAGCACAGACCCCTGGGGATACCTCAATAAATGGAGGTGCTTACTTTTTAATTCATTTTCCTGCCTCTTGCTCCATGTATTATGGGATCTGAAGGGGGAAAGAGGGTTTTCATTTCTACTCCACAGTGGGTTTCCCCTGAGTGCTAACTTGGAAGTGGCTTTCAGGGGCCCATCTTTACTGGAAAAGCCCCTCGCTTGCCCCTCTCGCTGTCTCCGCGGCCCTGGGGCCGGCCTCAGTCTTCCCGACAGCCTCTGCGCAGTTCGGGGTTACACCGGGATGCAGGAGCGGGGAGCTGGACGGAGCTGGGCTTGATGGGACAGGACCAGGCCTCTTCCTGGTGGCTTTGGGGGTGGAAGGGCCAGTCCCCACGCGCGCCTCTGGGAGACGGAGGCCCAAGATGCTAGTGTGTGGTGGTCAGACCTGGGGCAGGGTGGGCTCAGGGGAGGTGTCGGTGGGGACGGAGTAGGGGAGGGGAGGGGCCTCTTCCTTGATCCCCCGCAACTCTGCTCCTTGGCACCGTGGGAGGCTCGGCAAACCTGCAGCGGGGGCTGTGAAGGAAGACACATTTCCCCAGATTCCTCAGCTGCGCTGACAGGAAGTTGTGCATCACCAGGCTGACAGGAAGGAAATGGCTCTGCTATTTGGAGAGAAATAGAGAATTCTGACTGGGGCTGAGGAAAAAGGTGTTTGCTTGTAGAAGCTGTTTTGTTCCAATACAGGGACCCTTTTTCTCCTCGGGCGATTTCTCCCAGCTTATTTTCCTCTGAATGACAAAGATTGAATTTAGCTAATGAGGAGCTGAGAGAGGGAGGAGAGGGACGTGTGAAGGGGTCCTGTGAGATTTCGGGAGGTGGAGAGCCTTTGCAGGCTGTGCGTCCTTCTGCTTTTAATCAGAGTCTTCCTTGCCCAGCTCCCTGCTTCAGGGAACTGGAAGGTGACAGAGCACTTTGTGGTCTCACATGCCACTCTCGCCTCCATCCACAAACCATACCTTCGCAAGTGCCTTTGATTTCAATTTCTTTTTACCGCCCCCCAAAGACACAGTGAATCTTTTAATAGCACAAGGCCTTTTGGATCGCTAACCAATCGGTCGCCAAATCCTAACCAAAGTGCACTCAGAATAGACGCTTTTAATAAAATATATTCCCTGTAAGCCAGGGTAAACCTGTGAAATTTGTCCATTTCTTTGAGAGTATCTCTACAAATTTTACAATATTGAAATCACCACCCAGTGACCTTTTAGGAAGTACTAGATAAATTACAAGAGACAAATAGACAGACCAAAAGGAGAAGTACAATTTCCAGCGCCTTTCCTGCCAGGTTCTCAGGTTGAGTCTTAGAAATCCCTGGCTCCCCATGGCCCCCTCCCAGTCGTTGATGGCCCCTGCCTGGCAGTCTCTCTCTCCATCCGCCCCGGGAGCCTCTGAGATGTTTGCAGCTCTGAGAGGCAGCTCCGGCACCTTGTTCCGTCTGTTTGTCTCTGCGCTCCATCATTTAAAATGCTTCCACTGGTGGCCAGAGCCCCTGGAAGGGCTCTTGGGATGGCCAGGGACTGCTTTGGAAAGGCTCAGATGCCCTGCCGCCCAGGTCTGCCCCAGCTGCGTGGCAGGGAGACTTCAGCCTCACCAGGTGAGAGCCAGGCTGGGGTCCGGGCCCGGCCACCCTCCCTGTCAAGCGTTCTCTGCATCCAGGCTGGCTCTTGGTCACCTGTGCGTGGCTTGTCCACTTTGTGGATCTCCTCGCCCCCAGGTCAAGTCCCCGCTGTCGTCTCTCCATGCCGGGCACCTTCCTTCCCTACCAGTTGGTGGTGCTCAGGGGGTGTAAACCAGGTGTAATATGCTGTTCATACTCTGTGTAGGGAAAACAGAATTTGGAAGGCAAATGGTCTATAAGATCATATCACTTAGAGCCCCTAAGGGGTCTTCTGGGGACTCCCTGCTCCTTTGGGCTCTGGAATCCGCTCCCTCTCTAGAGCAGATACCTGGAGAATTGGAACCGGGCTGGGGTGGAGCCGCACAGCAGCACCCTGCTGCCTGGGGGCTGCTAATTGCAGAGTCCTTGGTGGCAGTGGCCACATGTTTATGTGTTCATTTCATGGATAAGTGGGCTCAGTAGCCAGCCTGCCTGCTTTGCCATCACCGTTTGGTGACCTGCATTCACATCAGCTGGAGGCGTCACTCAGGGCCCCAGAATCTCTGTTGCTGTTTTCCAGGCAGAGATGCCACCTCACTTGACTCTTGGTTGTGGTGAGACCCTGCCAGCCTCCCACGCAGAGAGGAAGGGAGATGGGAGAGAAGATAGGGGTTAACAAGTATTCTGAGTGCTGCTGGCCCTTCGGTAGGTTGAGTCGCTTCATGAGGAACATAAACAAGGCACTATCAATGCTGCCCAGGGGTTCACTCACTCTTTAATTTGATAATTAATTCCATAAGCATTAATGGAGTTTTTCTCACATACCGGGCACCATACTAGGTGCTGGGGGTCAGGGAGAAATTGAAAGATTAAAAAGCCGCTCAAAGAGCTCACAGGCTGGTAGACAGATACTTAACGCACTTAGATGGTCTCGCACAGAGACCTGATGTCCGGTGAAGGTAGCACGGAAGAGGGGGCGGCTCAGGAGGGTGGGGCAGTGGGAGTAGTGGGAGCACAGTTGGGTCTTGAAGATTGACCAGGAATGTGACAGGCCAAGAGAGGAAGGTCGCTCCTGGCCTAGGAAACATGTGCAGAGGCCCAGAGACCTGAGAGTGCAGAGCATTTTGGAGACGTGTGAATAAAGACTCAATATGGCTGGAATCTGTGGTGTGGGCAGGCTAGAGAGCTGGGCTGGTGTCAGATCATGCAGGTGCCTTGCTTAGGGGATTCACCCCATCCTAGAGGCCATGGGGAGCTCAGAAGGGATTTAGGCAGAGGGGCGGCACAATTCGTATGTGTGTTTTTTACATTTAGGTCTTTTCTTTTTTTTAATTTAAATTAAAAATTTTTTTTACTATTGAAGTATAGTTGATGTACATATTATATAAGTTATAGGTGTGTACAGTATAGTGATTCAGTTTTAAAAGGTTATACTTTATTTATAGTTATAAAATATTCCCCATTTTGTACAACATATCCTTATAGCTTATTTGATACATAATAGTTTGTATCTCTTAATCCTCCACCCTTATCTTGCCCCTCTCCCCGACTGGGAGCCATTAGTTTGTTCTTTTTGAGTCTGCTTCTTTTTTGTTATATTCACTAGTTTGTTGTATTTTTTAGGTTCCACATATAAGTGACATCTTACAGCATTTGCCTTTCTCTGGCTTATTTCATTTAACATAATACACTCCAAGTCCACTCATATTGCTGCAAATGGCAAAATTTCATTCTTTTTTTATGGCTGAGTAGTATTCCATTGTATATATACCACATCTTTATCCATTCATCGGTTGATGGACACTTAGGTTGCTTCCATACCTTGGCAACTGGAAATAATGCTGCTATGAACATTGGGGTGCATGCATCTTTTCAAGTTAATGTATTTGGTTTTTTCAGATATACACCCAGGAGTGGAATTGCTAGATCATATAATAGTTTCATTTTTAATTTTTTGAAAAACCTTCATACTGTTTTCCACAATGGCTTCACCAATTTACATTCCCACCAACAGCGTACAAGGGTTCCCTTTCTCCACATCCTCTCCAACATTTGTTATTTGTGTTCTTTTTGATGACAGCCATTCTGACAGGTGATACCTCATTGTGGTTTTGATTTGCATTTCCCCGATGATTAGTGATGTTGCCTGTTGGCTGTCTGCATTTCCTCTTTGGAAAAATGTTCAGTTCTTCTGCCTGTTTTTAAATTGGGTTGTTTGTTTTTTTGATGTTGAGGTGTATGAGCTGTGTTAGCTATTAACCCCATATCTGTCATATCATTTGCAAATCTTTTCTCCCATTCAGCACAATTTGTGTTTTATGTTAACTGCTGTGGAACCTCCCTGGTGTAGCAGAAGGAGCACTGGAGCAGGGGTCTGGGGAGCCAGGTTCTGGATCTGGACCTAGCAGCTGATTGACCTCAGTCAGGTCAGGCCTCAGTGCCCTGGCTTGTAAGAGGAGAAGACTCTAAGGCCTGTCCCAGCTCTGACTTCCGCACCCTCATAACCTCTCTTTTTGGCCCCCACGCCCTTTGTTCTGTACTTGTCTGTCCACCTCTGGCCATCTGACCCATGTCTCCTGGCTGTCCCACTGTGCTCGGCAGCTGGTGGCAGCTGGAGGGAGAGGGGTGAGTTCTCCAGGAAAAATGTGCTCTCCTGACCCCCCAGAGCTCACAGGCTGCCTGGCCTTTTCCAGCCCTGCAGGAACAGTTTCCCCCAGCCCACCTGGCTCCCCACTGCCCACAGCCCTGGGCCCAGCTGGGTTTCTTCAATGAAGCAATTCATTCCCCTGGGCCGAAACCACCCCCCTCCAATCCACCTGGTCCCAAGTGACAAGAGGCAGCTGATTTGGAGTCACCGCCCGGAAGCCAGGGACATCTGTGTGGAGAGACGTCAGTGACTGTGGCCCGTGCAGTCTTTTTCCTTTGCTCTGACCCGGGTTTTCACAGCTTAGCGTGTCATCAACCACAGTGCTTGTCCGGGAGCCCCACCATCGGCTCTTCTTGTCCGGGGACCCCCGAGCCACTTCCACGAAAGAATTGAAAACGGCTGTGGATGCAAAGACATGTTTTCCTCCCAAGCATCAGTTGTTCTGCTGCTTTTGCAGGGTTATCGCTCCTGGTCCTAGAGCTTCTCCAGGGTGAGGAGGGCTTGGCAGGGGTTTCAGTTTTCCTAGGTCTTTGATCACAGCTGTTATATTTAAAGGCTTAAACAATGGGTTCTAAACAAATAAGTATCTGTTTAGTCAGTGGAATGAGGAAATTAAAGGTGACTCAGACTCACCCCCTCCCCCCAATTTTAAGTGCTATTGACTACCTGAATGATCAGACCTGTAATGATGTCATTTTGCTTGATTCTGCTCTCCTTGGGAATTTGGCATGGTGTGTCTTTCATTCATTCATTCACTCACTCATTCATTCATTCATCAAGTGTTTATTCAGTACCTACTACTATGTACCAGGTAATGAGGACAGAGAGACAAATAGGACCCAGACCCTGCCACAAGGCTGCCCAGAGTCTGGGGTGACCCCCCCAGGGGGAGCCCAGGGGCTCCAGCACAGTGAGTTTCATTCAGACCTCGAAACTTGAGCTGACAACCTGAAACCCTGTTCCCGGAAAACAGGGAAATAGAACTAGCGCATGAGGGAAGAAGTGTGGGTGAGGAGAGTGAGATGAGGGCGGAGGAAAAAGAGAGATGGGAGAAAGGAAGCAGCGAACTTTCCCATGAGAGAAACGCTGCAGAAACCCCCCCGCAACTCACAACCTCGGGCAGCAAGAACCCAGCTGAGGGGAAGGCTCTGGCCGGCTGGGGCATAGGCAGGGTACTTCCTGCTTGGTGCCTCAGTTCCCCAATCTGTAAAATGTGGCTTTGGACTGGGGCGTCTCAGAGATCGCTAGACTAGCATTCAGTGACCAGGGCAGAGCACAGGAGATATGGGGTAGGAGCCCAAATAAAGGCCCTGGAAGTGGAAGACAGTGTTCCTCTGGTTCTCCCATCTCAACACTGAGACACCCTTAGGTGTCTGTGTTCTGTGGGAATCCTGCCATCCCCTCCCCAGCCTCTTCTGTCTCTCCCCGTTGAATAGTGGAAGGAGGAAGGTTCTGGGTGTCCATGTATGTATATTTTTCTGCTGTGGACATTTTCTTCTTGGAGTTTCTTTCTTTTATTTTTCTTTGTCAGTAAGGCCACTTGAATTGCGCCAGGTCCAGGGCGACTCTGCCTGGCAAGCACGCATCCATCTGATGCACTGGGCTAACTCCTTGGCAGGCCTGCCTCCAGATGCCCTCAGCTGCTGTCCCATATGCCTGGCCGTGGGGCCCTGTCAGACCACTGAAGCCCAAGGGTCACATTCCAGAGGCCACCCGTGCTGGTCATATTCATTGATCCCTAAAGAAAACAATGTTTTGGCAACACAGTGTTAGAAGAGTTGGGGTTCCTAGCTGTCTGATCTTGGGTAATTGCTTAAATACTCTGAGCCTCAGTTTTTCCCGTCTCTGAGCTGGGAGTGGCTCTCCCTGTCTCCCAGGGATCAAATAGGAAACTGCAAGAAAGAGCATTGTGAATGAGGAAGCCCTAAACTGACATCCACCACACAATGATTCAGTGGCAAATGTATTCTGATAGTCAGCCTTCTCCATGGTTACAGCTTCTTCTGTGCTGAGTAATTCAAGCCACAAAGGGTTAAGGCAGCAAGGCACGTGACTGAAATTGTCCATAATTGATGGAATAAACCTTAAAGGAGTGATGTATAATTGCAGTTAATCCAGGCACTGTGATGCTGCGCTGCTAAAATTGTCTATAATAATTGCTTTGATCTAACAAAATGACTCCTGGGAGCAGGGACCCTGGCAAGGGGTCGGCCAATGGCAGCTCTGAGCCCTATCCCTCCCACTGGACAAAGTGGGAGTGGGAGCTGGGAGATGTGGGGGCAGGAGGGCAGGGAGGGGCCCTCAATTCTCTCAGACCCCATGGCAGCAAGTGCTACATATGCCAAGTGATCATATGATTCACTGTCTAAACGGGGACACTTTTGAGAGTATTATATTAATAATTGCTATTCACATTAATAACTATGCCAGACAATAGGCATAAACTGGTCTCCCCAGAGCCAACCCGGATATATATATGGTCACCCTGTGCACAGACCGTTTTAAGCTTCTGGGAACCCTTAGGTGGTAGAACATTTCCACAGTCATTATTTGGTCTTCACAGTAACTCTGAAAGGAAGAAAGGATTTTTACTCTCATTTAATGGACATTAAAGATGGTGCTGGAGCCAAACCAGTCCAGCTGGGGTCTCTGGCCTGGTTCCCCTGGTGACCGATGCTCTGCAGGTAGGGGACAGCTGGCTGGGATCGGGGAGCGCTGGGGAAACGCCTGGAGCTTGGAGGGAGAGACCCAGCAGTTCAGGCTTGAGAAGAGTGGCAGCGAGGTGACCACACCCTCAGGGAGGACAGGGCGCAGGTCCCAACAGGGCTTTGCCGGGGCTTCTCCAATCCTGAGCTCGGACTCAGAGGACTCCTCCTTTTGCTAATTATGTGATCTCATTTAATTTTGTGATCTGTGCCTCAGTTTCCTCATTTGTCAAGGAGGGGACAATAATTCCTTGTAAGGATTAAGCGAGATCCTGTATGAAAATGGGTGGACTCAGAGACCCACACGTCCCAGGTACTCCAAAGCCTTGTGGAGTTTGAATCCCAGAAGCAGTATCCTTTAGGAAAGGAACCACGGGGCACCTTCCTCCTTGAAACAGCTCTGACTTGAACCAGTTAGAAGGATGAGCCCCAGCCTTGAGATCAGGGCTGCCTCAAGTTCCTACAGGAGGGAAGTGGGTAAGAGAACTACGTGGTGGATTTGAGAGATTCCCGACTCCCCTGACTTTGGATAATCTACTGTGTGCCCCGTGCAAGGTGGGGGCAGCACCTCAGGGACCTTCAGGCCTCGCGACTCCCTTGGGGCTCTGCACACACAGGCACCCCCGTTGGCCGGCAGCCCTGGTCCCCTTCTAGGCTCACGGACAAGCTTGCTGGGACACGAGCCGGAGACACCCATTGCTGGAATTGATGGCACCTCAGAGCCAAAGGTAGACAGGCCGGCAACAGTTTGGTGCCAGAGAGCGAGAGAGAGGGATAAAAGTGCCACGTTTGGCCTATTAATAGCCCGTGTTTGGTCTCCACCACTTCTATCAACACCGTCCATCACATCCAAACAATCGGGGAGCCCGTGCCAAACGGCTAGGAGTTAACAGCTCATGGCTGTGCTGAATTTCTGAAAAACAGTACTTCCACTTCTTCTGCCACTCTGAAATGCCAATTGTTTCATGCCAACTGGTTATTTTTCCAGACAATTTCCCTTTATTTATGTTTAAGCTTTTAGATTTTTTTTTTAAGCAAAAAGAAGATGACGAACCTAGAATAGGTGATTATTATTTCTTCTGACTTGCCCTTGAACGAGCCGTGGAAGAAATGTTCATTCCCCGGATCTGAAGGGAGCGCTTGCAGGGGGTGGGCGAGGGATCGGGCAGAGGGGCCCTTGCAGGAGTGTGCAGGCTGACGGGCAGGCTGACAGGCAGGCAGAACGCAGGTGTGGGGAAAGCACGGGCCCGGGCCTCGGAAGACTTAGGGCAAGATTAGCCCTTGCTGTTACTGGTGTGTGACCTTGGGTAGGACAGAGCCCCTCTCTGGGCCCCCATTTCCTTTCCTGTAAAGTGGGGGAGCTGGGCTAGATGGCCTGGGAGGCCCCTTCCAGCTCAGTCTTTGCCTTCCGTGGAGGATTTGCTGTCTCACGTTTATTGGCGAGGATGCGGGTGTGGAAGTGGAAGGAGGGTGATGCTGGCCTCCGGCTGCTGCTCCGGGAAGCCTGGAAACGTGGCAGGGGAAACATGGGATGGGGCTGCTCCTTATCCGGGAAGCTCCAGAACAGCCTTCAGAGATGTCTGTGGAGCCTGCCAGGCGGTTGTTTTTCTCACCATATGTGATTTCTGGGCATCTTAAAATTTTCATTGGGCCCAAACATTGCCAGGCTCAGGGGTTGATTCTGCCCCGTGTGGGGATGGAAATGGGTTTGCCTCTGGGCACCAGTCTGGGAGTGAGCAGAGAACTGAGCTACGGAATTCTCTGATGAGGTTACAAGGTAGAGTTAGGGTATATGATGGTGCTGCGGGCACCGCAGCAGCCTTGGGTGCAGAAAGAGGCAGAGGCTGGAGGGCGAAAAGAAGGAAGAGAACTGGAGGGGTGATAAGGCTGAAAGGTGGATGGTGGGGGGTAGTCTGTAGGCCTGGCTTTGTGTCTTTAAAACCAGCACATGCTTCTCTTTGGCTCTCAGGTGATGAGAATTCTTATTTCAAATTCTATCCATCTAAAGATGAATTTACCCAGTTCATTGCAGTTGGTTGACCACAGCTCCTGCAGAGAATCTGGGAGTCTGGTGTGTGTCCTGGGGCAGGATGAGGAGAGAAGCCCAAAGCCCAGCCTGGGCTGGTTCTGTTCTAGCCAGAAGCCCAGTGTGCACACACAGTCTTCTGCAGAGCAAAGTGATTTCCTACTGTTTTACTGGTTTGGGGGCCAGATAGGTTTTAATAAGAGAATAAAACTACTTCAAAGCAAGCCATCCAGAAAGCAGTTATTTGTCTCAGACATTCTAGAACATTAAAAGGAGGAGGGGGAGGTGCTTCTGCAAGCTGGAGGAAATGTGGGGACCATGGTCTTAGGGTAGCAGTGGGTATTTGCAAGGAGAACCCCTCACGGTGAGCAGCCTTCCTGCAGGGCTCTGCCACACCTGGGGGGCAGAGTTAAGTGGTTCTCTATAAGGCTACCAGGATGGATGTTGGGGCTGGGACAAGAGACCTTCACTATGTGCTTCTTCTGAGGCAAAGGTGGGGATCGGGACCTTCAGGATGAGAGGCATAGTGACAGGTGTGCATTCATCAGAGCTGGAGAAGGAGGTTCCAGCTTCTTGACATGACAAGAGTAATGTAATTGCTGGCTGGCCAAGAGCACTCACATTCCACGAGCAGAGGAGGATGAAGGGTAATCAGGAGCAGGCTGTTTATTGGAGAAGGAAATAAAGTGTCTAGGTGAGATGTTTGGAGGTGACTTCCAGGGTAGGGATCTAGGCTTTTGGAAAATAGATACATTTAAGGTTCTTAGATCTTCATAAACAGGGGAGACAGGGCGGGCAGGGATGCCCACCCCTTGAGCCTAGGCCTCGGGCCCCCAAAACCCAGGTCCTAAGCTTTGCTTCAACATAGGCTGGTGTGTGATAGGGCTGAGCCTACCTCGCTGGGCCTCAGTGTCCTCATAGAGAACAAAGGGTGGGAACTAGCTGACCTCCAAGGGCACCTCCAAGCCTGGTGTTCTGTATTTTTATGGGTTTTTGTCTGGGGGAGGGGTTCACTTATTGAGGACTTTGGCATAGGCGCCTCTGATGCCAAAGTCAGAGTGAGGTTTCACAGAGGCATTTGTTTGTTTACCTTTACTGGGGGCTAAGCCCCTAAGAAAGCTAAAGCCAGATCTGTGAAAAAGTCAGAGCTTTCCAATGTAGAGATAGGCTGCCTTTATAGGAAGTGAGTTCCCTGTCCCTGGAGGTAATCAAGCAGAGACTGGATGACCACATGCCAAGAATCTTAAAGGGGAGAGTCATGAGCCATTTAACTAGATGGCTTTTAAGTTTCGTTTTAACTCCAAGATTCTGGGGCTCTCCTGCTTATGTATATGACTGCCTATTCAGTGGTGTCTCCTCAAGCCTATGATGGTGGCCCCAGCCTTCTGGGCTTCTTTCTTGGGCCTCTAGAGCAGCAGTTTTCATCCCTGGCCTACACATTATTTCTACCTCCCACACTTAGCACAGGGCCTGGCACATGACAAACATGTAATAAAAATTTTGATTGAATTGAATGGCATCTTTGCCAATATTGTAAGTGGGGCAGGATAGTACATTATAAGCAAGCATGCAGTAGAGAATCCATGATACGCCAGTTCCCTTCTGCTCAGACTTTGTAAAGAAAACCATCTCCTTAATTGGAATTGTGTCTGTGGCCTTAGGGATGACCCATCTGACTTGATATTTTGGTAGCATGGTCTCTCAAATGACCTTTTTTTACTTCCTTGGGGCATCGCACAGCGGGAGAGCCAAGGCCTGGGGAGGATGATTTCCTCTTAATTGGTGTCTTGGTCTTCATGCTGGCTTCACTAACCATTACCAGGCCACCCTCTGCTCAGACCCGAATGCCCTTGTATTAATTGCATGATGTCCCTCAGCCATCAGGTTCTATCTCCTTCTGGGAGTGACAAAGTGGAAGGCCACAGAGAAATGCCCCAGGCCGACTTGACTGGAGTTTTATTTTGAGACCATTGGCTTCCTTCACTCCACGAGCGTTTCCTGCCTGCCTCCCCACGCCAGGCTGGTTCCGGGCTGCACTGGCAATGATGAGGCAGACCCGCGGCCCTGACCTCGGGCGGCTCAAGTCTGTCATGCTAGTAGGTGACCGAGGTTTAATGGTGACATGACTGGGGACTCCTCAGAGGGCAGGGGAGATGGGGACTGGTCCCACCCGGGAAGGCTGGGCGGGGAAGGGTGGCGTTCCGAGGACTGATGGCCTTGTGTCATCAGACTCTCTGGACGGAGAGAGCACAGATCTTTGGGTCCGAATCTGACTTCTATTTCTTCCTCACTTGGTAACGATGGGCAAGTGACTGAACCCCCTGGGCCCCCCATGGGGTTGTTCTGAGGGTCTAAAGCAGTTACAGCAGCGCCTGGCCGTGATAAGCGCCCAGTAAATGCCAGCTATTATTTTGATCATGTTCCGTTAGTTGTCATGTATTTGGAAGTTGAGGATGGAAGCGTCCACCTCCTTGTCACATCTCAAAATTCTGCTCCCTTCATTCAAATGTGCAACATTTGACTAATATTTATTGACCTACTCTGTGCTGGACAATGTCTGAGGCTCAAGGATGCAGAAGTGGATAAACAAAGCTGAAAAATCTGGCCTTCTGGGGCTTCCATCTCGGCGGGTGGGAGACAGCCCCTGGGCCCTGGGAAAGACACACTGTCACCCACACAGCGTGCTCATGAGGAGGG
The DNA here is from genome assembly GCF_036321535.1 of Camelus dromedarius. Lineage (NCBI taxonomy): Eukaryota > Metazoa > Chordata > Mammalia > Artiodactyla > Camelidae > Camelus > Camelus dromedarius. The sequence goes on along the minus strand of NC_087458.1, from coordinate 6,640,203 downwards.
AAGGTGCCTGCAGCTTGGTCCCCAGTACCCGGGATGGGAGCTCAACCCTGGTGGGCGCTGAGCAGGGGGAGGGCTCGCACTGTCTTCCAGTATGTACTCCACAGCCGGTGTGGAGCCCCTGCGTCCTCAGCAAACAGCATCTCTGGGGATAAAGTTACTCTCTGAAGCCCTGTGGGGCCTCTGTACTCCTCACCTCATGTTCAGGATGTGGAGTCAGGTTTGGGTCCCACTGAGTCTCTCAGGTCGCCTCCTCTGGTCCTCATCACCTCCTGCTTATTCAAGGAGCCCCTTGCAGGTCTTCTCTCAGCCCGGGCTTCCTGCCCATTCGTCCAGGCCCTGCTCACCTGCCCGTAGTCCACCTGTTGGGATTCAGGCTCAGGGTGGATGGGGTGTGGGAATCCCTGGCATTTTGCAAGTAGCCAGGACAGGGCCTGGGCATAGTTCAATGCTCAGTAAAGATTTATAGCGTGGCTAGGTGAGTGAGTGAAAGTCTGGCCCACTGCAGACTACCCAAGTTGTCTTTCTGAAATGCCTGGGGCAGGATCTTTGTAAATTGTTGTAACCCTTAAGTGCTGATTCTGGAGCTGATTCAGGGGCCCCCGGCTGAGAACCAGCAGAGGTTACCTGCGCTGACATCTGCGCAGCAAGAGAAAGGGAGTTTGGCTATGAGAGAATGTGAACTTTTCTTTGTGTCAAAAAAAGAATGCAGTTTTTCGTATGTGTTGTTTTACTTCATCCTCCAACACCTGGGAGAGTGAGACCTGTTAGAGCTGGCCTGCAGAGAAGGAAACAGAGGCCCAGAGATGTTAAGTGATGGGTCCAATGTCACAAAGCTAGTGAGTAGCAAAGATATGACTTGAATTTTGGCTTTTTGGTTTCAAATCCCATGGTATTCAGAAAGAGACAATGGTCATTTTCCTTGTTAACCATCTTGTTCTGTTTGAGGAGAGGATGGTGTGAGTGTGTTTTGTCGCTGACTGTTGCACACTCACAGTTCCATCATGTATAGAAATGCTTGGGAGAAGAAAGAAAGAAAAAAAAAAAAGAAATGCTGAGAGTGTCCCTGTAGCTCGTGCATGTGTCATGGCCATTGTGTGCCCGGTGCCATCAGCCATTAGGTTTCAGGGACTTCTGGGACTATATGGTCCAAGAGTCTCATTTTATGGAGGGTATTGAGGCCTAGAAGCCTGTCCGAAGCCAAGCATTTACCACCGTGGAGGCTGAGACCTCCTGGGCCCTCTGATGTCACAGCTGGGGACCAGCTTGGATATGAAGCACCCTGGATTCTTGGAACTTCTCCCTTGTCAGGCCTGTTGGAGATCCAGTTGCCCTCTGAGACACCCAGAGTCCACCCTCCCCAACAGCTTTGCCTGTTTCCCCTGTTCTCAAGTTCGACATTGAAGGATGCAGAGGGTCTGAGTGATTCCACTCTGGACCATGAATGACCAAAAGAGGATGCTGGTGGCTGGCTTCTGGTAGGAGCCTAGCAAGGCAGTCCCTCTGAGAATGCCAGGAAGAGCCATGGCTGTACTCACATCATCAACCTGGGATGATGAGCATGTGGGTGAAAGGTGCGGAGAGTGGATGAGAACGAGGGATCATGAGAAAGAGGCAGGATGAGAACAGAGGAGGGAAGAGGCAGGGGCTTGGCGCTGGCGTGAAAGCACCAGGTTGAGGAAAGAAGCTGTGTCTGCGCAGAGAGCAGCAACCATGAGTGCAGTCTTCCTGGCCAGTGGGTGAGGGGCTGGTTTTAATTTGCATAGTGTTAATTAGCAAGAGTGTCTAATTAGGACAACCATTACAGAGTCACAGTGTTAAGCCGATGCTGAATGTCAATCAACTTTGGAGCCTCTCTGTGAAATCGAAGGAAAAGTTGACCTTATTAAACAGAAAAGATTTCTAAATCAATTATTTCCCAAGTCGAATGCACAAAATGTAGATCTTAATTCAGTAAATACAGACTTTTAGATGGTATCACTTCTTCCCCGTTGGGGGTTCCAGCCAGTGTCAGAGATCATGAATGGACCACATATGTGTACACACATGCACACACACACACGCACACACTTTAGGGTGTCACCTTGATTGGGGAGGTGTCTGCACATCTTTACCTAATACTTCACTTCCGTTCAGTGCCCCCTAGGACTCTGCTTGCAAGTATAGTTTTCTGTTATTTTCAATAATGTTCCAAACAATGAAACACATTTTGAACTTCAAAGTCTCTGGGAAGATCTACTGTAATCATTACCGTTCTGGCCTGTCTTTGGAAGCTACCAGGCAGGCCAGGAGGGCAATTTAGACAGCTGGCTCCAGAGCCAGGGACACACTCCATCACATTCCGCACAGCCTCGGGGGAGGAAAGGCTGGAGCAGTTCTGAGAAGCCTCACTGCAGAAATTAGAGGTCAGAAAGGCCTGACCAGCAGGGCAGGTGGGGGTGTCTGTGCATGGGCGGGGCACGGAACCTGGAGGCATACAGATCTGGAGTAAATCCTGACTTCTTTTCTTTTTTTTCTTTTTTTTAAATTGAGTTATACTCAATTTACAATGTTGTGTCAATTTCTGGTGTATGGCACAATTTTTCAGTCATACATGAATACACATATATTCATTTTCATATCCTTTTTCACCATGAGCTACTGCAAGATCTTGAATATACTTCCTGTGCTATACAGTATAAACTTGTTTATCTATTCTATATATACCTGTCAGTGTCTACAAATCTCAAACTCCCCGTCTGTCCCTTTCCACCCACCTCCGCCCTAAATCCTGACTTCTTCAACCCTGACTTTGCCATTTGTTGGCCATGTCTTTGGACAAGTTAGGTACCTTCTTGGAGCTTCAGTTTCCTCCTCTGTAAAAGTGGGTTGATGATGCCCCCCTTGCATGGTAGGCCCCTACAGTAGTGCTTTATACCAGATTATTGTCTTCCATGAGAAGTCATAGACTGGTGAAGGGCTGCCTCATGGCTTGGAGCAGAACAGGGACCACGTGGATGGGGGCATCTTGCAGGAATGTGGTCTACCCTCCTTCCCTGCTAAGACTCCCCTCTGCTCACCCCTGATGGCTATACCCAGCCTCTAGCAGGATGACAAGAACTCACTATTTTGCATGGGAGCCTAGTTCATTTTGAAGGCAGGGGAAAGCATGGTATACAGAAAAATCTGATAATATAGCTTAAATCTGGCTAGTTGTATGACCTTGGAAAAGTCACTTTGTCTCTCTGATCCTCAGTTTCTTTGTCAGTAAAATGGAGACATTATGACCTCATCTGTAGGGTGTGGATGTGAAATAAGTTGTGTAGAAGGCATAGTCTGGAACCTGGTATGTAGTCTGTACTTAATAAATGTTAGGTAAAAATAAAATTGCCATCATTAAGTGGCTTCTGTTAAGCACCTGTTGTACTCAGAGCGTCAGAGGTAATACTGTGGTGTACCCTGACATTTTATAGAATGACACTGTATTTTCAGTCTTTTTTTACATTAAAAAAGTAAGAAATTTGAAAATTATTGGGAATGTACCATATATAAAGTTTTGGAGTCTGGGTTTTTCACTTGATATTATAGCATGAACCTTTCCTCATGTCTTCGAATATTCTCTGCAGAAATGGTTGTAAGTGGCTACATAGTGTTCCATCACTGGCTATTCTCAAATTTACTTTAATATTTTGGGGGCATTTAGGCATAGGTGGCTTTAAAAGACAATTTTCATCTGTTGGGATATAATTCTTAATTATTCCTATTTATTAAGAATTATTACTCTATTGTTGAAAAGTTCTGAGTTGCAGGGGAGAAGGATTGACCAGTTGACCACAGGACTCCCTCCCAGCCCTATGAGTCCTTTTTAGCCCTTGGATGGGAGTAAGTGGGGGCCAAGCAGGTGTGTGTATGTACATACATACATACGTGTCGTGTATGGCAGCTAATTAGCTAGCCCTGAGTCACTGCCATCACCCAAGGAACCATATCAATTTCAAGCTTCATTGGAGTTCAGACAGCAAAGTAAAGATGATAACTCAGTATTTTAACAAACAGGAAACATTTCAAGTCCAGCCAGACTTCTTTGACATTTTTTCTAGCTATTCAAAATGGCTGATGGCTTATTTTTCATTGACATGTAATAGAGAATGCAAGGGAATCTGTAGCGTGGCAAGCATTCCTGCTGATCCGATGCACACTTGTCTCCCCATGGGGCTGGAACTGGCCGACAAGGTTTCACTGGCCAAAACCAGGAAGCAGGTGGGAGTCGCCTCTTATGTAAAGGCTTTGAGTTTTAGAACAAAAGGAAGAGGCTCAAAGGAGAGGAGACAGCATCTGGCCCCAGTCCTTTCACCAATTCCTCTAAAAATGATGGAAGTAGACTTGGATTCTGATTTCAGTTAATTTCTGCCAAAAGAAACAAATTAGAGGTTGAAATGTGCAGCTGATCCCAAACTCTTCCCTGGGGAGGCATGATGCTCCCCAGATGCCTTCAGGCCCTTTTGAGAAGAAAGTTATGGTCATTTCTGGCTCAAAAACATCGAGAGCTATCCCCAGTGGCTTTCTGTAGGGAGGTAGTCTTCTCCTAAAATGCTGAGCATCCTTGAATTCACCGCCTGCTCTCTTCAGCCCCACTAGATCTTGTGATTTGGGTGGTGTTTCAGGCATCAAGTAGTGCTTTCAAAGATCGGAACCTTCCTGAGGGCTGGAACTGTGTTCTATTTCACTTTGGGCCCACCGCTGGAGCAGCACTGCACCAGTCCCCCACAAAAACACCTCCGCACATGTGAACGGAGTAAATGATTGCAGGCTGCTCTTCCTTAAACTGTAGATGTGCAAGAGGATAAACGAAAAGTGCATTATGTTTAGACCATCAGCTGGGCAGAACAGAACGGAGACCTTTCGCACAGTTGGGTGATCCTACACCATGCAGAAAGTTGGAGTTTGTGTATACGCCAGGTTGGAAGCTTCTGGTAGGCAGGAGCCCTCTATCAATATCCTACAGGGTCCAGCCCACTGTTGGACCTCTAGCAGGTGCTCAAGAAATGAGAATGGTCATGTGACATTATCATGAAAGAATGAATGAGCTACTTCATTTGTTCTCCCTTGGGTCCCTAGCACTAGCTTGTGCCTGGCACAAAGTGGGCCCTCAAACTATGTCAAGTAAATAAAAGGTAGATTGGTGGACACCGGGGAGAGCTGCTTTCTTTCCATCTCAGCCTGTGGAGGGTGTCGAGAGCATGGATTTGGGCATCTGAAAGTCCAAGCCCTCCATTGACTCTAGTGGTCGCCATATGGACAACACCCCTGGACACTGAAGATCTCAGCCACCTCTCACTCTGTCTCTGAAAGCTTGCCTCCTTAGACAGTGATGTCTCCCTCTCTAGCTCTGCTGTGGGTTTCACTTGGCAATAACCATATCCTACCTTTGAATCATATCCTTCCATTGTTAAGCTGTGACATTTGGGTCTGTGTAAATGGACACTTCTCACATTTTCACTGTTTCCCACTGGAGAGTGGCCCCGAGGGCTTATGGGCAGTGCTGTGGGTGGGGAGTCAGAGGCCTTGGCTTTGAACTCTGGCACAAGCCACTCACCCCTCTGAACCTCTGCCTGTAATGTCTGTAAAGTTGGGATAGAGGCCAAGGGTTGTTGCGAGGATGGGTGAGAAGAAGCTGTGAAGCGACCTTGTAAACTGTAAGGTGTTTTACAGACATCAGGCATTTCCTGATTCTGGAGCACGGGGGCTGTTTCTCATGTGGCGTGCATCTCAGGATACGAGGGGCTGCAGCTACACAGTGCTTGGAAGTACGGCCCGGCTCTTTCTGCTGCCTTTGCTCAGGGCTGTGTGCCTGCCTGCCTTTGGGGCTGGAAGCCATCTCTACTCCCTGGCTTCCAGATGCCCAAGAGGGCACCCGCTCTGTAGAGGAAGTGAGGTAAATGATAGTAGCCAGCCCTCACAGGGCCTGGCGCTGGTCTAGGCACATGACAGAGACAAATTCCTGTATCTTTCACAGTAGCCCTGTGAGGTAGGTACCAGTGTTACCCTCGTCTGCTGCCCGAGGCACCTGAGTGAGCGCAGAGAGATGGAGTAAGCAGCCTAAGGTTACAGGAGTGGAGCGTGTCAGGGTCTGCATCCAGTAGGCTGGCCCCAGAGCTCTTGCTGCTAACCATGTGGGTCCCCTGAGCTGCCCTGGGGCTGGAGGACTGCACTGAAGGCCAAATGGCCCACCCTGCCTCCCCCAGCCTCAGGGCCCTTCTCCTGCCCAGGACCCCCACTCCGCTCCTGTGCTCGGGGACCCCTTCTCTCTCCAGTAGCTCCTCTGCTGCCCTTGCTTCCCTCCCTGCCTTTGGCTGAAAACAGGAGATGAGCACGCTGCCAGGGCGTTCTCATTCATTCCTGAAAGAACGCTGCATTGTCGGGGATGGACGGGACCTTGAGAACCCTCAGGTTCAGGTTTGCTAAGAGAAAAGAGAGGCCCAGCTGGCACGGTATTGATGCCCAAACCATACAATAGTGGCACAAAAAACAATTGTGTTCGTATGACTTACAAGCATGGAGGCAAAAATTCTAAACAACACATCAGCAAACTGAATCTAGCCATGTATAACAAACATCGTCCATCACGCCCAAACAGGGCTCATCCCAGGAATGCAAATATGATTTAACTCTAGGAAACAGAGGCTCTGAGGGCTGCTGCCAGCCCAGGGCCCAGCCCAAGGTGCTTTTGTGGCTCAGGCTACCTTTGTGCTGTATCCTGCTCTCAGGAGGCGCTAGTGACAGTTTTTCCTTTGCCTTCACTGTTCCCCCGCCCATCCCCCCCAAAATCTTTGCAAGCCTCAGGGTAAAATGAGATATTGCATCCGGGATTTCCCTAATCGTCTCTTTCCATTTCTCCTGCAGGATTCCATGTTTTCGTTGGCCCTGAAATGCCTTATCAGTCTGTCCACCATCATCCTTTTGGGTTTGATCATCGCCTATCACACCCGCGAAGTCCAGGTAGGTGCCCTCGCCCTCCCCTCTTGCTGCAGCGGCCATTCCTTTGCTCTGGGCTAAGCCCGTCTCCACCCCACACCCATCCCTTCAGTAGCTACTCGGATGATGTCACGAGATGGTATCTGAGATAGTGGCTCTTCTCTTCCAGTTTGGACCCTGTGGGAGAGGGAATTGTGAAGCTGCCTTGTGACTTTAGAACAACTGTGACATTACCTGCATCCGGGGATCCCAGAGGCAAACACGGCTCCAGGATTTGGGGGGCAGTCCTGCTCAGAATCTTCATTTAGCCCCCTTGTACTGTGAGAGTCCCTTAGGACTTAATGTGCCTTTTCTATCTCTTGCTGGATCCTTTCTGAACTTGAGCCACTGAATTCCCCAAGTGAGGCAGACCTGCCTCCTGTCCCTCTGTGCACACAAGCATGGGTGTGCGCGCACACACACACACACACCCAGCACCAAATACCACTGGGTGTCTGTATTTCTTACTGGTGTAGACTTTACCCCTGCTGGACTCTGCCAGGCTGGGAGGAGTCATTTTCTAGATAGAATAGAATCCGCTGTGGTCAAGGAGGCCTATTTCTTGCTGCCTAAGAGTGACTTGGCTTCCAGAGAAATATTGGCTGGACCTCTGGGGTGCACTCCAGTTTGGCTGATGTAGGGAGGCTGGTTCAACCTGGCCTGGGAAGGGCAGGCAAGAGTGAGCAGATCTGTACCATCTTCTCCTGTCAGTGGGTACCACCCCCCCACCCCCACCCCCCCAGTCACTTGGCATCTTCAGGCTGACCTGCTCTGCTGGGGACCTGCATAGTTCTAAAGGATCCAGATGTTTTTCCTCACATGCATGTGCATCGGATATAATCCCAGTCCTTTGGCAGGAGGAGCACAGATAGATGCACATCTGGGCAGCAGGCGAGAGGTGGACAAAGACCAGAACCCGGAACCTTAAGAGCTGGGGCTGTCTCGGCCGTGACCTCGTTTGCACAGTGTGTCTTTGGCCAGTTCTGTGACCTTTCTCGGCTGGAACCTGTGAACTTTTCTTCGTCTGGAACATGGAGAGGGGGGTTGTTTATTGTACTGTTGATGGGGGTTGTGAGGATGAATGAGGAGTGTATGAGAGAGAGCTCTGTTGACTGTAAAATGCCATCCCTTTTGTCACTTGGCATTTCCGGGTGGAGTGGCTGCAACAGGCAGGTATGGGCACGCGCCTCCTGCTCCCGGAGAGGGTCTGCTTTCCCACCTGGTGTCAGGGGCTGCTGCAGCGGCCTGGGGGTGGAAGCCTTGGCTCCAGGCTCCTTGGAAGGGCTCCACTCTGTTGATAACCAGAGGACGCTAACCTAGAAGGTGGGGACTCTTGAGTCTCTGTGGGGACAGAGGTTGTGCTCTGAAGGCTGAGAGTCCCAGACGCCACCCAACACCTCCCTTCATGGGGTCTGAGCTGGACAAAGCAGGTGGGCTTTAACCCAGACCACTGTCCCGTCAACCCAAAGAAGGAGCCAGGAGTATAAGGGAGGAGACTGGACCGGAAGTCACAGTCTGGGCTCCCAGCCAGGTTCATCCCAACCCAAACTGGCTGTGGGACCCAGGTATTTTCTCAACTCCTCTGAGCCACCACACCCTCATCTAGAAGGGGTCTGTACCACTGTGTATCACCTTGCCCTGTGCAGAAGAGGCCACATGGGCCAAAGGAAAAAAGGCAGAGTCCTAAAGCTCAGCCATGATCCAGGCCTGAAGGAGGGGGAGAAAGGAGCTGCTCCCACCCTCAGCCCCACGCGATGCTCCGCTCAGCCTGACCGCCGCTGCTCTCCACCCTGGGCATGGGGACTGGAAGAACTAGGCGTCCCTCCCTCTGATTCTTTTGGGGTCCTTGTCCCCCAGGAGAATTAGCTCTCAGACCTGATCCCGCCCGGCTGTCACTGTGACCTCAGTTCTGGCCTGGTGGCCGGGCTGGGTTGCTGACAGGCTGGCATCTTGCTGGCACCCTTTGTCCATCCTCAGCTCACATCCCGTCTCCGCTTCACCCTGGTCATGGGCGACAGAGACTTGCCAGTCACTTGTCTCCGCCTGGCCCTCCCAGCGGGAAGAAACAAAGTGAAGTCAGCAGCATTGAAACCTGGCTCAGACACTTCAGCCTGAATGACCTGAGTTGGTAACAACTTCCCTGGACCTCAGTTTCCCCATCTGAAGTATGGAAGTCATCTTACCCACTTTGCTGATCTCGGAAGAGGGTGGGTAACAGTTGACGGTACAGAGTGGGCTTTCATGAAATGGAAACTGGTCCCTTTCCTGTGACCTCTGTCCCACTGCTTCCAGCTGGTCCTCGTCCACGTCCTAGCTGTGCCCCAGATGGTCACTGTCACGACTGCCTGGGACTGGCGGGTGGTTGCACTTCCCCGCCGCTGTGGTCCAGCCCATCCTGCACCGTCCACTCCCACCGCCCGGCCCCTTACCCTCCCTGGCCCACTGTCATGTGGAGTCACCCAAACCTGGCCCTCTCTGTGCCTCTTACCTGTTCAGTAATATCCTTTCTTCTGGAAAGGTCTGGCTGGACTTTCTCCTGCCAGAGGGAAATGGGCCCAGTCAGCGGGGCCCTGGTATGCACTCACCTGACCACTCTGTAGTTTTCCCTTCTAGGTCCTTCTCCCCCAACCTCAGGGACAGTGATGCTATTAGTCTTTGTGTTTCCAGGGACCCGCAGTGTCTGACAGAGGGCACATGTCTGCAGGGCAGATTTTGAATGAAAGGGTACTGGAGTCAAGATATCTGGTTTCCAAAGCCACTTAGACCATGACTAAGCTGTGTGGTCTTGGGCCTCAGTTTTCACGTCTGCTCACTGGGGACCCTAAGCACCCCCATCCCCATTCGGCAGGTCTCTGGTGTAGGTCTGCTGCCCACCGGCTGGGGACTTGCTTCCTCAGAGCAGAAAGAGGGGTTATCCTGAGCATGACTGTGGGGTGTATCCAGAGGGGATGCTTGAAAAACCCCTTCAAGTAGGAAAAGGTCAGTGCTGCCCACCTGTTGTGAAGCAGGGCAGGGGCCGGGCGCGGCGCATCTCCTCTCGGGGGCTGAGGGCCGGGGCTCGCGTTAAGGATGCGCTCACCTCCTCCCTCATCCACACCAGCTGCTGGTCCGCTTGGCTGAAGTTTAGCAGGAACTGGACGACCACATCTCTACCTCCCCCCAACCCGGCCTCAGACGCTCACACCCAGGCCTGGGCCCAGCACACACGGGAGGCGGGAGGTACCTTCTGGAAGAGTATTTCTATTTATTTAGTTTGGACAACTTGTGTTCTTGAGGAAGAAGAATCCTGAAACATTATTGGGAGGCTCTCAACAAAACTCTGGCTTCAAGTCATGAGCCTGAGGCTTGGCCGCTTCTCACAGGCGACGAGTGTAATACTCCCTAGTGTGGGAGGCCCCCCGCTCTGTCGGCCTGCCCATCCTGGGGAGTCACTGCCCCTTGAGGGAGGCTCTCCCTGGCTGGGCAGTGAGAGTTTTTAGGAAGTCTGCCCTGCCACTGAGAGAAAACGGGCCTCCTGGGACTTCCACTCAGCCCGGCTCTGTTCTGGAGCAGGGAAAAGGAGGCACCTGGGTTTCCCTCAAGGCAGCCTCTGTCATTTTAGGATCCCTGCCCCGTCCCTCCTCTGTCTCCTCTTCTCTTGGTATTTTGGAGCACGGAGCTTCCAAAGGCCAGACATCTGTTTTCCCCGGCTAGTGTGCACCGGAAAGAAATGAACACACAAACCCCAGTGCGTTTTGGTTATTTACCAAAACTTTGAAAACTGCACTCTCCTTTGGAGAGTGCATTCACTCCTGTGGTTTGGCAATCACCAGCATCCCCAGATCAGCAGTGCTAGCCTCCTCTCCCCAGGCTGCAGGCTCATGCTTTCAGGGCCATTGGTACGTCTCTGGCTCAACGCGTAAAACTCTGAACCCTTTATTGCCCCCCTCAACATCATCCCTCCCTCCCTCCCTCCCCCCCCCCTTCTGACCCACCTAGGGCGTTCATTCCTTCAATGTGTGCCAATGAGGGTCTGCTCTGCAGAGAGCCTGGGACAGGAGCCCAGTTCTCTGTGCTGGAAACCCTGAAATCACCTTTGCTTCTCCAAGGGGTTGCCAACCTTGAGTGAATCTGACTCTAATTTAATGTCTTTGGTGCCATCCTGGAAGGCAGGAGGGCAGGAGGCTGAGAACACAGATTTTAGAGTAGCCCAGCTTGGGTTCAAATCATGCCCTTTGTCACATTGTGGTGTGTGTGGTGGCCTTTAGCAAGTGACTTAATCCCTCTGAGTCTATTTCCTTTCTGCAAAATGGGACTAATAATAGTATCCACCACAGAGCTGCTGTGCAGGTCAAGTTAGACCATCTGTACAAAACACCTTAGCCTCAGTGAGGATGTGTCTGCTTGGCAGACAGGATGGAAAGGATGGCCTGGGCAGAGGTCTCAACAGACACCAAGGCCCTGGGATGGGAAAGTGCAGGGTGCATTCAGAATGCCTGCAGGACACAGTCCTAGGCAGTGGGGTGGGTCCACTCTGGAGCATGGCAGGACCAGCTGGAGCTCGCCTGTCTTGCTGAAGGGTTTTGGAACAGTCTGGTGGGCAGCAGGGAGAATTATGGGGAGAGAGACGTCAGATTTGCATTTTAGCTGCAGCATGGCAAGTGTTGCAAGGGCCAGTTTCAGAGGCAGGAAGATGAGTTGGAAGCACATTTCCATGGTTGAGATGAGGGGTGGTGACACCCCGAATCAGAGCAAGACAAGAGCTGGGACGGGAGAGGCTGTGCATAACTTGGTCACCTATTAGGATGGAGGTACTGTCTGCAGGAAGAGGAGGAGTCTAGCCATTGCTTGGGTAACTCAGTGGCTGGGAGAGCCATTTATCATGATTGAAACCACAGAAGGAGGTTGAGGTGGGGAATGACGAGCAGGTCAGTTTTGGACACGTCAGAGTTGAGGTTTGGGGTTGGCGGGTGGGCATCCAGCTGCCTCCAGGACATCGATGCAGAGGCCAGGGCTGGATGAGCAGGGCGCAGTGAGATGAGAGGAGGGCACGGAACAGACCCCCTGGAGAAACATTATCAAGTGAGAATTGGGGGGAAGGAGTGGAGCCCACAAAGGCGAAGGAGCAGTCAGGGAGGTCGGAGGAGACCCCGGAGGGAGGGAGTCACAAAGCTGAGACAGAGAAGGGAGCGTTGGTTATGCCACAGGGAGGTCAAGGAGTTGTGGTCCCCTGAGTTGGGGGTCACACAGGTCCTCTGCATCAGGCTGTGGGCAGGTCCCTGTGCCCGTCCTCAGCGCAGTTGCTGGGAGTGGCAGTCACAGGGCAGTGAAGGGGAAGGAGGACCAAGTAGGAGGTGAGGGAGTGAAGACCCTGGTCACTGGCCGTCTTCTGAGAAGCTTGGCTGTGAATGGAGGGACCCAGGGTGGCTGCTGGAGCGGACACGGTGCTGAGGGAGGGATGCTGGTCTGTGTATGCAGGCTGCAGGGACTGCGTGTGTCTGTCAGCTGTCGGGAAGGAGCAAGTTGATGCCCTATTAAAGGTTTCTTTCGAATGGCACTACTTTAGGGACCTTCTAGTGTTTGCTTCTATTGCTTGAGCCTTGTGGATAATGTACAGATTTAAAAACAAATCTTTTTGCTGATTTGCTCATTTCTTTCCCTGCACTTTGTTTCATCTGGGATACAGTCTAACTCATCTGATTTAATACACATTTTAAAAAATGCCATAACTATTAAACACCTTGTTTACAGACAGATGAAATCAGTTTATTCCAAACAACAACAAAAAATGAAGGAGCCAGTTGAGAGGGAGAGGAGATAACCAGGGGGCCAGGTTCTAGTTCAGGAGTGCACAGGAGGGGAAGGGACTGAGTGCCCCAGGGAGGAAGAGCCCTGGCTCAGAGCCTGGGGGGCGGGATGGAGGAGGGAGAAGGGAGGAGGTGCAGACACACCTACATCTGCAGGTGTGGGGCCAGCCTTGGTGTCCTTGGTGAAACTGCAGGGACAAGAAGCTGCGGGATCGTTCCTGGCACATGGCAGGGCTCAGTTAATGTTTGTTGAATTAAAATGCAGGGACTGCTGTGAACCTAGAATGGGACATAGGCAGTGGCAGATTTCCCACCATCCAGTGTGTGGATGGCAACTTTAGAGAGAATTAATTTCAGTGTGGGGTTACTGGCCATACTCCAAGTGAAAAACATCAATCAGGTCAAGATCTGGTATTGGCCTCCAGAGGCTTCTAGTCTACTTCAAATTTGATAGAAACATAATGATAGTGACAAGACATAGGTCTTCAACTGCATGAGTTTAAAACACAGGAGACCAACAAAAGGAGAGACTTTTGAGATACTAGGTGTGTAAAAGTGGATATTTTTATTAACTACCAATAGAGTTCTCAGCTGACAGGAAACGTACTTTAGATTGTAGGGCATAAACTATATTCAGGAGACCACTCACGTTACAAGGCTCACCTGCCACAGCCCGATGGTCCCACAGATCGGAGCCTATGTAGCCCCTCCTGGGTGCATGTAACCCACTGTCACAGGGACACGGGCATCTGGGATGCAGGAGGTGTCACTGGTCCAGATGCTTCAGGGTCCCACTGCTAAATGAGCTAGGAATGCACCTGATGGTTCAGGCTGAGTCTTGCTCTGTGCCCTCACCCTCCCTTCTCCCTGAAGGAGAAAGTGGGCCCACGTCACACCCTGAACTTGCCTGTAAGGCAAGGACTCCTGTGTGTCAGGCGTTAAGAACCCAGAAATCATTCAGACGCCGTCCCTGCATTTGGAAGCTGCTCGTCCTAGACCTCGATCCTCTGTGACCCAGGCTGGTACGTGCCGTGGCATGCAGTGTGTGTGAAACACGATGTGGCCACAGAGGATTGGGCAACGTTCCTGGGGAGATGGGGCTTTAATGGAGCCTTGTATTCACTGGGGGCAGAGCCCTTGTGTGCTTGGGATGAAACTGGTCTGGAACATTTCAGGTGTGTGAGAGAGAAGGGAAAGATGGCGTGTCTGTCCTGGGGGAGATGGCAGTTGCCCAACCCTGTTGAGACCCTGCCTCACCCCTAGGGCTGGGGTCTCTATCCTTGCTGTCCCCTAGTAGATATTTCCTAAGGAGGTCTCTGGCTGGTTGGCTGATGGATTTGAATTGCCTTGACTGGGCTCAGAGGCAAACGTCCTCCTTTTGAGCTGAGCAGACTGGGGACTCCTGAGATCCTGAAACCTCCAGATGGCCCTCTCAGCCTGCATGGTCTGGGAACATGAGCTCCATAACCCAGGTGTGCTGCACAGAGAGGAGGAGGGAGCTCCGGGTGCCCAGCGTGGCTCCAGGACCGGGGGCTGTCCAGCTCAACAGGAAAATTCTCGATGGTGGCTTCCTCTGCCCAGCTCACATCCATCTCCTGCTCCACTCTAATGAACACTGCCTAGATAGATGGTCATACACGTGGGAGACTGGAAATTGGGAGTGTGTTTCAGGGGAGAGCGCCTGGCTGGGCCTGGCCGGGCCACTGCACATCAGCTGAGGACACGGCCCGCCCCACACTGGCCCGGCTGCACCCGGTATGGCTGGAAAGAAAGGAGTACGGGAGGGAGTAGCTTCTGAGTCCGAACACCACGAGTCCTTGTCAGACTCTACCCTTCAAAGACAGGAAGCTGAGAGGCTGACACGTTAGCAACCACCTCGGTGACGATGGTGTCACCTCATCTTGTCTAGTGCTTTGTATTTTTTGGCGTGTTTTCACATACATTGTCAGACCTCTTGCCTGCCTGGCTTCACCTCTTTGACTTTTAGGCTTCAGACCAGATATTTCCTCCTTCAGGAACCTTTCGGGCCGCCCCCACTCCCTGGGCAAGGCACCCCTTCCAGGAGTTGGCTTGGCATCGGCTCTGCCCCCTGACACTATTTCTTGCCTGCACCTGCTCTTGGCCGCGGGTGCATGGTGGTGGGGGCTGACTTGGGTTCACTGCTGTATCCCATAGCGGAGAGTGCCCAGCACATCGCAGGTTCCAGAAGTGTAGTCAAATGAGCGGACAGCAAGCCCAGAGGGTACATGGGGCAGATTGATTCTCCCCTCACTCCACAGAAGAGAAAACAGAGTTTCTGTATGGCCTGATGTCCACGGCCTTGACTTTTGCATCATCAGGGTCTTGGTGGGCTGCCCGCTGCGAGCTGATGGTGCCTCCGCCAGCGCCCGTGCTCCCCCTCCGTGGTCCCCTCCTGGGCCTCAGTCCGAGTGCCTCTTCACTCTCCAATTTGTGATTTGCGGCTGGCCATGGATTGCCATGGTTACTATGCCAGCCCTGGCAGTCTCTGTGTGACATTTTGGTTTTATTTGCTAAATGTTTGAACACTTGGGTTTAACCCTTTCTGCCCCAGGGAGGGCTTTCCTGCCCCACTGCTCCTCCCCCAGGGGTGAGGGCCTCCTGCTGCTCTTCCCTAATGGCAACCGGGAGCCCATGGGGCTGGCATGCCTGGGGGGGGGGCAGCTAGCCTGATTCTCAGCTGCCTGGATTGACTTTCTGTTTTGTCACTTGGAAATGTCATCCTGTGCCATGCTTCTTGACAGGGCGTGTGCTGCATCTGTTAACAGGTGTGAAAACCTCTGCCCTGGACATGTTCAGACTTGCCCCAGCCAGGAGGGACAGTCCCAGACTTCCAGAGTCAGCCGGCTGGGGCTCCAGTGGCTTCCAGGCAATTGCCTCTTGCCAAGTCCTCCAGAAGCTTCCTCAGCTCCAGGAGTCCAGGACCTTAAGGGTGTCCTCTGCCCTTGAACCCTGGCAGGGAGACAGAAGGGAAACTGGCTTCAGGAGGAGTCAGTGTTTGTAGCTGGGAGATGGTGTCACCCTCACCTCCCACTCTTCCTCCACTGCTGGCTCAGGATGAGGTGGTGCTGGGAGGCTGAATCCACCCAGCTGTGTGTTACCTTGGAAACCACACACCGTCCTCACCCTGGGAAGTGAGGGGGCTGAGGCACGCTTCTCAAGAAGCTTCTGCTGTAATTCAGGCATACAAGAGATCACCATCCCAACATGGGCAGCTAAGTGAATGAAAGGGTTCTGAGAGACACAGCCTGAGTGCCTGTCCCATCCAAGGTGCTTCCACCCAGCAAGCCTCGGCCACCTTTACATGGTCGGAGGAGCCTGTGGCCTGGCCTGTCTGCGGTACTGATCGCTGTGTGAGCCTGGAGGAGCTACTTCTCTCTCAACCTGAGTTTTGTCATCTATAAAGTAGGCAGATTGGGTCAGATGATCTCTGGGGCCTCTGATTGCGTGCCGGGTTCCATGTCTGAAGGATGCTCAGTGACAAGGAGAGAAAAACATAGGGAGAGTAGCTGTGAGTGGTTTTTGGTAATAAGGACTGATACAGTTTGCATTCAGGAGGTCCTCGTGAGGGACTGTCCGGGCAACCTTGTCCCTTCTCCTAACTGCCTTGCTTCTTTCCCCAGAGCTGGCTGTCCCCTTAATATGGCCTTGAACTAGAAATAGTAAATAATCAAAAGGACAGTTCTTTGGCTCCAACATCCTAAAGTTTAAAAGTGACTCCTCTTAAGTCTCTTACAAATATAATCTGGTCCGACATCTTAAAGCTTTTAGGATAATTAAAGTAAGTGACTGAGTTCCCTTCCTCGGCCCTCAGTTCCAACCTCCTTCCATGAATACAAACCCCCACTTCTCCAAAGTCACTGGGAAGTGAGTGTTCAACTTAATAGAGTATCTGTTTCCCTGAGAGTGCCAGTGTATTGTGTCCATGACTTTTTCAGAGTGAATTCATTCTATTTCGCATTGATGTTGTTACTGTTTTTAAATGACAATCTTTTCCCCCAGGACAGCCCTTCTCCACCAGGGATGGGCACCAGATCCCCAGTGCCCCGTCTGGCCCCACCGGCCCGGGGCATGTGCGTTGTGAAGGCGCCACAGGTCCCAGTGCATACTCCTGACTGGGAGACCGTGTGCTCGGTTACAGGCTCAGCAAGGCCGTGTCGTCTCTTCACCGTCTTTGTGGCTGTCCCCTCTGTGCCATTAAAGGGTGTTGTGATAGTAGGAGCCTAAGTCCAGGCTAAAGATAATTGACTCTCTGAGGATTTGGGAAATTGGAAGGCACTGTAGAATTTTTAGTGTTTGGAGACTTCTTTACAATTTTCATCGCATTATACGGCCAAGAAAATTCTGATAATTCTAGTCTCTGTTCAGCAGGAATCTGGTAAGATGACATCTTCCTGTTTTTAAGAGTAAAGATGGCAAATTCTCCAAAACCCGATTATTGAGAAAGATGTGAGCTGTGCTGAGATGATCTTTGAATGAAAGAATTCAACACAATTCAATCAAGCAGAATTCCATTTCCTCTGAGCACCTCATCAGTACAAACCTATCGGGTGGGAGGGAGGGACACTGGGCTTGTGGTCAGCAGATCTGGGGTTAAGGCGTGACTATGACATTAAAAAAATTTTTTTAATTGTATAATGGATATAAGTTAAAATGACAATTTTAACCATTTTTAAATGTACAGCTCAGTAGCAGTAAGTACAGCCACACTGCAGTGTGGCCGTCACCACCATCCATCTCCAGAACTGCTTTCGTCATTTTTATGTAACTTTCAGTCACCTGATGGCTTCTGGGCATGGGTGCCCCTCCGAGTATGGTGGGCTTTTTTCACACACGCGTCTCCTACCCGCACGTTCACTGCGTCAGCCCTGCACTTGCCTACACCCTGTCCCGACACCCGCATGTCACGGGCCAGGTTCTGGTTCTCAGTTTGGACTTAGAAAAAGGTTTGGAACCCCACAAATGATAATAATGTCAGGCTGTATTTGTCAGTGGCTTATGTGCCAGAAATTGTGCCCTTTAGGATCTCAGTGAATCCCCGTGGCAGTCCTGTGAGGTGAATCTGTTACTATCCGTGTTTTATAGATAAGGCGACTGAGCCCTGAGACATTCAGTTCTGTGGCCAGGGTCTTGTGACTGGTGAGAAGCAGAGGTGGACTGGTGGGCTGACCGTCTCCAAGCCTGTTAGGCTTCACTGCTGGCGAGGAGAGCTCTGGCCTTGGTCTGTCTCTCTTGCCCCTAGTTCCTGGAGGGCCAGAGGCAGCCTGGAATTTGGGCTCAGCCATGGGGATGCCCCTCCGAAACAGAATAAGAGTGAACATGACGAGGCCCAGGGCAGAACAGCAACCCAGACACTGTTGGTCCAACCCTGTAGCAGCACCGGGGCGCTGGGCCCCAGCCACACCTCCGGGAGGGACCCCCAGCCTCTGCTCTGCCTTCAAGTGGCTACTCTCCCTGTTAGAAATCCCTTCTTCATCCTGGTTTTTCTATTGTCCTCCCCTTGCGTCCCAGGCCTACCCCAAGGTTGAGGTCCAGCACCCCCAGGGAGGTGGGGGATTGCCAACTCTG
The DNA here is from genome assembly GCF_036321535.1 of Camelus dromedarius. Taxonomy (NCBI): domain Eukaryota; kingdom Metazoa; phylum Chordata; class Mammalia; order Artiodactyla; family Camelidae; genus Camelus; species Camelus dromedarius. Next base: position 6,621,841 of record NC_087458.1, on the reverse strand, counting down.
TGTAGCTCTCCAAGCCGTCAGGACTGGGAGGGTGCTTTGGTTTCCCTGCCTCCCTTCTGACCCCTGCTAGGCTAGAGCCTTCTTTGAATCCGTGGCTGCCTGGCCGGGCTCCATGCTGGGTCTTGTTCTTTTTTGCCCTGCCCTCCCCCACTCCCCGAGGGGTTGGCTCCTGCTTCCTGTCCCCAGTTGTTGCTTGTCTGGAGCCACAGTGACTCTGCCCATCCCCTGGCCCTCAGGACCAGACTTCCCTTCACCCCTAAGCCGAGGCCCATCTGGGTGTGTCTAGGCTTCCCTTCAGACACTGAGCCTTAGGTCACCAGTGGGCCAGGCTTCAACAGTTTCCCCCACCCCTGTTTTCTCTTCCTCTGACTGTCCCTGTGAAAAGGGCCAGCAGCCTCTCACTCAAGTGCCCCTGGGTTGGACACAAGACCTCCCAGGGTCTTCTCCTGCCCAGGTGAGAAGTCCCCAGCTTTCCTGGCACTGTTGGGAGCCCTGTCTCCATCCTGCCCCTGCTGCTCTGCACAGTGCACCTGGCCTGCACCTGCCAGGGGTGTGAGCTGCTCAAGACAGAGTGCTACCTACCTGCTTTCTCATTCCATTACTGCGGCCAAAGACAGCCAGTGCTCCCAGCTTGCACAGCAGCCTCTTAGTTCACATTGAATCGAATGTCTACTAAAACCCTCTGCCTTGTTCACAGAGCTGCCAAGCCACAGGTCTCTACCCCCTGCCCCTGATCTCCCACCCTTGCTTGTCCAGTTGGCTTTTGGGGACAAGAGCTGCATCTGTCATTCGCCTTTGTTCCATTTCTGCACATTCCTTTCGTTTCAGCCCTTCGTTTTAGTCTGTCCGGGTCTTTTAGCATCTCTCTGAGCAACTCGTGCTTGGGGCCCTCCCAGCTTCCTGTCCTCCCACATTTGATGAGCCTGACTATGATAGCTTCATCCAAACCATTGATACAAATGTGGAATCAGAAATGGAATCTGGGCAAGTGAACTTCCTTTTGTTGGATTAAAGGCAGGATGAATGGAGACAAAAAAATTCAAGGATCTGCAAAATCATTCTCCTTCTAAACATCTGCGGGCCTCCCCTTGGGCTGTGGTCTTATGCTCCCTCCCAATCTACCTGCAAAATAAGCCTTGCTGTGCATTCATTCACCTAGTGTGTTTATTGAGCCGCATTCTGGTGCGGGATGGGGCTGGGAGCTGCAGAGTGGACCCTGTCTCCGTGCTGCTCACGGTCTGTGAACTAAAAGGTTGAATGGGCACTTGGCTACCTGGCAGGATTGGGTTGTTACAGCACTGCCCCTCCCTGCAGGCTGTATCACAGGAGAGTGTTGCCGCATGGCCACGTCCCCAGGGCTTCAGCACTCCAGAAGCCAGTCTCAGCCACAGCAGCTGGGCTTGGCCGTGACTGCTGACCTATGGCTGCACTGGCTACAGCTACGACCAGAGATCAGTGACCAGCCACGGCGGAGCTGTCAGCCAGGTGCGGAGCGGCCGCAGCCTCCGAGCTCCATACAGTGAGGTTTACCCCAGCCCTGATGCTGGTCTGCTGTGTTTGTGCCCACAGGACCTGCCCTGGTGGCCCTCAGTTCCCTCATTTGTGCAACCAGGGCGGGGAGCTAAGTGCTCTCCAAGGCTCCACCCAGCTCTCTCTGGTGCCTCTGGCTAGAATGTGCTAGAAACCTTACTGATTTGACAGCAGAGAAATGACCACCCCTGGGTGTGTGTGTGGGATGGAGGGGGGTGGGGGGGGATGGGCAGGGCAGTATTTGTCTTCCTGCTGCTGTTAGAAATAAAAACTGTTCTCCACCTCCCCTGAGGACTGGACAAAAGGTGATTAACTCATTTGACACAGAGCTATTGAAGGTCCGTTCTGAACTGGGCACCTCATGGCTGGCAACAGGCTTGTGATCTAATGGGGAGATAAGCACTCAACTCCTCCGTGCCTCGGCTGCCAAGTGCTGGAGGCTGAGCTGTGGCGCGCGGGCACGGCGCACACAGTAAGGCCTTCTTAGTGGGTGGCAATGAGGCCACCACCCGCCGGGCATTTGAGATGGGCCTTAAAGGCTGGGCAGAGCTTCTGCAGATGTGGAGAGCTAGGAAAGCTCAGGGCTTCTGGGGAGTGGGAGAGATGCCGTTGATCATAAAGGCAGTGGTGACAAGAAAGACTAAATGGGATGCCTGGACCCAGATCCTGGGAGTAGGATCAGGAGAGATTAGGCATCCTTGTCTCCAATGGTAACAGCCCCTAAGTGTCTATTAGAATGGGTTCAGGGATGGCAATCTGATGGGGGGACAGGGAAACCAGAGAATTTATCCCCAAGTTGCATTAGCAAAGCATTATAGAAGATTGCTAAAACATCAATATTTTTAGTCAGTATTAAGACCAAAGCCTGGGGCTGAGGGTTGGGCAGGGGACTGGTGAGATGACGGAAGCCCACCCACTCTGCAAGATTTAGCGCCTGCTCTGACTTGAAAGTAAAGCATTGAGCTCCAGGAAACACTGAAAATCTCTTCCTTGGGGGATCTTTAGAAATAAAGACAACAGCTACCTGGTACATTCTTGTTTGAGAGGGAGAGGGATGGAAAAATACCCCTTCAGAATCTGGGGTTCTGTGATCTTGTTGATGGAACACGACCCCACCAGGAGCCCTGGCCCCTTGGGTAGCCAGAATTTGTCTTGCTCTGTTGGATCTTTTTTAGATGTTTAACAGCACTGATGAAATTTACAAGAACCTCAAGATTTTACAGTTTTGCTCTCCTCTTATTGTTCCCTAACCCAGCCTCCACCTAAAAACACACGGTTCCCCAGCAGCCTGGGAGCTGGAGCTCCCCCTCAGGCAGGACGTTGGGTCCACCTGTGGGTTTGGGGAAGGGGTGTGGCTGGGAATGGCCACCCTTCAGAGTGTTGGCAGAATGGGCTTTGGTCCCCAAGGCCTGGCTGTCGCCTGCAGGAGTGGTGACCTCACCCAAGGCTGACGTGGGGGCTTCTCAGTTTGTAGTGGGCTTGAAAGGTGCAAACGCCGGGGAAATGTAGGCAGAGATGTGCTGCCTGTAGCTCATAATGGAGCAGCTGACTTTGAGCAGGAACCGACCGTGGCTCGTGGCTCATGCTGCCGTTGGCTTATCCCGTGAGAGCCTGCCCCTGCCGCCCTGATGCCGTTTTTTCCTCTTCTCAGTTTCTTCTCGATCATCCTATCAGCATCATCTAAACCTGCCTCTTCCAACTTCTCTTCTTGTCTTCTCTGGCTCTCCTTTCTTGCTTGCTTCAGTCTTTCATACGTAAACATGTGGTGCCTGTCGCTGTGGGCTGGCTCCGTGTGTGTGCGTGCGCGGCTTTCCAGCTGAATTGACAGGGCTGAATTTACAGCCGATACTGCCTGACTCTGGAAAAAGAGAGGACAATGAGGGACAGGATCTCTTGTAGCAGAGAACATTCGGATCTGGGTGTCCTTTCAGGGTAAATTTAGTTCCCAGGGCTGGTGCAACGTTCTAATTTGGTGGGAGTCCTTGGGTGCCCACTGTGGGGAGGGGACCTCCTGGTCCACTTCAGGGGACATGTGAAACCCAAAGTTTATGACCGTTATGTAGAACTGCAGTTCCAGCAACCCTGAGCTGACGCAAGGTTTATTCATCTGGCATCAGGTTTCCTTCAGGCTCCTTTGTAGCACTTTATTGTTCTTGAAGCTTCTACATTTTCACAGCTGGCCCATTTCAAGGCATAAATACAGATTAATAGTCTATACTCGCTATGTTCTCATGCTCCCAGGATTAAATCAATAATGACTGAAATATTAATTGGACCTTTGTGAAAAGAAAATGAAATATGGTACAGAGCAGAGCGTTCTAGATTTGGAATCAAAAGTTTGAATCTCAGCTCTGCTGCAAATTGGTGACCTCAAGAGAATCACTGAACTTCCCTGAATCTTTCTCCTGCTGGGTGATGGGATCAGATGGCCACACAGGAAGGTAGTGAGTACCAGCAGCAAGAGCCTGGCACAAACCAAGGGCTTGATGGATGTTTAATTTTGGACCCTCCTTGCCAAGGAGATCACCATTGCAAACCCAACCCCAGCTCTTGGCACGGTGGTCCAGCTCTTGACTGCTGTTGGCAACTGTTGAGATGCTGGACACCTTCAGTCCTTTAGAGTAAGTCTCTGAGGTCCTTGCTGACCATTCCCACGGTGCTTTCTTAGCTGGTGATCAGGAACACTCCCTGGGGGCCCCCCTTCCCAACCTTTTCCCGCCCCCCTGCCCCCCCCCAGCCCCATTTCCTGTTGATTCTCATGAACAGAGTCAGGAAGCAGAAACACTGGTCTGTGCTTTGTTAATGGGCATCACAGGGCTCTAGGGAGCCTCTTGTGACTTCGGAGAAAGACTGGCCCGTTCCCACCAGCCTGGGCCCAGGTCACAAAGCGTCTTGCTGACGCGCAGGGCCTGGGACCACTCAGCCACCTCAGGAGCAGGCAGTGGCTCCAGGGATGGTGGGTAGAGAGTGGACAGCCCTGTGGCAGGTGCGTGGAGCACAGGAGGCGACAGCCCTGATAGGATGGTGATGGTAAAAATGTTAATAACAACTAATTGCAAAGCACTGAGTAGTGTGGCATGTTTTTCAAAATTTCTCTCATTTTATCGTCACACTCTCCCCGATTTACTCCCATTCATCCTGTGTTAGTTTCCTATCACCGCTGTAACATATTACCACAAACTCAGTGGCTTAAAACAATAAAAATTTTTTATCTTACAGTTCTGGAGGTCAGGAGTCTAAAATGAGCCTTACTAGGCTAAAATCGAGGGGTCAGCAAGGCTGCATTTTCTGGAGGCTCTAGGGGAAAATCCATTTCCTTGCCTTCTCCAGCTTCTAGAAGCTGCCTGCCCCTCCATCTTCAAAGCCAGCAACAGCCGCCCAAGGCTTTTTGCACATTGTATCACTCTGACACTGACTTTATCTGCCTCCCTCTTCCACCTTTAAGGATCCTTATGATTACACTGGACCCACCCAGATTATCCAGGATAATCGCCCTATATTTTAGTCCTAATCCATTTGCGTCCTTAATTCCTCTTTGCCTGTAAGGTAACATATTCACAGGTCTTGAGAGGAGGACATGGACATTTGTTGGGGGGCATTATTCTGCCTACCACAATGCCCTATTTGCAGATGAGGAAACTGAGGCTGGGATATTACGTAACATGCCCAAAGTCATGCAGCTGGTGGGCAGCAAGGTTGGAATGTGAGCTGGAGCTGCACAATCTAAAACCTGCCATCATTTTAAAAGGCTCCCTAGGAAACCAGGGAAAGCACATTCCTCCAGAACGGCCCCAAACAGCGACCACATGGGAGAAGGGCAGGTCCACCCAGTCTGAAGCCCCTCACACCATTTTAGGTCATAATGGAAGAATAGACTGCTCTGTGCACAACACTGCATAGACCAAACCAGCGGTCCTGAAACTTGGCTGTTATATTGGAATCACCCAGGGAACTTTAAAATAATACTGATGCCTGGTCCCACCCCCAGAGACTGGGATTTAATTGCTCTGGGGAGGCACTGAGTATAGGGTTTTTTCCAAGCTCCCCAGGTGATTCTAAAGTGCAGCAGAGTGTGGGAATCATTGCTCTGAGCTAATCCATGCTCCCAGCCATGCCCCCCACAATTATGTGCTCCTCTTGTGACCATGCCCAGGACACACCCACCCACCCCCAGGACTTTGTTCTTGGGCTCATGCCCAGAATGGCCATATCTCCTTTGCTTCTTCCTGGCAGCCTCCCTCACACCCTGGCTGTGTACAGAGCAGCATCGTTTATGCACAGAGCATCCTCCTCTTTGGGAACGAGGCATATTTTCCTTCTGTGTCTCTCATGTCCCTCTGCATGGCTATCTGCAGAATCGAATTTTATTAATTCCCCCCTTGCACATGTTCTATTTCTGTAAAGAATCTCTCCTAGAAAATCCATTCAACTTGAGAGGCAGCGTATGTGGAATCTGATAACAGATCAGACTTTGGAACTAGACTGACTGCCTGGGTTCAAATCTCAGCCATGCTGGTTGCTGGCTGTGAGCTTGAAGCAAGTTATTTTATCTCTCAGTGCCTCAGTTTCATCATCTGTAAAATAGGGATAACAGTAGTCCTGACCTAGGGTTGGTGTGAGCATTAATTATTTCATCTCTGTAACAGGGATTAATTAGAAGGGTGTCTGGCACATAGTAAGGCGGTATCAGTATTTGCCAGTATCACTACTCCTGCTCCTGCTGCTACTACTGTTCTCTTAACCTGGCCCTGTAGGAGTCAATCAAATTCAGCAAACACTGGTGACCTACCCCGTGGCAGGATAGGAGAGAGTAGCTAGTGTTCCATGCCCTCAAATAGCTCATGGTCTTGGGAGGGAGTGAAGTGTTGAGGAGAAGACGTCAAATAGGTGGACAACTCATTGTAAGACAGCGTGAAGAGTTTGAACCAAATTGCTAAGGGATGATAAAGATGGGGCATCCTCGATGTGGGGATTTGTTGGGACTGTGGATGGGAAGGGGCACCGTAACTTCTAAGCACTAATGAAATCTTAATGGGTCTTGTCCCTGCCGTCCACGCTTCCCAAGTTGCGGTCCAACACTGAGACTAGTGAGTGTCACGAGTTCAGGTGCGTCGTGCTAGTGCTTGCTAGTGAATGCATTAACATGTCCTGTTCCTGCTGAAGATGCCCTTGCCAGGAGAACCTGCCCTTGAAGAAGGGGCTGGCTCCCAGCAAGGAAAGGGTTACTGTCCCCGACTGATTGCAGCTGAGGTCCAGAGGTGACAAGGAAGACCTGTCATGCAAATGTGGGTGGGGTATGGCAGCAATTAATATGGAGTTTGGAGTTGCTCAGAAAGCCGTGGGCTTGTCCAGGGCCTTAAACCCCCAAGGAGAAGGACAGATAGTGCCTGGAGAGCTGTTGTGAAGGTGGCAGCAGGGTGAGTGGGAAAGGAGAGGGCAAATCAACTTTTGTGAGAGCCTCTTTATTTTGTTTGTTTTTGTTTTGTGGGAGGTTAGCTTTATTTATTTAATGGAGGCACTGGGGATTGAACCCAGGACCTTGTGCATGCTGAGCACACACCCTACCACTGAGCTATACCCTCCTCCCACCCCCACAGAGGCTCTTTAGAGAGGAGTCCTCCCTGGGCTGAATGTGTCCTCCCAACTCATCCAGCCAAATGGCCTGTGGCTCCACCCGTGCACCTCTCACTTGGCCCTTGGCTCCCTTGCTCAGTGTTGGCCCTTGTTGCCGGCAGCTGCAGCATGTCTGCCAGCTGTGGGAACAGCTGTGCGCCAACACTGGGCCGGGTTGCCCCCTGGTGTGTTTCCTGTCCCCGCCTGGTTGAACACACTTAGAAATAGGACTCAGCGTTCCTTGGGTTCTAACTGTAAAACATGTGTTCAGAGGCCCCAAACACCTGTCTGCCTGGGGAGACTGTGGGACAAATACTTGAGACGCTGGTGGGTTTTCTGGTTTTAAAGGAAATTGCCTGTCTCGGGGCAGACAGATGTTGATGAGGGTGTTTCCAGGGCCATCCTGGGAGCCAATAATGACACCAGATTGTTACCTAAATGCCCAGCGTCAATTCTGACCCAAAGCTCAGGGTTTTACTGTCAGAAACATCACTTAGGCTCCACCTCAGTTGGCACTGCCTGCCCACACTGCCGACTTCTCAGCTGCAGCCCTGACATGACTGGTGGCACAGCTGGATCTATACCAGATCCACTTGACTCTTGGCTGCAGAGGAACAGACCGTCGGAGTGTGCTTCCTGACCTCGTCAGTACAAACAGGCAGGCAGTGTTCCCCAAACCTGCACAGAGGAGCAAAAGACGCGGTCCAGGAGCTGGCTCTCCAGCCAGGGAGGAGGAGAGTTGCATAAATGCAGGGATGGGGAGGGGGAAGGTCTAGTTCTTGTTCAGTGACCGCGGGCCACTGGCCTGGGGCAGGACCCAGGCTGCATGCAGCCCAGCCACACTGTGGGGCTTTAGAACCCTGGCTCAGGGGTTCGGCTTTATCGAGAAGCAGGAGCATGTGAGGAGAGGACGACCTACTCAGAGTCATGTTTTAGGAAGACTACCAGCTGCCGTACGCCACTCACAACCCAAGAATATGAGGCAAAACACAGTATCTAGGATATTACAGAAAAAAAAAAAAAAAAAAAAAGAAAAGGATCCATTTATTTGAACCCTCCAGACAGCAGTGGGCATCAGACTCAAGCCCAGGAAACCTGAATTTGCCGGCAGGGCCCCACTCGCTGACGCAGGCGTGCAGGGGGCCATGGCGATCCTGCCAGTTTCCTCACCTGGAGGCATCCTCCTTGGCTCTGTTCTCCAGCCTCTTCCCGTGGTTGTTCTGATGGGAGGGAGAGCCTGCCTGACTTTGCAAGGAGCCTTTTCATACTGTGCATGCCAAGTCATGGCCCTGCCCTCTGCCAGTCTCCCCGAGGCCAGGATGCGCCTTTGGTGGGGGACGGAGCTCTCCCTACCCACTGCCTCCACTCCCGCTGTGCCGTCTTGGGCTTCAGCCCCGGCAGGGCCCCAGGAAGTGGCTCAGAAACCCCCCTGGGCCCTGCCAACCAATGAGCCTGAGGGCTCTTCTTCCCTCTGCCGATTCCTAGAGACTCCAGCGGTGGGGGGACAGAGAGGGGCACTTCTGGCTGCCACAAGGCTCATGGACGGACACGGCTATATAACCCCGGGCTAAAGGGTTAACTCTCTGCCTCAGTTTCCTCGTCTACGAGCTGAGTCATCTCGTTACCTTGCTTAAGGGGTTGCTGTGACCGCTGGATGAGGTAACGCATAGAGAGCACTTGGCAGAGGGTCTGAACAGGGTCTGAGTTCAGTATGGTCACTGCTATTACTTTGGTTGCTACTTTAACTTTATCGCACCCACACTGTCAGTCCCTGGCCTGTTGCAAATAATTGCAGAATCAAAGAACAAGGGAATAACGTTGAGCTATGTCCTCATTCCCCTGCTCTTGCGGCTGTAGCCCCTCCCACCTTTGGTGCCCACGGGTCCACCCCTCGCAGCCAGCCGCCAGGAGCATTCTTGGAGCACCCAGGCGCCGATGGAGGCAAACGGAGGACCAGAGGTCGAGGCTGTCACACTTGAACTGCACATCCCCTTGGGGTGCCAGCTCTGCAGGCTCTTCTCAGGACCCTCTGCCAGGTCCTGCAGCTGTTGGCTGGAGATGCCAGCTATGGAAACAGCTGGGCCTCCACCATCTTGCCTTGTCCTCCCCCTGGATTTTTTTGTGATCACTTTAGCAGGCAAGCGCACTTAAAAATAAGTGGCGAATGCTGCACTTGTTTGAAGTGTAAGATATGTCACTCTCAGAAAGAGATTTTGCTCCCTCTGTATAAAAGATAAGAAATAGACATCTAGTTAAAGAACTTTTGGGGCCAGCTCTTCTTTCAGAGGGTGGGAGCCAGCACCCTTTGTCCTTCTGGCGTGGGCTCCGGGGAAGAATGGATGTGCTCGCTTCAGAGCTGTCAGCGCAGCGGCTCTGGGCTGGGGCTCTCTCATTGATCTATTTCCCTCCTGTGAATGGGTTCTACAGAAGCAGCAGAGCGATTTTCCCCTAATGATTGTGGATAGAGAAGAATAAAATGTGACTCTAGAGGTATCTTGGGACCTTCGCTGTCATTGCATGCTGACACTTCATTTCAGAATGTAAACGGCCTTCTCCCATTTTGCCAAGATAAATGGTTCTCTTTAGTCAGGGACAGTGAGCAAAGAAGCAAGGCTTTCCATGTAAAATTGAGGGGCCTCCTCTGTGGGGGGTGAGGGTCTTCCTCTTCCCTCTTCTCCTGGTCTTCCCCACAATCTCAAAGGAAGGGAGCTGGAGGCTGGAATCCACTGGCCAGCTTGAGCCGCGTACAGCTGGGTGGATAGAGTCGGAATCTGTTTCCTTCGAACGAATGTCTCTTGTGAAGCCTGGAGTCTCGGGACGGGATACCTGCTTCCTGGGCCCTTGGGAAGATCCCTTTTCAGACCAGACCCTCCCGACCATAAAAGGCAGGGTGGCTGTCTCCTGATCTGGAGTGCGGATCCCTAGATACCCCGGCACTCAAAGCCATTTTGAGTCCAGCTGCAGAAGTAATCTCAGTGACCTTTCCCAGGTCCTGCTCTCTGCTGCCTGACCCCTTGAGGGGTGAGGACACCATGCCGACCAGGCGGCTCCAGGCCACGGCCCACTCACTGTCGGCCACTGTCTCCCCATCCCGGGCACGTGAGTGTTCCAGGGGGAGGCAGTGGAGGCTCTCCTTGCCCTTAGTAGGAGCAAAGTCCTCCTACTTGTCACTCTTTACTATATTTACAGCTGACTTCCTACGTGACCCTATGCAGGGGAGGGGACTTGACCCCGGACAGCTTCACTTTATGGGCTTGGAGAGTCTGGGCTCCAAAAGCAGGCCATCCTGCCCGCGGTCCCTGGGGCTCTGGCTACACTGTTTGGATGGTTCACAGGGACAGTCCTCAGAGGCACCCTGACCAGAACACGGCCTACACCTAGCACCGCTGTGCGTTCACCCATGGGGTGACAGTGATCTTGGGCCTTTGACCTAATCTCAGAGAGTGACCTAATCCATTGGGTGTCACATCTGGCTGAGACTGGAGGCCATTCACCTCTTTTCATCTCAGCTTGATCATATTCTAAAGACTGTATTGGTATAAATCATTATATATATAGTATGCTTTGATAAATATTATGTTAATACAGTAAATGTTAGTAGCATATAATTAAATGTTAGTTTATCCCAGTAGTCTCGCCGGTCAGCCCAGGGTATGGTGAGGTGGTGGGTCTGAATGCCTGGAGTTAGAAAGGCCAGGCTTGGAATTTTCACTCCACCATTTCCCAGCTGTGTGACCTCAGGCAAGTACTTTGCCTCTCTGGCCCCAGACTCCTCATCTGCAAGTTGAGTACAATATCAGTGCTGACTCACTGAGGGTTTTTTAAATTGAAGTATTGTTAAAGTATTGTTAATTTACAGTATATTAGTTTCTGGTGTACAGCATAGTGATTCAGTTATACATTTATGTGTATATATATATTCTTTTTTATTATAGGTTATTACAAGCTATTGAATATAGTTCCCTGTGCCATACAGTAGACACTTGTTTATCTATTTTATGCATAGTAGTTTGTATCTGCAAATCCCAAACTCCTTATTCCTCTCCTCCATTCTCCCTTTGGTAACCATAAGTTTGTTTTCTATGTCTGTGAGTCTCTTCCTGTTTTGTAAATAAGTTCATTTGTGTCATTTTTTTTAGATTCCACATATAAGTGATATCATATGATACTTGTCTTTCTCTGACTTACTTCACTTAGTATGATGATCTCCAGGTCCACTTAACATTGTTGCAAATGGTGTTATTTTATTCTTTTTTATGGCTGAGTAATATTCCATTGTATAAATATAACACATCGTCTTTATCCAGTCATCTGTTGATGGACATTTAGGTTGCTTCCATGTCTTGGCTATTGTAAACAGTGCTGCTATGAACATTGGGGTGCATGTATCTTTCAAATTAGAGTTTTCTCTGATATATGCCCAGGAGTGGGATTGCTGGATTGTACAGTAACTCTTGTTTTAGTTTTTTAAGGAATCTCCACATGACTGAGTTTTGTGAGGATAAAGCCTGAGAGTGCTTGTGAAGTGCTTAGCTCTGTGTCTACTTCACCCTTAGGAAACGCTCTGTAAGTGTTAGTGCTTTTCAGTGCTCTTATTATTCCATTAGTGTAAATAGCGCTTCCTGTCGGGGCTGCTCCTGAATAAGTGGTACCTTCTTGCCATAAATGACACATGGGATATGTCCTGATTCATAGTCACAGGTTAGAGGCCTGAGGTTTAAACTCCACCTGGTTTGGAGGGGAGTGTATGGCTCAAGTGGTAGAGCGCATGCTTAGTATATACAAGGTCCTTGGTTCAACTCCCAGTACCTCCTCTAAAAATAAATACATAAATAAACCTAATTACCTCCTCCCCGCCAAAAAAGTGGTAGGATAAATGCCACCAGATTCTTCAGTGTGGGAGACTTGGGAGTCAGAAGGCTCAGCTTTATTTCCTGCTTTGTCACTTGCTGCTTCCGCGGGTATCCCTAACACACTCTCCTGGTTTGTGCGAGGGGATGACGATATCAGCCAGGCTGTGGGGAGGACCGGACAGGCTAGTGATGCCAAAGTCCTTGGCTTAGGGCCTGATGCATGAACCTGTCTTTCTTTCTTCCTCCCTCCCTTCCTTCCTTCCTTCCTGGGTTTTCAAGCCAGGCCTGAGGCTAAGAGGTGAGTCTTGGTGAGTCCTCCAGGCCCGAACAAAACAGGGCAGTGGTGGAGAACGATGCAAAGGGAAATGACTTGGGGTTGCGATTTCAAGAATATCCCTTTGAGATGATGGTTTTGTTGTTGCGTGATTTATTTCTATTAATAATCTCTCCTTTCTCATTGTACTATAAAAATATCTCCTCAGGAAAATGAGGCTCAGAGTGGTGAATTTACTTACCCAAGATCACACAGCAGGTTACTGGAGGAGCCAGAATTTGAACGCTACTCTGCCAGACTCCAAAGTCCAAGTTCTTCCCACCATCCTTGATTGTCTTCAGGAATTAGGATCCCCCTGCTCTAAATGTTCATGGTAATAAGGAGACCATCAGTATGAGAATTAAAAGTCCCCAAGGTCAGGCTCTCTCTGCCTCCTGTTCTAGGGGAAGGGATGAGATAAGCTAACCAGATGGCCTTTCCCCCTCTTCTGGGACTGGCCTCACTGGGAGTGAGACTACACTGTCCCAGTGGCACCTTTTGTTAGGTCACAATTGGTCCCAGGCTCTTTATGAAGCCAGGCAGAGCGTTCCTTGTTTTCACAGACACACCAGGCTAATACTCTTGTGTCCCAGCTCCCAAGTGCCTTTTTTATTTCCCGGTTTACTGATTATTTCTATTCCACCAGCCTCATTTGAAAAACCCTTTCATTCATCACAAAAGCAAACCGCACAGTCAAAAGCCAGATCCTGTCCTCTGGGCATGGCCTCATTTCCTGCCCCATGATTGACAAGGACCCAGGAGCGCCTTGCACACCTGGGCGAGTGATTGCTGTGCACTTCGACCACTGGGGCTGTCATGCTGGGCTGGGGCTGGGAGTCGGGGGAGCCTGGTCCTCCCCCAGGGCTTCCAGCCTCAGACATTCCTGCTGCTTTATGGACATAATCAGTTCTTGAATCATGACTTGCCTTCTGAAGTGCAAATTTGCAACCAGTTCTCCGTGAGGCTTTGCAGTCAGGTGAATTACAGCCAGGGCAGTCTGTATGCCTTAATTTTTCATTCAATTAAAAATTGTCAAAACATCTATGTATGCATGAAAGCATATCTTTTAAGATATGCTCCATTTATTTCATTCACTGAGTATTTTTTTTTTTTTTTTGTGAAGGGAGGTCATTAGATCTATTTATTTATTTATTATTAAATTTTTTTAATGGAGATACTGGGGATTGAACCCAGGACTTTGTGCATGCTAAACATATGCTCTACCATTTGAGCTATACCCTCCCACACTCATTGAGTATTTGTTAAACACCTAGTTTTAAGGGCAGGATCTGGGGAGACAATGGAGCTAGAAATAGATGTGGCCTCTGCCCTCAAGTAGCTTATAGTCTTATAACAGATCAGATTCCGTCAGATAATTGCACAAATAATTAAATTATAACTATAACAAGTGTCACAAGTAACTAGGATCAAGCCAGTCAATAGGAGGATGACCAGGTCCTAACTTGGCACAGAGTGAAGAGAAAAGCATTCTAGGCTGAGGGAACAGCATGCCCAAAGGCCACGTGTGTCAGGAAGGAGAAGATAAGCGTGGCAGCCTGAAAGATGGCCAGCGTGGTTGAAGCAGACGGAGCAGGGGCACGACACACAAATGGAGGCTGCGGAGAAGGAGGGACCCAATCCTTCAGAGCCCTGCAGGCGCTGAGAACATGACTTGTCTTCATTCTGCACAATAGGAAAGCGCTGGGCAGAACCACTGGTTCTGTGTCTCCAGCACCTGGGACAGTGCCACGCAGTGCACATGTCTAAGGAGTGGCTGCATCCCATCCCGCCCATGAGGGAGGAAGGGATCCACCAGTGGAAGGATTGAGCACAAGGGAGATGAGGGATGCTCTCTGGAGTACTTGCAAACCCTGGAATGGATGCAACACCGTCCCCTGCCCACCCCCACCTCCTCAACGCTGACCGTGGGGATCTGGTGCAGGCTGGGATTTTAACTGCAGGTATTCGGAATTAACTAAGTCAGCTAAGTTCCTGCTCTGGCCATTCTTACAGGCGCTTTGTGTTCTATTTCTGCCTTGAATAATAGTCCCCAGAGTCCTGAATAAGCTACGAGACTTAATATTGATTTGTTTTCTTTCTTTGTTAAAAGTATTATTAATGATCTATTGAGAATTTGAGGTTTACCTTATTAACCATCATTAATGGTAGTCCTTTTATGTTGTTTATAACTTTCAAATGGGGTCTATCAGTTCCCAGCCCTGGTGGCTTTGTCTGTAGGTGGCTGCACTGGGGTCTGTCACCCCCACTGGTTGCTCTTTTTCCCCTCCAAGCTCCCCACCTCCCCACAATGCTCCCTATTCTTCCCTTTGTTATAAGGTGCAGGGATGGAAATCCAGGTCTGACCTTTTCAATGTCAGCCTCTGTCCAAGGACATTTGGCCGAGAAGCAGGGACAGTGCTTTACCTGGCCCTGGGCCTTGGCTGTGGGCAGGAGGAACCAGACAGCTTCAAACTATTCAACACACCCCTCCATTTGTAGCTCGCCAACTTTTCATTCACTGGTTTGCATGTCTGACACCTCACTTGGCACATGATTTATTACAGCTTTTAAATAGTCCTTTCTTTCTGAATTGAACTGTTCCTGTATTCATTTGGAGTGGGAAGATTGGCTTCTAAGTGTTTGTGGTGCGAATCTTCCCAGGGGTGATGGTTTTAGGTTAGGGGCTTCCCATTCTTAGTGCTAAGCCAAGGACCATAACCCAGGAACCACCCGCCGCCCCCGCCCCGATCTGGCTGGAAATGAAAGAGATGGAAAGAGACACACCAGAAGCTGCCCGAGACCTGGCTGAAGGAAGGAGCGTGTATGGAGAAACCTTTTAGTTTTGCCAACACCTTCAAGGAAAGAAAAACAACCTTCTACCTGGATCACAGGCAAGGGAAGGTAGTTCCATCTAAACAGTTGGGAATGGGCTTTAGAATCCATACAGGACCTTCTCTCCTGGATGGGTGTATTGGATTCCGTTTTGAAAATACTTTGCTGGGGTGAGTTTCTCTAACATATGTCTTTCTCTCTCTCGTCTTCTGCAAGGTTTGACAACCTCTGTAGCCAAAATCCCTCTTGCTGGAGTTAAAGCCTCTTAGGGACCAGTTAAGCTGGAATAAAGGATGGGTATAACAAAACATGCAAGTTCCCTTTCCTTTTAAAGACAACTATGTTTCACGGAGACTACCTGAATAAATTCATCAGTTTGTTATTATCATTCTGGGATTATAACTGGGGAGGACGGTTGCAGAAATCCCTGTGAAAATCTTCCATGCTCTGCATGGGGAGGGAAAGTCCTACCACTTTCCTGTGGAGCATTCTGGTTCCTATTGTTACCCTGTATTTATAGACTGGGCTCCACTCAGAGCCCACCTCCTTCTGTCGCTGGTTGAAAGGCTATTGAATACAATCCCAATTAAAGGAGGAAGATGTGGCGTGGTTGTAGGAGCGAGGCAGAGAGAGGGACAGGAGGGAGTAAACCACCCCGGGTGCCGTATGAGTCACCTGACCCTCTGCAAAGGGACACCCATTAGCAATATCAGGGCCTTTTGTTCCCTTCAAGATTCCCGCAGTGAGCGCCACCCATTTTTACCACAACGGTGAAAAAATTTATTCTTGTGTTCATCTGCCTCCACCCACTCTCAATTCTGAAGCCTCAATGGCTTCATCCTCCATTGATCATGACACAGTTGCCACCTGTCACTCTAGCTTGATTTTCTTGCCATCGCATTGTCTCCTGTGCCATCCACCTGGCCCACTGGAAGGATGCTTTTACGGACAGTGTAGCATTGGCAGGTTGACAGGTGAGGTGGTTTCTGAGGGGCTGGCATGATGCCCAGAGGAATGCAGTTCAGCCCTTGGAGTTTGGTTCTTCCTCCCAAATTCAGGCAAACAGTAGAGAAGTTAAAAAATCCTTAAGTTATCTTATACCCTTGCCTCATTTGGCCACAAAGGGACATAGCAGTCAAAACGCCTGGGTTCATTTGTATAGGAACTTATTTACAGAACAGAGACAGACTCACAAACATAGAAAACAAGCTTGTGCTTACCAGAGGGGGACGAGGGGCAGAGGGATAAACTGGGAGTTTGGGATTTGCAGATACTAACTACTATATATAAAATAAACAATAAGGTCCTACTGTTCAGCACAGGGAACTATGTTCCATACCTTGTAATGGCTTGTAATTAAAAAGAACATGAAAAAGTATATAGTATGTAGATATATCTATATATCTATATATCTCTGAATCACTATACTGTACACCAGAAATTAACACATTGTAAATTGACTATACTTCAATTTAAAAAAAAATAAAGTTTGAGAGGTAAATAAATAAATAAATGTTCACTTTCATGCCAAATAAATAAATAGATAGATAGAAGCAAGCCTGGGTACTTTAAGCCATGGGAGAGGCGTGGAGTCACTCTCAAGTTAGAGGGGGTTCAAGTTATTTGTAAAATTGACATCAGAGCCCCAGGTCCCTTTCAAAGTTCCTTTCAAGAATGGGTGAGAACCATTCATTCTTCATCATGATACAGCTGGGTTTATTCTTATCCTCGCTGCCTCTACCCCACTTTCAATTCTCAGCGCTTTTATTGCTTCTGTTTTTCACCAAGCCAGGGGTCGTTGTTGAACCACCAGTGCAGGGCTTCTAGGGTGGAAGCAGCAGAATCACCCCCCCAACTCATTCAGCAGCCACGGGCAGTCACCCGTGGAGCCCATCCTGTGCACTGGCCTGCACAGATGTGATCCCTACCCTGCGAGAACTCTCAGTTTAGAGCAAGTGTCCTTTTTAAAAATTGTAGTAAAATACACATAACATAAACCATCTGAACCTTTTTTACGGAAACAGTTCAGTTGTGTTAAGTACATTCACACTGTGGTGCATGCAGAACACTTTTCATCTTGCAAAACTGAAACTCCCTTCCTCCTAGCCCCTGGCAGCTACCATTCTACTTTTGGTCTCTATGAATTTGACAACTCTAGGTACCTCATATAAGTGGAATCATACAGTATTTATCTTTTTGTGGCTGGCTTATTTTACTTAGCATAATGTCCTCAAGGTTCACCCGTGTTGTAGCATGTTTCAGAATTACCTTCCTTTTTCAAGGCTGACTAATATTCCATGTATAACATTTTTGCCTATCCATTTATCCATCAGTGGACACTTGGGTTGCTTCCACCTTTTGGTTATTGTGAATAATGCTGCTGTGAACATGGGTATGCAAATACCTCTCTGAGGCCTTGCTTTCCAGAGCAAGCATTCTTAGCCTGGGAGCTGGGAACTCCCAGAAACTACCTGCCATTTGTGGTGTGAAAATGCATCTTGTTCTGGGGAAAGCAAATCTGTAGCCCTCATCAGGTTTGTAGTGGTGTTAGGATGCCAAATGGCTTCAGTCTAGAGGGGAACAAGAGCAGCCCCTGCTTCAAAAACCCCTGAGGCCCCACCTGTCCTGAGCTTTCCAGCGGCAGCTGCAGGGGTGCAGGAGCAAGTCGTCCACATCGATTCTGCCACGCTGCTTTCTACTCGGGTGAACCTTGGCAGCTCATTTGACTTCTTGGAGGCTTCGTCTTCCAATCTGTAAAATAGGGATAATGACAGGGGAGGGTATAGCTCAGTGGTAGAGCGCCTGCATAGCATGACCAAGATCCTAGGTTCAATCCCCAGTACCTCCATTACAGAAAGCAAATAAAAGCTTAAAAATAAATAAAAAAGAATAACTTTAAAACAGCCTACGTATTTTAAAAAATAGGGATAATGACAACATCCTTCTATAATTGTTGAGAAAATTAAATGAACACAGTGCAGTGGTTAAAAGCCTGGTGTGACAGGCTGAATAATGGTCCCCCCCCCCCCCAAATATCCAGCTCATAACCCCTGGCATTGGTGAATATCACCTAGGGCAAAAGGATGTGATCAAATTCAGGATCTTAAGATGCAGAGATGATCCTGGATTTTCTGTAGGGGTCTTAAACACAGTGATAAGTGTCCTTATAAAAGAGAGGCAGAGGGAAGTTGGACTCCAGAAGAGGAAGTAAGAGATGTGACAATTGTAGCAAGAGGTTGGAGAGCTGGGAGGAAGGGGCTGTGAGATGGAAAAAGCAAGGGAGTGGATCCCCTCCTAGAGCCCCCAGTCTGGCTAGCGACCTCTACTTGAGTCCAATGGGACTGATATCAGACTTCTGGCCTCCAGAATTGGAAGAGAATAATTTGGGTTAAGTCGCAGTCTTCTGGTTATTTTTTACAGGAGCAACAGGAAACAAAAACACACAGATTCTGGAGCCAGATTGTGTGGGTTCCATCCCGGCTCCACTACTTGTCAGCTGTGTGACCTAGGGGAG
The DNA here is from genome assembly GCF_036321535.1 of Camelus dromedarius. Lineage (NCBI taxonomy): Eukaryota > Metazoa > Chordata > Mammalia > Artiodactyla > Camelidae > Camelus > Camelus dromedarius. Next base: position 6,603,186 of record NC_087458.1, on the reverse strand, counting down.
GTCGTTTACCCTCATCAGGCCTTGGTTTTCTCACCTTTAAATGGGGATAATGATAATAACTTAGGGTCGTTATGAGGATTAGGGGAGTTAATATTTGTAAAGCATTGAGAACAGTGTGGGGAGCTATTTTTCACAGGGTGGCGTAGTCAGAAGGGCTATGGAACAGGTAATGAAATCGGCCTTGTGGGAGGAGCCTAGCTATTAACACTTCTCAGGAGGCCTTGTTCAGGACATCCTAGTGGTGGTGGGATGTGTGTGTTGGGCGGGGGGATGGTGGGGAGGGGGCTGCTCCCGGGGGCCCCCAGGCTCTATACGGAAAATTACAGGGCAGGAAGGAACTCAGGGGATCATTGGCCCTGCAGGAATGGTTGTGCTTAAAACATCCCCGTTAGGCTTAACTAGTGACTTTCCCCAAAACAGTTCTTTAAAAAAAAATACCTTATTGGGTTTTCAAAATTACCAAAGCTTGTTTTAACGCAGAGGTATGTTCTAATTATTAAAGGAAGAGCTAATCAATAGTTTCCCTGGTTCCCACCCCCTACTACCTCCTCAGAGGTGCTGGAGTTAACAGTTTGGTGATTAACCAGAGAGATTTTACCACCCCTTTTGTGTTTTTGCGTCCGTATGCAAAAACATACCGGTATGTGTGTACACATAGAGGGATTTTTATTTTCATATGTTGGTGTTTGCTTTTTTTTTAAAGAGAAATCATATTACACCCATTATGCTGCAGTTTTCTCTTTTTACTTAATAAAATATGAACATTTTCTAAGTCCATACAAATAGATCCACTTCATTTTTTAAAACAGCGACATAATGTTCCACAGTATTTGAGTTTATTCAACTGGTTCCCTATTGATGTGTTCAGGTTGTTTCCAGGTTTGTTTTTTAAAAATTATTATTAGCAGTTTAAAAAAAAATCCTTCAGTTTCTTTATTTTGTGTATATGTTGCAAAAGACTATTTTGCCTTGGGAGAATTCTAGAAATGGTGGACAATTAAAATGTTTTACTTTACTGTCACACTGATAGAGTTTTGAAATCTTAACTTGTCAAATTTTCAGAATATTTGCCCCCAGTTACACATTCATTTGGGCAGCCTGGGTCTCCTGAGCTGTGTGTGTGGCCCTGTGATGCGAGAGGGTCTGGGAAGACGTTCAATCCTCCAGGAACCATGTGTCAGCTTGGGTGCCTGGTGTAGACAAGTGGGTGGACCGCTGTGCGTCTGTAAGGCAGCTCGCTGGGAGTGTAAGAGACTTAATTGATGATGGTGTGGACCCTGGGTTCAAATCCTGTCTCTACCACTCACTTGCTGTGTGGTCTTGGGGAAGCTGGCTCATCTGTAAACTAGGGAAAATAACAGAACTTTTCTCGTGGGATTGTTGTGAGGATGAAGAAGGTTAATGTAAAGAAAAGTACTTTGGACTGAGCCAGCAAGTTGGAAGCAGTAACAGGCTGTATTTTCTGGTTGCCATGTTCCCCCCACCAACCCCCGGGGGTGGGAGGGAGATCAGGAAAGCTCCCCTGATGGCAGACGTTTCCGCTGGTCCTGGAGGATGAGTTGGGCATTTTAATCTATTGCGGGAAACAAACACTCCCCACTTACCACTAACACCTGGTCTTGACCTGGTTCTTCTGTGCCCCAGGCTGTTGAAAGATCCAGAAACCTTTTTAGTTTTAGGTGCAAAAACGCCCTCTGAGCCAGGGTTAAAGAACTTCTCCCCAGTGGTCAACTGGTTCATGTTACAATGGGGCTGGGGCGGCACCCCAGTGACTGGTGATCGTGCTGTTACCCCGAAAGCATTCAGCAGGATTGGTTCATGTATCAAAACAAAATGGAGACTTCTCAGAAACCTCCTGTTGAGAAAACGATTCTTCTTACCCGAGACTTAGCAGGTGCCCAGAAACCTTCTAACTACCTGATCTGCCAAGGCATATAGAGATCCCGAAATACCCTCTGGCCTGGCCTGAGAGGGCAAACACCAGTGTTGGTGGTTGGCATACCTGGGATCAGGGCATAGTGGTCAAGATTATGGCCTTTGGAACATGGCTTCCTGATTTTAGAGCCCAGGTCTGTTCCTTAGTAACTGTATGGCCTTGAACAAATTACTTAATCTCTCTGAGTCTCAGTTTCCCTATCTGTATAATGGGCATGATAATACCTATCCCAGAATGCTGTTAAAGGCCAAGTGAGTTAATGCCTGTAAAGCACAGGGCCTGGTATGTGGTGAGGCTGAAATATCTGGTGTCTGTTGTTCTGGCTGTTGATGGAGATGGGCACCCTGCCCCCTCCTCACCTCCCCTGAAATTGGGGCTAACACTCCGGACCTTCCTTTCCAGGTGCTACTTGAGAATTGGCTCTGTGACAGTGTAGGACACAGGGTGGGAAATCGCCAGTGAGGGCACCTAACCCTGCCTGGGGTTAGGAAGAGGCCAGCTAAGACATGTGGAAAGGAGAGACTCTCGATCTGGGTTTTCAAGAATGAGAAGGGACTCTCTGGTGAGGAGGTTGAGAAGAGGGAACAGCTTGTATAAAACTTCAAGGGACAGAAGTTCAGGGATCATGAGTAACTAGGTTTGGCTGGAATGAGATGCCAGGTTGTGGGGTGCAGCAAAGGCTGGGACCACGTGGTGAAGGGCTCTTGTGCCAAGAGCAACCAAGAGGTTGAACTTGATTCTGAACGCTCTGGGGAGCCATTGAAAGTCTCCAAGAAGGGAAGTAACATGCTTGGTTTGCATTCTAGACCATTTGATCTGGTAGCGGGGTGGAAGATGGATGGGGTGGGGCATGTTATGATACCAGGGCGTGGCTGATCTAACCCACACATTGGCTGAGGTCATCTTACCCTTACTGCTGCAAATAGAATTGGGCACAAACTCCCACCCCAAACAAGGAGGGGACCCAGTATCTCCCCACGGGTGTCATGATTCACTGGATTCCATTTATCTCCTGGCAACTCTTCTCATGCCAGACTCCTGTGTCTGCTGAATTCTCCAGCTCCTTCCTGCACACAGTGACCCTTGTAGGCACCAGGTCACCTCCTAGTCCCTCCATTCCCACAGGACCCGTGATCAAAGCCTGACTTCTGTGTGGGTTGGGAGAGAAGGGAGGGTGTGGTGTCGCTGGTGGCACAACAAACAACAGGGCACTGAACTTTGCATAGTGTTGTATGTGAATATCTCATGACTGTTCCTGCCTCCAGGGTGGGTGGTCCGTGGCAGCTGCTTCTAAGTGGGCTGTGCTGTCCCTGCTGGCTCAGGACTGGTCCCAGGGAAATAAACATAACTATCTTAGTTCCACAGAGGCCAGTCTGGACTGCTAATCGCAACTCTGGTTTCCTGAGGTGGTGCAGACCCAGCCTATTTTAATTATATATTGATTCTGTGGTCACTGAAGGTTCTTCTGAGAAATGAACATTTAAAAGAGTGGGCTTGAGATTTCTTTAGACTAAACCAAAGTAAAGCCACAATAGGCTAGTTCCCAATATAGAGGGTTTTGTTTGGTGGACTGGCAGGTACAAGGGCACGGGACCTGCAGTCACATAGAATGCAGGGCCCTGGGCAATTGATTTAACCTCTCGGGTTTTATTCTCATCTGCAAAATGGGCATAATATTACTTCCTTACAGGAAGGTTGTGAGGTTGCAATGAAACAGTATGTGCAAAATCACTTCGCTAGGCCTGTAGGCAGGCTTTGGGGTGATTTTGACACATGAGGACACTACTATGAACTGAATTTTGTGCCCGCCCACAAATTCATATGTTGAAGCGCTAATCCCCCAGTGTAACTGTATTTGGAGATAGAGTCTTCAGGAGATAATTAGGGATAAATGCGGTATCGTAGTGGCCCAGTCTGATAGGACTGCGGCCTATGAGAAGAGAGATCCCCCCACCCCGTCTCTCTGCCATGGGAGGACACAGAAGGTGGCTGTCTGCAAGCCAAGAAGAGAGCCCTCGCTAGAACCCGACCATGCTGGCCGCCTGGATCTCAGACTTTCAGGCTCCAGAACTGTGAGAAAATAAAATTCTGTTCTTTCGGCCATCCAGTCTATGAAACTTTATTACGGCAGCCCAAGCTGACTAATGCAGACGTGTGTTTAACCCACACCCAGTCTGTCTTCAGAAAGTGGTAATTATGTGCACACAGCGCTGAGTCGGGGTGGGCCTGTGGTCTCCCTGCTCCTCCAGCATCTCCTTCCATGGCCTCCCAAGTCCCAGTGATCTGGGCCCTGCTACCTCCTTGGCCTCATCTGGTGCCACCCCTCACTTATTTCCCAGAATGGCCTTCTTTCTTTCATTTCTCAAATTCCCCAAGTTCTATCGTGCCATGGGCCTTTGCACATGCTGTCCCCTCTGCCTGCAGTGCCTACCTTTGCAGAGTTTACTTTTCACTCAGAGGTTCAGTCCTCAAAGAGCCCTGCCTGGACTGCCTGCTTAAAACGGTGCAGCCTCTACCCAGGCTGCTCTTATTTCCTTTGGCTTGTGTTAGACTCTCCCTAGCAGGCATCACGTACTGGAATTAAATGGTTTGCCTGTTTTCTATCTGTTTTTCTCCACTAGAACATAAACTCCATGAGAACATGGGCCTTGTCTATTTATTCTTGCTGTATCCCAAGAGCTTAGCATGGTGACTGTCACATAATAGGGACTCAACCTATACTAAATGGATGAATGACTGAATAAGCAAACTGATCTAGGAAAAGCTCCATGCCTGTGCATCCAGCATCTCTTGAGGTAGACCCAAAGCACCTTGATTTCCAGCACCATGCCTTAACGCTCATTGTAACTAGAGACCAACTGGTCCAGCCAATGGTTTTCTAACTAAAGGGTTCCATGGAGGGGTATAGGCCACCACAGAGAGCTAGGCGGGGGGAAGAGGTGAATGAGTTGGACTTTGAACACTCTTTTCTCCCCTTTTAACTAGAAGAGCTCTGAGTTTATCTGTTTCTTATATTGAGCTTACATGAAAAATCTCATTAGAGGAAATAGCTCCGTAGCTAGGCAGAAGTGGAAATGTTCACGTTACAGATGAAGAAGCTGAGGACCAGAGAGGGAAAGGGACTTGCCCACGCACAGATGGTCAGTGGCAGAATGCGCTATCCCCAGTGGTGCCGTGGTCAGGCACCATTCTTGTTAGCAATTCTTGTTATGTGAGTGAAAAATACTAGCTTCCTCAAATGCTGTAACTTGGCTTTCATTCTCTTAAGAACTGGGAATGGAAAGGATTTAGGGTCACCACTTGTCTCTGGCAGTCCCAAACCAACTTCAGGCTCAAAAGCCCCTAAGGGTCCTCATGCCCAGTGCAGGAGACCATAAGTGAACTCTGCTGGGAGCATCCAGGAGAACTCTAGTCAGGCCAAAAAGCCACTACATGGACGTTACACATGGCCCAGTAAGTCACAGAAGTTTCAGACGAGGAGGATTTCTTCTTAGAAAGACACAGAGCTGACTAGCATGGACCCCAACCCTCTGAAAGTCTTACTGGTAGTAGACTGATAGACTTTTCTGACAGCTCGCTTACTTGCCAGCCTCTTTCTACCTTCTCTTTTTTTCCTTCCTCTCTTTCTTTAGCTAGTTCCAGGTAGCATTTGCTGACTGGAAGTTTTATGTTAACCATTACTGCAAACCCAGGTGTCCATTTCATCACTGGCAATCAGCTCTTGTCCTCGGGGAAAACTAATTAGGTGTTACAGGGCTTTTGATGTCGTTTCCATGGAAACCCCCCATAGTATGATGTACATGCAGACTATATGTTCCAGGGAGTTTGAAAAGTGTATGTGTGTGTGTGTGTGTATGTGTGTGTGTGTGTATATATATATATATATAAAATATATAAATATAATTATACATATAATTACTGGATTTTTAAGAAAATCTTTCATTTTTTTCTTTTGCTTTTTTTTCCTGCATGTATTTTTTTAAATGATGGAAATTTCCTCTGGGTTTTTCTCCCAGAGAGAGAGAATAGTAGAGAACACAAAAGGCTTTTTCCATATTCTCTCCTTTAATTAAAAAAAAAAATTCATAGTTGCATAAGAATAAAAGTTTTTCAGATTGGTCAGAAAATGTCTAACCAGGATCTCCCCTAACAGCTGAAAACATTTTAAGGAAAGACATTGCTTAAAGAAAGAACCTGAGAGAGGTCCCAAGTCTTTCAAAATAGAATGAAGAAATGCAAACCGGATGAATCAACTCCAAATGTAATTACACCTAAAAAAAAAAAAAAAAAAAAGGCAGGTTCCCTGTGTGCCTCCAGGGGAATGCAGGAGCTCCTGGTGGACCCGGTGCTCTGTCAGGTTGACACGGGAGGCTCCGGGATAGTTTCCTTGTCTCGCAGTTGAGACAGCCCGTTCCCAGCCCTGCAGCTAACACACGGTGGGCTCCAGAGATTGCATGTGAGCTGACCTGCCCCGGGGTGACAAGAGTTGGTGCCCCCCAGCCCCCAAGGGAGCTGGTGAACAACCTGATTGTTCTGAGATGCTCCAATGAGGGAAGCGTGCAGACCTGGTCTGACTGAATAGGTCTGTAGGTGGAAGGGCCCAGCAGATTTTACAGAGAGCCTGTTATGTACCCATGTGCCAGCACTAAAATTCAAGGGTTCTGGGAGAATCCATAAATAACCGGACTGTTTTCTTTGATACCTCTAATTGGCCACTCAAAGATGGAATGCCCACACTGACCTCTCTGATAGCTGCCAGGTGATCAATTTACATTTGCCAACAAGATTCACTGTTCCCAGACTCCCTGCAGATTTTCTCAACACCTGATAAATCCTGTTTTGCCTTTGTTCCTCAATTCAGTATACCAGCTGACTTCCTCACATGTGAGAAACACGTTGCAGGCAGAATAAACTGCTTGCAAAATAACTTTTTAAATGCTTTGAGTAATTCTTTGATAAATGAAATGCTGTGTCTACTGGGTGGGGCAGGGTTGGGGGAAGCTGGCATGGCCCTTGATCGTGGTCTCCTCCTCATCCAGTTACCCTGTCTGATTAACTGTGCGGGGGTGGGAGGGTGGAGGGTGGAAGTTCCTTCTAGGGGCTGGGGCATGAGAAGCCAAAAGGGAAATGTTGGGCATGGCAGGCAAGCCACCCGACTTCTAATATGCCTCCCAGGGCAATGCATGAGTTAGATTTGTTTATATATTGGTTTTGTTGCAAAGAACCCCCAAAATTAATGACCTAAAACAGTAATCATTTAGCTCACAATTGTGTGGATCTGCACCCGGGGCAGGGCTCAGCTCGGAAGTTCTTCTGCTAGTCTCACCTGGGGTGAGCTCTCACACAGCTGGTCAAGAACGGCCTCACTCACACAAGTAAGGGCGACAGGAAGAATGGGGTTGTGTGTCTATAGCCAGCCCCACTGTGCTGACATATTTTCAAACCTCGGCTACATCACGTTTCTCATGTCCCATTGGCCAAAGGAAGGCATGTGGCTGAGTTCCGATTTAAGGGATTGAGAAACAGACCCTATGTCTTGCTGGGAGGGGAAGCAAAGTCACTTGTGAAGAAGCAGACAAATGAGGTGGGAAGACTCAATGGCCTTTTTGGTAGCACCACACCAGATTTGCCTGACGCAAGCCTTCCAGGCACTGTGGAAACCCTATTTCGCCCAAGAAGCTTTCCAAGATGGGCCCTTATTGTGCCTTTCCTCTGCTAGAGCTACTTGAGATTGTGAGCTGATTCATGGGACATGTGTTTAATTCATATTTATATCCCCACAGTGTTCTCACCTATTGGTTCTTTTTAATTGAGGTATAATTGCCAAATAAAATTGTATATATTTAAAGCATACAATGTGATGAGTTGATACACGTATACATTGTGAAATGATTACCACAGTCAAGTTAATTAACACATCTATGATCTCACATCATTACTTTTTTGTTTCTGAGACATTTAAGATCTGCTCTCAGCACATTTCAAGTCTTGGTTGGTTGTTACTAACTATTTGATTGAATCGAGTTGGTTCTCCTTTCTCTCTAATTAAAGCTCCTTGAAGGCAAGTGTGAATTGCTCTGTCACATAAAATCTCCCTTCCGAAGCTCTTGGAATCATACCAACAGGCTGGAAATCCTACAGGCTCTTAGAACCAGTGGCAGAGGGTTGGGTCTGGAGCCGGGTCTGTTCAGGGCATCATCTGGGGTAAGAGTGAGACTTGCCGATGACCACAAGCTCTGGCGCTGAAGCATTCAGTCTTCAGGCTGGCCATACCCCAAAGGAGCGGAATCACCGTTTGAGACTAGGGAGGCAGAAAGACTCAGCAGCCTGGAGAATGTGACTTTCCTTCCTCACTCAGGGCAAACCCAGCCAGGTCAGGAGGAAATGTGTTTGTGTCCCGGGCCTCTGAGGCTTCTGCTCTGTGACGGTTCAGAGCGGACCCCCTGATGACCTCCTGGTGCCCCTGGCCCCATGCCAGAGCCTGCCCACGTCACTGCAGCACTCTTCCAGAATTCATCAGGGCGATCAGTCAGGCTGCCCTAGAACCGGGCCTGGGTGGCTGAGGCTGAACCTTAGGGGAGAACAGCTCTTTACTGGAGCCGCCCTCCCTCCTCTGGTCCAGCACTGCTCCAGATCTGGTTCCAGATGATCTCTGGAGCTTCCTAGGCCTTGACAATCACCTGGGACCCTTTATTCCAGACTGGACCACCCCTAGTGGGTAGGTGTCCTCCCGTGATATAAGATAAATGGTCAGGTGCTTTACTAGTCACAGGCTTAGCAATGAGTCTTCTGCAAGAATTTCTATTCTGGGTGGTTAACAGGGGCCATGGGCCATCTGTCCTTTTCTTCACGTGACACAGTCATCCACCTCCCCACCCCGTTACTCATTATAATTCTACTGACTGCCCACTGTGTGCCAGGACTGTCTCAGGCGTCGTGGAGAGGTGAGATAAGCCAGGTGTGGGTTCTGTCTCCGCGGGGCTCACGTGCCCTGAGACCACGCATGAGGTTTGCGTAGGACCACAGAATAAGGGCTCTTCAGAGCAGAAGGCACCTCGAGGATCATCCAATCCAACCCCTCATTCCTCAGAGGAAACAGCCCAAGAGAGGGGCATTTAGTCACCCAAGGGCTCATAGTAAGTGGTAGTTATTGGTTCACTAAACAAGAATTTACCCAACACCTGTTATATTCTAAGATCTGGGCTGGGTACCAGAAAGACCACAGGGAACAAGGCAGACGTGGCCCCGCATCCCTTTGGAGCTCCAGCTGTGACTGGTGGGTCTCAATCCAGGTTCCAATTTAGACTCATCTAAGGAGCTTTAAGAAAAATCCTAATGCCAGGACCTCATGCCCAGAGGTTGAGATTTGCTTGGTCTGGGGTGGGCCCAGGGATGAGTATTTTAAACAAGCTCTCCAAGTGATTCTGCTGTGCAGACAGATCAAGGACCACTGCTCTAGGGGAAAGATAGACAAAAACCAAGTAAACACAAATAGATGTGTAACTGAGATTTGTGATTTGTAAGAAATGAACAGGATGCTGAGTGAGGACGTGGCAGGGGGTACTGTTATCTGCCCTAAGTCTGAAAGGAGTGAGGCTACACTCAGAGAGCGGGGATGCCAGGCGGCAGATGGGAGCAAGCAGAAGCATGTCCTCATATGGGACAGCAATGGAATCTTCTGGGCCATATCACCCACCCTGCTACTCCGCAGATCCCTGTACTGGAACCCTGTCTGGCAGAAGCTGTCAATCTGCAAGCTGCAATATCTCCCCCTGGCCCCCATACACACTGTTGATGAATGTCTCCCAGGCCAGTCGGATTAATAATCCCTCACGTTTTGAGAGTGCAGTCATCCCTTGGTGTCCACAGGGGATTGGTTCCAAGAAACCCTGCAGACACCAAAATCCAAGGGTGCCCAAGTCCTTTACATAAAATGGTATAGAACCCTCAGCCCCCGGATCCACAGCTGTGCATCTGAGAATATGGAGGGCCAAGTGTAGTTAGTAAAGCACTGTCCCTCTTCTTATCTGTATTATTGGATTCTGATGCTAATCCCGTGAGGTGGGCAGGGTCAAGGTTAATAATCTGATGATAGAGATGTGGAAGCAGGCTCAGAGGAGGGGTGAGACCTGCCTAAGATGACACAGCTAATATCTGGATGTGCAAGACTTCAGTCTAGCTCACCAGCCTCCAACTCCACTCCCCCATGTTGTCCCCTCACCCCCCCCCCCCACCCCGGGTTGTGCCAGGAAACTGAAACAGAAGCAGGGCACCTGGGAGGCAGGTGGGGACACTGCCTTGTGGCCAGCACTTTCCTGTCAAGCTGGGTAGATCTGCCGACGTGCCTCCCCTTTGACTTGCAGGGCATACAAGCTTGTTCTCCATCAGGGAATCAAAGGAACCTGCAACTCGTTACTTCAGTTCCTGCCCAGAGTGAACCCAGTTACTATAGTAACGTGATGCAATTCTCTCTTATAGGGCAGTTAGTTTTCATTTTGTATTTGAAGAGTTTGGCCAGGCAGGCGCGTTGCCATGGCTCGGCCTGTCGGCGGCAGTTAGGAGCAGAGGGAACCCTTTGAGCAGCCTCTAGGTCCCTCTAATTGATGGTGGAAACCTGTGTCTGGAAAAACCCAGGCTCAGCTGCACCGGGGAAGGAGGGAGGGAGAGTCTCAGCTGGTGCAGTGCTGGATACCCGCTCCTGTTCAGAGATCACACCTTCCTAAGTACAGCTACCTGGGCCCAGGTTGGCCCCTCAGCCCCTTGCTCCCAAGTGCCTTCTAGTTCCCCTCCGTGATCCTAATCCTGGGAGCCATGCTCTGAGCTATTTCATTCAACCCTGAATGCCCAGTCCCTGGCAGACAGAGGACCTCCAACAGATGTTTGTTGAAGAATGAATGATCTTTCGTAGTTTACGAAAAGCTTTCATACTCATTATCTCCTTTATTCCCCATGATAGCCCTGTAAGGTCCCAGGGCAGGAGGAAGGGGAAGCTGAGGTCCAGCAAGGTGAGAGACTTGCTCGCACAGCCTGCCTCTCCTCCCTGTGCACTTTTGCAGCTGTCCTTGCCTCTGGGCAGCCCACCAGGTTGCCTGGTACCTGCTCCTTGTGGCAGACAGAATGTCACAGGCAGACCTCAAAAGCAAGGCAGTCAGGAGACCCCTGTTGCTCAAGTCAGGTGACTTGATTGGTTCACCTTGAGTTTGTCTCAGACATGACACAGATCCCTGGATGGGTCCTTTGTACCCTCAGAGGCCCAGGCATGGGTGCCGCAGTTTTCTCTTCTTCCTTGGTTGTGAGGCTGGGGCCTAGTAAGGGAGGCAGTGAAGGAGGCAGGAGAGAAGATGCTTGGTGACTAACTTCAAAACACAGCAGAAGGTTTCCTTGGCCCAGACCATGGAGGAAATTGCGGGACAGACAGGGCCTCCCAGTCCCTAAACTCCCTGTGAAGTGGAGGTGAGGTTGGGGGAGAGGAAGGCTGAGCTCAGCGTGCCCAGTCCACGCTGACCTGACCTCTCTGTTCCCCCTTCCATGCTGAGAGTGTATTTCCAGGTTAAATAAAACTTCTTCCACCCAACCCTGGCCCCAACAATCATTTCTTTGTAATGCAGCCTAATTCCCTTCTGGCCATAAATCCTTCCTGGGATTCGTGGGCTGCTCCCTTGGCTAGGAGGTACCAATGCATCCGGAGCAGCAGCTCGTGCTGCTGTGGGACCCTGCCCCCCCACCCCCACCCCAGCCTTACAGGCCAGTGCAAGCAGCTGCGTGTAGAACTGCTCTCTGTAGCCCTGGAGCCAGCAGCATGGGTGGCTGTGTACATGGGTGAGCCAGGACAGAGCGAGCTGAAGGGGCCAGGGCCCAGCACAGAGAGGACAGGGCGTGAGGATAAGCAACTCTGTCCCCTCTCAGCAGTGAGGTGCACACCTGCCCAGGAGGCCCCCACACCCAGCACAGGCCCCTGATCTCGGGCCTCCCTCTCCAAGAATCAGAACCTTCAGAATGCCCAAGCTGGACCTTAGAGGCCTCTCACATCACAGATGTGGAGCCTGGGGCCACAGAGAGGAAAGATGTGAGGCCCCTGTCACAGTCATCAGGCATGGGGGGCCCACAGTGGGACCTCCTTGAGAACCAGCCTGGGCCTCCCCTGGATGTGAACCCAGCACCGAGCCCAAGCTGGGCACACAGCAGGTGTCAGTGTACATTCTTTTCAGCTGCTTTGCCATTCCTCCTGTTGTGACAACAGGAGTCTCAGCTTTGTGGAAGGAAGGTTAGGGCTGGAAGAGAACTTTGACATCACTGAGCCCCACCTTCATTTATAGAAAGAGACCCCACTGATTAATAATGCTAAAAATAACCATAGCTAATACTCACAGAGTGCGAGGCAGGGTTCTCGGCACTTGGTATATACTAGCCCACTGCAGCCTCACAACGACCATTAGGCAGCACGTGATATTATCATTGTCCCCAGGTGAGGAAACTGAGGCACAGAGAGGCTTAGTCACTTGCCCAGGATCACAGAGCTAGTGTTAGGATCAGGATCCAGACACAGGCAGCCTGGCTCCCGGGCCCACCCCGCTAACACCCCCTGCACCGTCAAAGAGCAAAGCCCTGCCAGCAGACGCTCACCAGTCTCTTCTCCAAGTGGGGAGAGGAGTCTGGGTCAACCCGGTGAGTTTACTCAGGAAACAGCTTTTTCATCTCCGTATCCCCCTCCAGGGCTCAGCTCCGGGCCTGGCAGGGGATCAGGGGCCTGCGTTCAATGCAAGTGAGCTGCTCTTCTTCCTTATCATGAAACAGCCGGTTTGGGGTCACCTTTGAGCTGGAAGGGACCTAGGGAAGCAATTTACAGAAATGGAGGCTCAGAGAGTGAACGTGTCTTTGTCAGGTCACATGACTCCTGGTCCAGGGCTCTCACTACCCAAGCGAGGCCTCCCAAGAGGGCCCTAACGCGGGTCGACTGCCCCGCCCTCCGTCACCCCACGGTGCGGTTCCATCCTGGCTGCGCTAACAGGCTCTCTGCTCCCACCAGCTCTTCGTGATTGACAACGGTGCAGACGACTGGCGGATAGCCATGACCTACGAGCGCATCCTCTACATCAGCCTGGAGATGCTGGTGTGCGCCATCCACCCCATTCCCGGAGAGTACAAGTTCTTCTGGACCGCGCGCCTAGCCTTCTCCTACACTCCCTCGCGGGCGGAGGCCGACGTGGACATCATCCTGTCCATCCCCATGTTCCTGCGCCTGTACCTGATCGCGCGCGTCATGCTGCTGCACAGCAAGCTCTTCACCGACGCCTCGTCCCGCAGCATCGGGGCCCTCAACAAGATCAACTTCAACACGCGCTTCGTCATGAAAACCCTCATGACCATCTGCCCCGGCACCGTGCTGCTCGTGTTCAGCATCTCACTGTGGATCATCGCCGCCTGGACCGTCCGCGTCTGCGAAAGGTATTTCCGCGGGTTCTGTTCTCCGCTAGACCGGGGCCTCTGAGCACGCAGCTCGTGCTGGGCTGGGGGAAAGGCGGAGGAGCAGGGGCGCCAGGATGCATGTGGTCTGACGGAGGAGACAGGCATGTACCTAGACAGCTCAGGAGAAAATGGGGAAGAGGAGGGCCGAGTTGGGGCTGAATACCTGCAGCAACATGGAAATACTGGAACCAAGGTAAGTTGGGGAAAACGCATATATAATCGTTCTCATTTCCTGTTCCCTCTTTGTAAACCAATATATCAAAGCATTCTGGTTGTATCGTCAACCTTTTCTAGAGTATAATACTTTGAAGTTTCTGTACCCTCTCTCCCTCTTGGCAACTGAGGATGCCCTCTAGCAGTTTAAAGGCTCTGAGAAGTCCTGCAGTAATGAAACTGGTTTAATTTTGTCTAATCCAGGTTTTCTCAAAAGTATTCACACACAAACGCTTTTCATTGGACATCACTCTTGATGCCTCAGTACTCAAAACTTTGGTCCACAGACCAGCCTCATGAGCATCAATTCTAACATCAACTTGTTAGAATGCAGAATCTCAGGACTGAATAGAATTTGCATTTTAACAAGTTCACTGGTGATTTGTGTGCATCTTAAAGGTTTTCGTAGTTGTTGATTAATTCGTTATATTTAATCTGAGTCCTTTTGTGATGTTTTACAAGCATTTTTAAGCAAACAATAATATTAAACAAAAGTATTAATATCTTTTATTTTCAGAAAATATTTTGAGATATTGTTGAATGATCTTCAAAAATCCGATTGTTAAGAACTATGTACTTTTCTGCAATGAATATTTCTGTCAACATTTCTATTTCCTTAGCTTGAAAGGTAGGGTTACAAGAATAAAACCGGTTCTGGTTTCTTTCCCAAAGACTTTCTGCTTTTTATCTCACCCACAAGTAAAACTCTTTAAAGAAACTGATTATTTTCCTCATCACTTCATTTTAATTGTTTGAGAGGTAGGATATTTGCAGGGATAAAAATTTCAAATATAAAATTATATATAATGCTTAAATTAATGGCTTTTTTAATGTATAGAAGTAGTTTAAATTAAGCAGAAAATGAATTAGGACTTGTTATACCTTAAACATTCTTATAAGAGCAGGACTCACTTCATTGACCTGTAACACATCACAACTAAAACCTGTTATCAATCTGAAGTCACTTACCTATTTTTTTAACACATTTATTATGGTGTGATTCCTGCACAGTAAACTGCACATATTTCAGATGTACAATTTGATGACTTTTGATAGATGTGTACACCCATGAAACCACCACCACAAGAAAGATAGCTAACATTTCCATCACTCCGCAACAGGTGCAAATTTCGAACTCCCAATTTATTCCTTCCCACCCTCTTTACCCTCTGGCAACCATAAGTCTGTTCTCTATGTCTGTGAGTCTGTTCCTGTTTTGTAGATAAGTTCCTTTGTGTCCTTTTTTTAGATTCCACATACAAGCGATATCATATGGTATTTTTCGTTCTCTTTCTGACTTACTTCACTTAGAATGACAATCTCAAGGTCCATCTGTGTTGCTGCAAATGGCATCATCTTATTCTTTATTTTATGCCTGAGTAGTATTCCATTATGTGTGTGTGTGTGTGTGTGTGTGCGTGTGTGTGTGTGTGTGTGTCTATATATACATATATATATATATATCCCCCACATCTTCTTTGTCCAGTCATTTGTCGATTGACATTTGGGTCATTTCCATGTCTTGACTGTTGCAAATAGTGCTGCTGTGAACACTGGGGTACATGTGTCTTTTCAAATTATATTTTTCTCTGCATATATGCCCAGGAGTGGGATTGTTGGGTCATATGGTAAGTCTATTTTCAGTTTTTTTGAGGAATCTCCATACTGTCCTCTATAAAGTTTGTGCACCTTAAAGTTTGAGAAGCACTGTACTGATGGGACATACTTTGGGAAACATTGTTTTAGGAGACTGGTGGCTGGGCAGTGACTCAGAGAAGTGACTGGTGGGAGAGAAGGGGGTTGGCCTATAAGGATCGGGAGCTCTACACCTAATGCCAGCCCCTCAGAACTGCCATCCCCGAGGCTCAAGGGTAGGCCTGTGGCACTCTCCTCCCACCTCCATCTTCAAGTTGCCTTTGGTGACTCCTCTCCCTTTCAAGCTGGTCCTGGATATTCATTTTCTCTGATTTCATGTGTGGAATCTGAACACCTAGGTGAAAAATCTGGATTCTGTCCCTAAGTAGCCGTGAGACGTTGAGCAAGTCACTTGACCTCTCTGGGCCTTAGTGTCCTCATTTTAAAATGAGGATCACTTGAGATAGAAGGAAGACGTGTTCCCTTGGGAGAGGTTATTTTTAGTATGCTGGGAGGCCAGGTCAAGCATCCTGTGTCATTTACACGGGTCCTGGTATTTCACTGCGCCTCATGAAACTTGCCTGGTAAGCAGGCACTCTTTTTGCAATGGAGAAGCATATGCTTGGGTTCCAACCCCAAACTCCTCATAGTACCCTTAGCTGAGCAATATGGTGCCAGTCACTTTACCTCTCTGGGCCTCAGTTTTCTCATCTGCAAGCTGGGGATAATGCCTACTTTATAGGATTTGTTGTTGGGGTCAAACAAGATAATGTATGTGAACTGTGCACTGTAATACAAGGATAGTGACAATTCCTAATAATAACAGAGATCCCTTGAGAACTCTTGAGAATTTTGTGGCTGCTTTCTTATAAACAGAACAAACCAATTCCTACTGTAGATAGAACTATATACTCTTTCTGTTTTCCTTTCTAATTGATTGAAGCTGAGTCTTCTAACAATAATAATAATTGAATCTGTATAGCCCTTTAAGGTGTTTGAAATCTTCCATGTCCTCAAATCAACCCTCTCTGGTGTATATCATCGTTCCATTTTTCAGATGAGAGGAAGGGCTGCACGTGGAGCAAAGTAGCAGCAAGTGAATTGCATTGTTTATCAAACCTGTCAGAAGTGATTTTTTTTGGTGATGATTTTTTATTGGAAGATAAGCATGCTTCAAAGCATAGCTTGCAAAGTACTCTGTTGTATGTTATTTGGCACTGAATGGCTCTCCATGGCCTCCACCCTGAGGCTGGATTAACCAGGTCCCCATCAGACCACCGGGCCTCTGTCTGCAGAGATGACTGACAAGCCCCAGCTGAAGTCTAAGGCAAAGGTACAGAGAAGCAACGAGCAAATCAAAACTTCTCCTAAAGTTTTCCCTCCTCTGGTGAAAAGGCCCTTTGACCAAAAGGCTTCTGCTTAGATCTCACACAAGGTATATTAAAGCACGTGGGATATCGTTGCCCATTTTGGGGAGTTTACCCTGTGCCAGTTCCATGTAGGATGCTTCACTGATATCTCCATTTGTCCTCACAGTTGACCTAAGATAGAGACACTGTGACTGCCCTGGTTTTAGAGTGGAGGAAACTGACGTAAATTAACTGGCCCAAGGTCACAGAGCCGGTAAATACGGAGCCAGAATTTGAACTTGCTTCTGACTCTGAACTTCATATTTGTTTCACCAGCCCAGGCTGAATCCTGCACTTACAAGGAAACTGTGGCCTGGACTCTCCTGGTGACTTTCCAGATCTGAGCGTCTCAAAGCCACTGAGATTGACACTTAAATCCCAGTCTTGCTGTTTTGCCTGCCTCCGATGTCAGTGCTCTTAACCGTTCTGTCACACTGTCTTCAGGGCTGACTTCACATTAAATTCAACCATCTCTGAGTGTAATGTTTACAGTGATGCACCAGTCACCCAGACGCCTCCTCTGGGCCCAGGCTCTCGGCCCCTCAGCTGGGGTTGTCGGTTCTGGCAGAATTGCCCTGGATGAAGGGAGTTGCCTCAGCCAAGTTCAAGTCTGCTGCCCGGGGCAGCAAGCATCCAGTGCCCTGTCAGTGCAGGAGCTGAAAGGCCCAGGCCTTTACCTCTGGCAGAACAGCTCTGCGGGCCTCCCAGGCTCCCGGGCTCTCCAAGGGATGGAGGGGTCCCATGGCACTTCACCTCCTCCCTCTACGGCCCATGGGTGCCGACCCTAAGAGCAGCCCCAGTGAACCTTCCGCACTCAAATCTCAGGGTCTCGGCGACTCTCCCAGGCATCTGACCTACGGAGCTGTGAAAGCATGTATGAATAAATACATTTTTTCCTAATCAGGCAAAAAGCGCTTTAAAAAAAGACCGAGCGGTTTCTCTCAGAATCCAGCTTAAATGCCCACTTTCCTTCCCCAATATCAAATAATAAGTAAGATTGGCAGAGACTTTGAGACAGGAATTATTCAACCAGAGACCGGACAGAACCTGGAAGCAGGGGCTGCCTTGGAGGATGGAAGCCTTGGACCAGGGTGGGAGGACGATGTTGGCAAGATGACCTTGCTCTCTCTCAGCCTGATCGGATGACGGTTCTGTCACCTGAGACAGCAGAGTGGGTAAAGGACTTGCCCAAGGTTGCATAGCAGAGTGACAGGTTCTAGAAAAACTCCCCTCTGTTGCTGCCCAGAGCAGGGCGTGTGTTCGCATTCCAGGTGGGTTTCATCAGCCCGGATGCATCTCTGGCTGTATACACACACTTCTGAAGTTGCTATGGAAATCCCTCTTCAGCGAGACATTTTCAAAGACATTTCTCATATCTGGGGTTGGCTTTTATGCGACAATAAGGGTTTTTCACCTTTCCTCCTTCCTAGGGGGGAGAGGGAGTTAGTAATTACTCAGAAGAGCCTGCTATCGGGAGGGCAGAGCCTGGTTGCTGGGAGGGCAGCATCAACAGCGGGCTTGTTTTCCTTGGACCCCGGCAAGGCATTACATCATGGGTTCTGAGGCCTGACAGTTGTGGCACTCGGCATATTCTCTGGGATTCTCCTGGCCGCGTGCCCACCTCCCACAGGCCTCCCAGAGCCCATCGCAGGAACCTCCTCATTAAACACTGTCACACACCAGGCAGCCTTGTTGGTGGAGAGACCATCTGAGGCCCCAGGTCGAATGGCGGCAGGCTGGGGGAGGGGGCTTTCCCGGCACGCCCCGAACAGAAGTCTGTCGGCTCACATGTGGGTGTTTATCTCCCTGGGAGGAGCCACAGGGCCGCCCATAGCGCGGAGAGCAGGGGCTGAGTCTTGTGATCCCAAGCCAGGTTTTGTAAATGACCTCCCAGCCTCTTGAGCGGAATCCCTTTGGCCTCTTCTCTCCTGAGGCTCCAAGTTCTGCGCACAGGCTGTGTCAGCATCTCAGGCCTTCCAGCCTATCAGCAGGTCTTTGGTGGTGATGACGTGAACTTTCATCTATGTCTGCACCTTGGCCTTTTCATGAGAAATTTGAGTCTGGAGACCTGGCTGCTGGAATTGGAGAAAAGCAATTCCTGGCCATTCTTTCTCCCCTTCCCATCGTAGGGAAGATAAAAAGAAGCTTCCTTTCTCCGGCCTCTTCTGCCTCTGCCCCAGACACCCAGGTCTGCACCAGCCAGAAGCTAGGAGCAAGAACAAGTCCCTCCACCTCTCCGGCTCCTTCCTTCAGTCTCCTACCACGGCCCGTAGGGGGCTTCAACTCCAAGAAAGGCGCAGGCAGATCTACAGGAGGAAGCACACTGCATGGGGTTGACTCAAGCGCCCAATCGACAGCCTTGTGCACTGGGCAGAACTGGGAAGAACCCTGATAACAATGAACCAGAGGTTGTAATGCATGCGCAGTGACCCCCTGGGACGGCAGAAAATGATCAGAACTTCTATTCCTGATTATTTTTTTTGAAAAAAAAATGGACACTTTGCTAATTTTAATATGCAGGAAGACTGTAATACATGTGGACAATTTATAATAAATATACATATAGCCAGGGGAGGGTGCATGCTCAAAAAAATTTACTAGCAGGAGTCCGTGATTTTAAAGGGTTGCAAACTGCTGGTTTAGGGTATGAGGTAGGAAATAGTAAGGATGGAAAAGGATCCTGTCACATTGGATGAAGCCTGTGAGCCCAGGAACCCTGCCCTCTAGCTGGAGGTGGGGGAAGTCAGCACCCCATAGGGCTGAGGAGCAGCCTAAGGCAGTCCTGCTGCGTGAAAGGTCTGGAGAGATCACTCCTGATTTGAAGATGAATTCGCGGCAGGGAGTGGAGGAGAGTGAGGAAGGCAGGGAAGACAGGAGGAGGGAAGGGGAATCCTACAGGAGGCCTTTGAAACAAATCTGCAGCATTAAGGAAGAGGAAAAGAATTCTGAAGATGCCGAAGTATGTTTAATTATGAGGAACAAAAAGTAACATTTGAAGATTTTTGGGCTTCCCTAATGGTGCAAGAAAATGTAATCTCGGTGATGGAGAAGAGTGGGCAGATGTGAAATGAAAACGTATCTGGCTCACGTAAGCAGAGTTCACAGAAAAGGAAAGTTGTTTTAGCAAAATGAGTGGGGCACTGAATTTTTTTAAAATGTGGAATGTGTTGGACAAACGGAAAGGTTTTCTCCGAATGAAGACAAGAACAGAGTTGAGAGAAGAGGGTAAGTGGGAAAGAATTGGAAGCTACAGAATCAAGGCTAACTCCTAGAACTAGAGTTGCTTTGGAGGAAGAAACCAGAATGAATTGGGTAAAAGCATAAACAAGGACATACAGGAAGAAAACTTTTTCAGGATTGGCCGGCCAGAGGAGTCGGGGTAGGGGGGTAGGATTAGGCAGATCAAAAAGTTTCCTGTTTTCCAGTTAGAATAGGGGGAAATTTTTTTTTCTGGAAAATTTACTGAATCATAAGGTTAAACTATCCTAGAAGCACATAGGCAACACAGAGGAGACTTTCCCCCAGGAATCCTAAATTCCAGGAGACATTAGGGCATTCATGTCAGGAAACAACAGGAACAGAGGTCATTCTTGGAGTTTTGTGGGCTCAGAAGGTTACACTTTTGGGGGAGCTTGTGTATCAGTTGACCAAGGGATGAATCACAATTAAGATCTTAATAATAAAACAATATGAAAGAAAGGCAGGTGGACAGCATTGAAACCAGGTACACATGAAATCCAGGCTACATTTAAGCATGATGGCAAAGCCAAATTCTAATGTCGAAGAAAAAGTAGATTCTGGAAAGAGTAAATGTATGAAATAAAAATAATAATTCCATAGTAATGAGAGGGTTGCAAACCCTCAGATTAAAAAGTTGAGAGAAGTCTAGAAAGGTTAGTAAAAGCATGCCAAATAGGCAGAAAAGAATTTTAAAAGCCTAATCATTCAATTTTAATAATTAGAGAAATACAGTTTAAATCATTTTTGGTTTTGTTTTTTGGTGGGGGGAGGTAATTAGGTTTATTTATTTATTTTTTAATGGAGTTACTGGGGATTGAACCCAGGACCTTGTGCATGCTAGGCATGTGCTCTACCACTGAGCTATACCTTCCCTCCCTATTTTTTTAAACCTAAAGGTAACCACAGGTAGAATTTTGAAAGTGTAGTATTGATGACAGGAGCATCAGCCAGGTATTATTTCACTTAATGACACAACTCTGTGAGGTGTAGAGACTGTTATCATCCCTAGCCTGCAGGTGAGGAAACTGAGGCACTAGGAAGTTAAGTAATGAGCCTTGAGTCACAGAGCCAGAGAGCAGCAGACCTGAGCCTCCAACATCCTGCCTGAGAGCCTCCCCTCTTCCCTACCCTGAAAATGTGCTTTGTCCACACTCCTGGATGAGACACACCAGCGACATCAGAGACAGAAAAATAAGGAAGCAGGAAGGAAGAGCTTAAAGACAGAAAGCATGAAACAAGATGAGAGGAAACCAAACCTAAAATTTATAACAATCAACATAATTGAATTTACTTCCCCAATTAGAAGACACTGTCCCTTACTTAGATAGGATTTAAAAGCAAAATTTAATTTTATGCAGGTTACAAAAGAGATACCTAAAACGGAAGGACCCAGAAAAATAAATGAATAGCAAAGATTTATTAGGTAAGTACAAACCAAAGGGCAATTGAGTAGAAGTCCTCGTTTTAAACCCAGTTGAATTCAGCACAAGAATCATTACATGGTCCAAAGGAAGCATTTAATATGGATAAAAACACTATACACAGTACTACTGTGAACTTTTATGCAAAAATAAATAAGGAGATGGAGGATCTGAGTTTTAATTGACTGTTACGTATTGAACTTTGTAGCCTATAAACGAATAATACATTTTCTTTTTAAGCATCCATCAAACATTTACAAAAATCAATCAACTTCTTGGCCACATGTCTCAAAACATCAGAAAAAAATTTCAGATATATTCTCTAACTACAAGGCCATAAAACTTCAATTAAAACGAAACTTTTGGGGGGGGGACTTTTAAAGCAATCACCTCAATTACAACTTGGTCAAAAGAGAATCATTCAAAATTTCCAGTGAAGACGATTCTAAAAATTACAATGATAACTGTATATATCAAAGCTCAGGATGTGACCAAAGTTGTTCTCACATGAAAAATATCCTTATAGTTTTTCATTGAAAAAAAAGGAACATGAAAATAAATTGAATTCATTAGAAGAACAAAACAAGCTTCAGGGGGACAAGTTAGTTTTATAACAAAGACAGGAATTGATGAATCTGAAAACAGAAAAACAGAACTTGTAAATCCAAAAGATACCAACTTCTAATAAATCTAATCAAGGGAAAAAAAGAAAACACAAAATTAGGTATTTTAAAGGGGAATACCTACTGATTCTCAGGAAGTTTTAATAAATAAAAGAGAATAGCTTAACTGTTTTTGAAAGAGAAGACCATCGAGGGGGACTTTCTCCACTAGATACTAAAATGTTTTATAAAACTAAGGTAATTGTCCCTGTGGCATTACTGAAAAATCAGTAATGACAGGTCAACGGGACCTAATGGAAACCCCTGAAATAAATCCTAGCATGTGAGAACCCCATATTTGAGAAAGAAACCAATTAGGAAGCAATAGATTATTCAATAAATGGTAATGGGGAGATTGGATGCTTGGATGAAAAATCAAATTAGAACCCAACCTCTCACCAGCCATAAAATAAATTTCAGGTGTAAAAGAAGAAACCATGAACAAGCTCCAGAAAACAAAGTGAATATTTAATCAATCCTGAGATGGCAGAGAATTGTTAAGCATAAAATCTCAGAAGAAATGTGAAGGAAAAAACTGGTGTATCTGATTACACCATACATACAATTTTAGATTTCTGTTCTCCAAAAAAATATAAACTTATTTAAAAAGCAAATGTTACACTAGGAAAAATATTTGCAGCAAACATGACAAGAGGTAAAAATTCCTATTGTATAAACTAGTTTTAGTTACCGATCAGAAAAACTCATCTCCTCAAAAATTCGCTAAAAATAAAAAAACTGACAACCAGAAAGAAAGAAATACATATAGCCAATATAATGAAAAACACAGCCTCCTGAATCAAAGAACCACAAATTAAAACTACAAAGAGAATTGCTTTTTCTCCTCTAGAGTTGACAAAAATTTAAATGAATATAATTCAATGCTGGAGAAAGTTGTTATTGTTGGTGGTGGGGCAGGTGGGTTGTTTCTCACATATTGATGGTGAGAAGGAAAATTAGCACCACCTTTCTGGAAAACAGTTTAACAGTATGTCAGGGGAGCCTTTACAAGTTCTTAACTTTAACCCAGGAATTCGCCTTCTAGGAAGCTGTTCTAATGGGATAATCAATTTGTGTCAAGATTCTTCAGCAGGATGCATTCTGCAGCAGGGGAGAATCAGAAATCAGGTGAATGTCCAGAATTTAAGCTGTTAAATAAATCACAGCATATCCATATGATGTTAGGCAACACTTTTAAAAAATCATCCTTCGAAGATTATTAATCAGGTAGGAAAACAGTCATGATGTAATATTTTTTAAAGGAGCACACAAAATAGTGTTATATAGGATGTTACCAATTAAAAATATAGAGATACATAATATGCATAGAAAATTCTTGGAAAATACATATATTGTTTTCTGCGGGATGTTATGTGCGATTTTTTCCATTACATTTTATTGCATTTTCAGTGAGAATGCATGACAACATGTATGTTTGTGTTTATCTTTAATATAAAGAGGGAACATTTTGTTTTTTCTCCCTCAACAAAACCTGTCTTCTCATCTTCCATAGAAACTCATATTTTATATCAACAGGGCTTGGGAAGTAAAGTTGAAGGGCACACTCGGTTTTTACATATCATTTTCTCAGAGAAGCACATTAAAAGTTCCTTCCTAAAGCGTTCCCCTTCCGACCTGGCCTTAGTGGACAAGGTAGTGGGAGGACGTGAGCCTAGGCTGGGGTCCTCTCTCCCAGGGCGGATGGGCCACTTAGAGTCCCTCTGAGGCCGAGGGATGATTATGGAGGACCCGGCAGGTGGAGTTCTGCAGGTGAGGCGTGATCCGAGGCACGTCTGCATTAGCTCTTCAGCACCGGCTCTGGGCGGGCCAGGCTCTGGGGGCCTAGCGACGATGCGGGAGCCCCTCATTCGGTCAGGGAGAAACCGCGGGTGCGCAGGTGGTCCCCGCAAGGCCAAGGCCTTTGAGAGGAGGCGGGGCCGAGGTTCTCTCCGCCAGGGGGCGCAGGGCGGGAGGGCAGTACAAACAGTGGGGGCCGGTGGGCGGGGTCTCATAGGCAGGGGCGGGCCGCGGGGGAGGAGCCAGCCCGCCGGCTCCTGGTGCCGCCAGGGTTGAGGTTCAACACCGCTGAGGTGGGAGAGCCTGGCGCCCCGGGCAACCAAGGATAAACCTCAGGACTGGGTCCTCTGCCCCAGGGTTGCCTCTGGTTCCTGCCTCTAGTAGCGTCGTATTCTTATTTCATGTGCGTGTTTTGTATTTCCACCCATCCTTACTCCTTTACAGCCCACTTTTCTCTGTCACTTCTGATTCAACAATTCTTTCCTTTCTTCGTGGCACTATTTGTGTGCTCTTTGATAATTAAGCATGGAAATCGTTAATTTGTGACTAGTTTCTTCATATTTTGATTTATATTCAATAATATACTATTCCACAAATTATGATTAATGCATGACACCTCTTAGAAAAGAGAATCAAGAAATGAGGAAATTGTCCAGAAAATTAGCATTCTCAAGGGCTAAGTTTGGGACAGTGTAGGTGCAAAGTTGACTCCACATTGCACTGAGAAACCATTCCATTTTTCCAGTCGAGTTGATCCCCAAATTACTCCAGCCTATGTTACATTAAACACTAGATTTCCCTATTCTCTGCTGGGAGGAGGCCAGCGCCCTTTTGCCTCCAGGATTTTTGCCTTAGGTAGACCCAGCTAAGTACAAGGCTCTTTCTCCAGCTGGAAAGGCTCATCCAACCTTTCTCAATTGGGATCTGAGAGAGAATTAAGCCCTGCAGAAATGGGTTGGAATGACCGTCTTCCTGATCCCACCAAGGATGGTGCACAGCTAGTACCAAGTCTGATGTGTAAGAGGGAAGTTGCTTCTTATCTTGGATGCCTAAGGGCATCCGGTCTTAATTCTCACCCTCTGGGACCTGTTGGAAAAGGCTGCACCACTGGGAGGAGACAATGCCAAAAAACCTACAAGGGTGGGAATCCTTGGAGGGAGCCAAGATGAGGAAAAGGGAGGGGGTTCCTGTAAGCCACATCAGCCGTATCTATTTGTGAGCTGATATTATTCAAGACAGGAAATCCACATTTGTCAACTTTTCCATTTTTTAACTTCGGGGTGGTTTTGTTTGCCCCTGGTGGTCCCATGGTGCCCTGCATCTCCAGTGCAGGCACTCGTCAGCAAGGGACCCTCACCCCACGGCATCGCCATGTGTTCGGTGGCCTGGGAGGTGTGCTCTCCTCACTGTGCCCCCCTGTGCTTTCCACCCACTCCACTGCAGGCATGGCTGCCACCGCCCAGGCTGCTGTGAAGCCCTGCAGCCCCGCTCTCATGGCAGAGCTGCGGGCGGATTTTTTTCATGTTTTCTCCTTCCATTTAATACAGGCTCCTCTGTCCCCTGAGATTTGGCTCCAGTACCCTAGAGGCTGAGCTGGGAGGGAATATGGGTGTCACATGCTGTGCTCCAAATGGTACCTCACTGAGCATCCCCAGCCCCACCCCACCTGGATGCCTGCTCCCATGCTCTGTGAGCTGCCCAAGAGTTTTGGGGCAACCACAGTCCCTCCCTTGGTGGCTTGGAAGTAGTGGCCCTGGGAACCCACCAACCCTACCACACCTGGTCATTTTGTTCTCCTGAGAGGCTCATGGGAGCCACCTGCTAACAAAGCCTCTGCAGGCTGGTCCAGACAGGCCCAGACATACTGAGACGGGCCAGATGGGCTCTGACACCCCCACAATAGACAAGGCACAGAGCCTAGTAAGTAAAACTCCTTTTGAAAATTTTAAACATGTTTCAGCTGAGTCAATACATGCAGTGACACAGTGGTGGCAGCGCACAGAGGCTGGGTACAGCCTGAGTTCAGGGTTAAAGACAGTTTGGCTCCTGGTTTCACCATTCACCTTGTACATTGTACTTGTACTTAATCTCGCAAGAGTCGCGAAGTCTCTACTGAATACACTCTGGGACAAGGATTGCATCACTTTAAAAGACCATTCAATCCATCAGCAGACAGCTCTGATTTAGAAATATCTTCCTAATATTGGTTAAATTAATTCCTTGTTGTTTCTAACTTGGGTCCTAACTCCGTCTTCTGTATCCACACAAAAGAAATTCAAGCAACATGGGCTGGTTGTTAAATCATTAGCATCTGGGCAGATATGGGCTTGGGGCCTCACTCAAGCTCTTATAGCCTGTAACCTTGGGCAAGCTAGCCTCAGGACATCTGGGAAATGGGTTAATTCACAGAAAGGCCTTAGTCAGGGCAGAGCATTTAGTCCCTGTTGAGCGCCCAGTGAAGCAGGCTGGTCCTCCCTCTTGCACTGAAGGCCCCTTAAATATTTGAGAACTGGTTTCATCCTCTTCAATCTAATGGCCTCTCATCCTTCAGCAAGTCCTCCCAGGACTCTCTCCTGATCAGACTCCATTCTCTTGCTCACCCTCCTCCTTGGTCATCAATGACCGCATAAAGTGGAGGCCCCAGACTGAACATAGTGCCCCAAGTATTAGGCAACCTCCCATTTTCTTGGCATTTTTCTCCTTTTAATGCAGCTTGAGAGTGGCCCATGGGAAAGGCAGGCGTCTCCCAGAACAGGTATAATGACCTGGGAGTTAGGGAGTGAGACTCAGGGCACATCTCTGTTTAGATTTGGCACTTTTGACAGCCCCGTTCTACAGCCCCACACTCTGTTATTAATTTTCCCTCAGTACAGCCCCACCAGCCCTGCTTAGCGTGAGCCCTGCAGCAAGTGATCGGCACCCCCACCCCACGTGGCCCACCGCCTGACAAAGCCACAGCTGAGTTAAGGCCAGCAGGGTGTTAAGCCAAGTGGGAACCCAGGTAGGACTCTAAGTGTCAAGACACTCACGTCCTGCTTCCAGCTTCAGCGAGGGGCAGAGGGCCTGGCCTGGGGGCCCATTACTCTGCCTTAGTTTTTCTGCTGATAAAAGCAGTGCTTTATCGGGCCCCTGCAGATCTTTAAACAGGGATTGCCAGAGAGTTGAGATCACCCCACCACTCCCATGGTCTCTGGACTCATCCCATGCTGATGGTTCCCATCCCCCTCTCTCCTCCACCAGATCTGCTCCCTTTAGCTGGACATTCTCCATCCTGTGCCATCTCCCTTTGTCGTGCCTGCCCCTAGAGAATGCATCCACTCTCATGAGAAGCATGCTCACCTCCCAAGTCGAATCCTTGAGCCAAGCCTCCCTCTTGAGCTGTAATGCTCAGTGATGAATGGCTTCCTAAATAAGAACAATGTTAATAGTTATCGGGCCCTACTATTCACCAAGCACCATGTCAGCAATTAAATATAACTTAGAGAGTAAAACACACATTTTTTTCCCTCATGGGGTCTATATATAGTCTTCCAGGGAAGACAAATAACAAGTCAAACACAAATAAATATGAAATTTAAAATCTATGGTATATATTGTTGAAGGTGTTAAAGGAAACAAGGTTGTAATTATTATTATTATTATTATTAATAACGGGGTTGGAGAGGAATCCTCCTCAGCTGCGACCTGCCTGGAAGGTCTTTCTAGAGAGGTTATGTTTCAGCTGAGACCTGAAGGATGGGAAGAAATGAGTCCTTTACAGACCAAGGGGGTGCGCTTTCCAAGAAGAGGGAACAGCATGTACGAAGGCCTTTAGCATGGTATGTGGAGTCACTGGAAGGAGACCAGTGTGGACAGGTGTGTGACTGGCAGGGCCTGAGCTACAGAGGGGGCAGGAGGCCAACAGTGCTGGCTCCGGGGGCCATGGCAAGTGGTGGAGGGCAAGTGCGGAGGGAAGCCACTGAAGAGATTTAAGTAGAAGAGTCATGCAACCTGATTCATTCTAAGAATATCACTCTGGCCGCTGTGTGGAGAACAAATTGGAAACAGGCAAGAAGACTACTAGGAGGATGAGTCAGGAGGCCATTGCCCAGGCCAGGCAAAAGAAAAGCCGCGGCAGCGTTGAGTTCTTGGGTTCCTCCCCTCTGCTAGGCCGAGAGTTTCATATGCGTGCTCTCATGCACTGAATGCCCCGTGCACCAAGTCTATGTTCACAATCATCATGCTGCCCCTCATTTCTCTCAGCTTTCCTGTGTTTACCTTCTTTTTATCAGGAAAATTTTCAGTTCGTATTAGTTTTTGGGTACAAGAGACAGGAAATCCCAAATAACAGCAGCTTAAACAAATAGAAGTTTCTTTTTATTCAAAAGAAGATTGGACTCACAGTGAAAAAGAATGCAACAATGAATATATGTATGTTCATGTATAACTGAAAAATTGTGCTCTACACTGGAAATTGCCACATCATTGTAACCTGACTATAATTCAATAAATAAATAAATAAATAAATAAATAAATAAATAAATAAATAAATAAAATTTAAAAAAAAGAAGATTGGAAAAGGGTCAGTCCAAAGCAGGCATGGTGCTCGATGGCATTAGGGACCCAAGCTCCTCCTTCCTTGTTGCCCTGCCAGCCTTGGTACATGACTTCTTCCTCATAATTCAAGAAGGCTGCCAGAGCTCCAGCCATCCCATCTATCTTCCAGTCAGCAGGAGGGAGGAAGGGACAAAATAACGTGTGTTTTTTTTTCTAAAGACATTTCCTGGAAGTAACATGTGTCATTTCCATTCACATCCATTGGTCAGTTACATGGCTGGACCAATGTAATCATTATTATTGGCAACCATTGCTCATTCCTGGGTTCTCTTACCAATAAGAAGGGGAGAAGGACTATTGTGCCATAACTATCTCGTAGGCTCAAAACCATTTACTATCTTTGTGCCCACCCCCACCCCATTCAGCCCTTTATTCAGGCATCAAGCCCTATAGTTCTTATTCTACAATGTCTCTCAAATTCATCTTTTCCTGATACCTCACTGACACAGATCCCTGGTGTCTTGCACTGGGCTGTAGAGGTAGCTTCTCTGACCTCAAATTATGCTACCACTGGATACCTTCTATTACCCTTAAAAAACCTGCAGCTGCTTCCTCTGGAAGATTAAGTCCATATTCCTCGCTTTAGTGTCCAAGGCTTTCCACAGCCCCCCCACCCCCCAGTCAACCCAGGACAAAACCCATTTGGTTCAATTTCAGTAACACTAGCCACGAGTGTAATAACACCCCGCATTCCTAAATGTAAGGTTTTATTGCCTACAAAATTAAAAGCAGTGGCACCTAAACTAAAAAAACCCAGGCTCACAGCCTAGCTTAATCATGCACCAGCTGTGTGAACTTGGGCAGGTCACTTACTCCCTATTAAATAAGACAAGTGCCTATGACTGCAGCTGGGGCTTGATGAACTCTGGGCCTTTCCTTTCCTGGGCCTCATTCTTCTGATCTATAGGTTGGAGATATAAGCCTGTCTTACCTACTTCCTAGCTGGGTATGAAGTTCAAAAGAGAAGGCATGAAAAGCTGGGGAAACCGTAAAATCCAGGACTCGTGTTCTTTACTTCTCCCAACGCCCCTAAGAAGTGAGCAGGTAGAATAGAGTCCAGAGGCCCCATTTAATGGATTAGGACATGGTGACTCAACGAGGCTCGGTAATCTGTCCTGTCTCCTGACTCGGGGGCAGTAGAGGCCTGGGACCCCAGAATCCCTAAGCTCTTGGGGTATTTGTTAAATTGGGAAGTTGTCTCTGTGACTGTGTTGGGGTGAAATGAGAAAGAGAAAACTGTGCAAAGTGAATTTAGTTTTCTTTCAGCTGGGGCTCTGAGGTCATCCTCTAATTTGTTTGAGGGCATGCCATCTGGTACCTCGATGGACACTGATTGGTGCTGTAGGAAAATAGCAGTTTGTAGTGGGAAGCCACTTCCTGTTAGTGGGTACAGGTAGAAACGGCCCATCATCCTTGAATGCCATGGTGTAAGTTTTTGGGGGTTGAAGACTGGCTAGACATTTCCTGAGAAAGTATATGTCAAAATTAATGAAGTAAACAGCTCTATTGTCCAACTTACAGCGTTAAGTAAATGTGAATGCAGTTAACTGGATAGTAGCTTTGTAATTATTTTGTCAAGTTTAACATACGAAATTGCTCCCACTTAGTTACCAGCATTCTTAATTTGTTTTGTTCTTGTTTATAATTTAAACTGTGGATTTTTATTTAGGGAGTAAATGTGTCTTGAGGCTTTTCATTATTTCAGAAATTAGACTATACCCTCCTGAGGTTGCCAGACTGTTGCTGCAGCCAAATTAGGCAAAACACGAGGGCTGGTGAGACTGAGCCAGGGTCTCGGAAGCCTAGTTAAGGATGACCTCAAGCCTGAGGAAGGAGAAGGAGAGCCGTCATTTGTTCAGTGCTGACTTCTCACATTCATCATCCCACTTAACCCTCACAAGAATCTTTGGCGGTATTTGCCTCCATTTCACTGGTGGAAAAACAGAAGCTGAGGACAGTGGGGTAACTCACCCACCACTGGGTGAGGTTGCTCCTTGAATTGCCTCTCCCCCAGCAGCTGGTAAGTCTGTGAGAGAATGTCCTAGAATGCCCAACCCTTGTAGGAGGTTAGGTATTATTTTTGAATAAATCGGGAACACTATCTTACTGTTCACGGCTTCTCTGTCTACGCACTTTCTCCTCTGACTCCCAGCAGCCTGAGAGATGGGCAGGGCAGGCATTAATTTTCCCATTTTAGAAAGTAGGGAATAGAGGCTTTGGGAGGTAAGTGAGGCAGCTCACTGCTGGCCCAGGGATCCTTCCTAGACAGGGAGGGTCCTCCACCTGGGACACTCCTGGCACCAACTTCTGAGGTCCCCTGGGCCTGGCTCTCCCTGATCCACTCTGTGACTGAAGATTCCAGAGCCCAAGGTCACTTAAGCTAACAAGCAAATGAACCTCGATTTGGGTGGAGTGGGGGGGCAATGACGATGACTGTGAAGATCTTTGTTTTAGGGGATGATCATATTTCTCAGAAACTCTGGAGAAGCGTGCCGTTGCTTGAGGGTGTTTAATAGAATCACTCATCAGATAAAAATAGAAGCCAATAATAGCACAGGGAACTATATTCAATATCTTGTAATAACCTATAATGAAAATGAATATGAAAAATATATGTATGTATATGTATGACTGAGACATTATGTTGTACACCAGAAACTGACATATTGTAACTGACTATACTTCAATTAGAAGCCAATTGATGTTTACCAAAGGAATCATCATCCTTATCATTACCGTCATCTTCCTCACCAACAACCTCAACTCTAATCATGACAGATTTGATCAGAAGGAAGAATAACCGTAATAAAGGCGGCCTTTTGAGGACTTGACCGGTGGAGGGCTTTCCTCCATATCGCCTTCTCTGTCTGTCTCCCTCATTTCAGTGAGTCAGTTTTTCCTCCCCATCTGTTTGCTGTTTGGCACTTTATACAACTGTCTGGGCTCTTTCATTTTGCTTCTGCGGTTGCTCAGCTCCGACGTGTTCCCTCCTGACGCTTCCCCTTTGTTCTGGCAGCCTCCTCTCATCTGCCGGCTTCCAGCCCTCTGAAGTGTCAGAGGTGGGTTGTAGTTTTCAGGCAGCATTTTGTTGCCTGGCAACATGTAACAAGCATCTTCTGTGATGGCTGCTTCCTGTAAAACAGAGCCAGGGCTGGGGCGCTGGGATGGAGGCGCCTCCAGGCCCTCTCTGGGGAAGTGGGGAGGAGGAGCAGGGCGAGAGACAGACAGGCAGACTCAGGTGACTCCGGATGTAGCCTTTCTGACTCTTTTATAACAGCCAGGGCACCAGCTCACCCTCTCCTGTTCCATTTCAGGAATCACAGGTATTCAACGGTCAAAAGTCTCAGTTAGGAGCCATCAGAGGTTCTGTGTAACTTGGTGGCCACCTGCTATGGCTCCCTGAGGGGTGGTTGGCTGGCCCTGGATGGAGGCTACTAGATGGTTTCCACTGGAACTGAACTCTTACTTGATCTTGTTCCCTGTGGGATGTAAACGTGCCTTCCTGCCTGTGAAGACGACTGGCTTCAGTGTCTGCAGTCGGCCCAGCCACCCGCTCCCCAGGGACTGGGTGGAGGTTGAGTCGGGGTGGGGGGTGGTAGCGTGTCATCAGAGAAGCAACTACCTTAGAACCAGTTGGGGCTCTAGAGCTCATTTAGCCAAATCCTCACATTTTACATGAGGAAACCAAGGGCCAGAGGCAGGAAGTGACTTGCCCAGGGCCACACATGTTGGAGGGAACCTAAGTTCTCAGTTGAGGGTTTCTCCTGGGACCGACTATCCTGGGCTGACATGACTGGTGCCTCATGGAGGAGAAAAAGGCAGTAGAAAGAGAAGCACGGTGGACTTGGGCTCAGCACGCTCCTCTCCGGCCTCCATTTCCTTATCTGAAAAGAATGAGGTTTGCCAGGTGAGAGGTAGCCCCAGAGCTCAGTGACTCCCAGAGACCAAGCCGAGCCAACAGGCAAAGCCCTGCCTGCCCAGGACTTTGACAGTATGTCCATGGCTGTTCTCTCACTTCCCTTGAAAAGTGCTGGGGAGTCCTGAGCCTCTGGGTTAATGCTTCCTAGGAGGATTCCATTCTGTGGGCAAAGACCCTCAGCACAGCCACTGTTGTGCCCCTAACGACATTTGTCACCATCAGAGCAACTTAGGGCAAGGCTCCAGGAATCTGTGTCCTTCCAAACACAGCCCTTAAGGGCATCAAAGATGGAAGCCGCAGCTGCCCATTCCCCTCTCTGACCAGCTCTCCATCCTGTGTGTGTGCGGAGAGGGGTTACAGCTGCCTGGAGCTGGGGCCCAGGACCCCTGTTTCTCAGAGGAGCAGATTAGCTCATGAGGGGACTGCAGATGCGCAGGGGATTTTATACCATCCCCTCGGGTCCTGCAAATGAGAAGAAACCTCCAGATGGATTCTCTCCTCTGTCTTGCTCCTTCTTTTTCCCCAGCAAGAATCTCTCAGTTCAAGGGGCAGAAAAAAGGAGTTTCGATGAGGCAAGCAGTCTTTCCCCAGCTGCATCCCTTCGTTCTGCCCCTGGGGCCACAGAGATGAACAGGGAGGCCCCAGCACAAGAGCCTTTCCTTCCAGCTGCTGCTCTTGGAGATCTTGGGGCATGCCAGCTCCGGAGATTTAGAAATTCCTGTAGCAAGAAAGCCCCCTTAAGGGGGAAGTTGGGTGTGTGCAGCCTATATCCATTCCCTTCTCCACACGGTCCTGAGCTTCAGAACGAGCTTTCTTTCTGATGTGTTCCAGGATCTTCTAGTTAATCATATAAATCAAGGTCTGGGTCATTTGGCTGTAGGACGGGTAGGCCTGGACCAGCCCCCAAGACCCTGCTCGAGACTGTCACTCTTCACATGGGCAAAGCCCACCCCCAGAAATCCAGGGAAGTATGCCATCTGGACGCCCAGGCCTTGGAAAGAGATTAGAGGTAACCATCCTCCACATGCAGGCTGCCTGTGGTCAGGGGGCTCCTGCAGCCCCCAGAGCCCCAGAGCCATGTTCCCCAGGTCAGGGTGGTTGCCTCTGCTGAGTTAGAATGCTTCCCACTCACCCCTTCTGCACCCCCTCTACCCAATGGCAGGGGAAGCTGTCCAACTGGAGCTCCCACGTTCTGCCCTGGAATCCCCACTGCTCTGGGAAACAGTAACAAGAAAACTCCTTCCCAGGATATTTCTTCCATCCTGTTTCTCTTTGTTCTTGCTCACAGGGCGGTCCCCACCTCCCTCCCACACTAATGCTGCCCAGGTGAGACTGCAGCTCTGTGCCCTCCTCAACATTTGCTCGCTTGGGGAGCTGCCCGCCTTTAATTCTCTTTGGAAGGCTTAACTGAGAGGAGCAAGACACCCTTCTTTCCTTTGAGGCTCCAGTGGGGACCACTGCCTACGCGGCACTTCCCTCCAGGGGGCGCCATTTGCATTGACGTCTCCATGAACGGCCCTCTCCATTGCTGCACAGCGCACACCCTACGCTGCAAACAGGGCAGCCCTGGCTCTGGCTCCCTCCCTCGTGAAGCTGGCTCATGGTAATACAGACCCAGGATCAGAGACCTGCGAAGGGGAGAATCCCCGGCTGGGCCTATCGACCTGGCTGGGCCTCCGCTTCCTCAAAGGCATAAAAGGGTCAAAGCGGGAGATGAGGAATCGCCCAACTCCAGCTCACGTTTAGGCTCTGCCACTCAGTAGATGTTTCATTTGAGTTTCCAACTCAAGAAAACAGGAAACGACAATGACAAATCTTGTTACTGTGAGGATGAAATGAGATAATGCACGGAAAGGTTTGACCCATGTGACATGCCCTTGACAAATGATGATGATGATTGTTATCTTTTAAAATAGGGCTATATTTCCAGTCCGACCTTCCTCACCAAGATAGTCCCAGAAATAAAATGAGAAATAGATCATCTCTCAGGTCTTTAAGGAAATATTTTGCAAGAATCCCAACTACAGTTGTTCACGTCTCCGTGTATAAAAAGCTAAGAGCTGGGAAGCCCCTCTGCTTCCAGGTCTCATTCTGTGACTGACGTCGGGGAAAGGCTCAACCCGGAGAGGGAAAGCTACCAGGTGGAAGACCGAGGCCCCAGGAGGGCGGAGCTGAATGAAAACCAAAGACGGTAGCTGAGAGAAAGCAGAGGCTCTTGGAGGGGCATGCGATGAGACCAGGTTTAAACGTCACCTCCCCTGGCCCCTTGTTCATTCACTGCCTCCTTCAGCAGATTCACTGAGCTTCCTCCAAGTGCCTGGCCACTGGGGCTGACTGGGCCGTGCAGAAGGATGAGCCCCGGTGAGAGCACCCGATGAGATCCCACAGTGGGAGATGCAAAGAGGATGCTTGATCCAGGAAGGCTTTCTGGAGGAGGTGACTTTCTGGGCCTGAGAGGACTCCAGGCAGAGCGGCCAACATGAGCAGAGCCTGGAGGTGGGGGGAGCAGGGTGGGAGAGAGAATAAACAGTTGCTTGCCAGGGGGGTCAGTGAGAGGATGCAGCTGCACTCAAGGTTAAAGGGACCAGGCCGGTCTAAGGAGTTGGTACTTAATCCTCCGTCACAGCCAACAGTTCCCAACCTTATTTATTTACTTGTTTCTTTTATTCCAGTGATGCAAAAGAGATGGTATTGAGATACCCGCCTTCTGCTGTGGGTGGGCCCCAGGTTATAAATCATTTCCGCTGGGTTAGCTAGAGTCCCAGCCCTTCCTTTCCACTGGAGAAAGCAAATCAGAGTACAAGACAGCGAGAGTGATGCTATCACAGGGGTAACCTTGAAACTACCGACTCTAAACAGTAAATCTTTCACCAATGTCAACCCTTCAACTACTGTTAGTCCCGGGGAGATTGTGTGTCCCTGTGTGTCTCCACACTGAGGCCAAGGAACACCCCCCTCCAAGGCCAGTGGGAGCCACTGGTGGGTTTTGAGCAGGAGAGAGTCTTGTGTTTTGGAAAGATTTCCCTGGCTGCAATGTGGAGGGGAGTTTGAGGGGAACACAAGGATGACCATGAGATGGGGAGATCCATTGGGAAGCTGCTGCCGTGATGGACATGGGACAGGAAGCCACCTCCACCAGGGAGGTGGTTGTGGGGATGGAGAGTGAGGGACAGAAGCCCAAATTGACACGCTGACTCATTGGATGTGAGGTGATGGTGAAGAAAGTTGGAGAGCAATGCCCAGTTCCTGGTGTGGTGAGGTGGTGGTGTTGCCCACAGCTAGGAGATGTGGAAGGAAGAGGGGTGGGTTTGGAGGGGATGCAGGCATTGGAGAGAGGGCAGGTAGTGAGCAGGGCTCAGGATAAGCTGAACTTAATTTACCTGCTGTCCCCCTGGATGTGTCCCCGGTTGGCAGATGGGTCCATGGGTCCGAAGCTTGGAGGGGAGATCTGAGCTAGTTTCAGAGGCCTGGGGGTGGCTGTTGAAAGGACAAAGAGGCATGTGGTCACCAGAAGAGCAGAGGTGGTCTTCATGTCCCGGGAGGACAAGGACATGTGTACTGCTTCTGGGGCAGCCCTCTCCACTTCCTTCCCAGGATTCTGACTCTGCTGGGGGGAGCCCTGGAGCAGGGACCCTGTGCTGTTTCATCTCATGTCATTGGTATCTGGCCCCCTAGGAGGTGTAGAATATAAGTTTGCTGGATAAGCAAAACCAACCTGATGCCACCAAAGACTGGTGTCCCCATAGGGATGGCCATCTCCTTGGAGGCAGAAGCCCCCTTCTCCTCTTTACAAGAAGAAGATGAGAAAGAGACTGAGCCAGTGAAGGAGAGTGAGAGAGGGGAGATGCAGGGAGGTGGGGTCAGTGTTTCAAAGGGAAAGAGAGAGCGAAGGGTGAGGGAGAAGACAGAGCAGAGAGGCAACGGAAAGGTGGAGGAGGGGAAACAAGGACCCAGGGAGCTGGTGACAGTGAGGCCAAAGGTGCCAGTGTGTTTGCAAGGCTCTGCTCATCAAAGCCCAGTGCTGGTGCTGGGAGAGAGCAGCCTTTATCCACCTGCCTCTCCCCCGACGGTCTTCCCGATCCCCTAAGCCTTCTCTGGAGCAGTCCCTCCACCTGGAGCACCCCTACCCCGGCCCACCCCTGCTCTCCAGCCTCACCCCTGCTTGACCTGGGCGGCTCTGTGTAAAGGCTGCGTCCTCAGAGGGGGTCCCTGCTTGGTGCATCTCGTGCTGCTTCTCAGCACTCATCTCAACTCTAACATGGCCTCTTTTGACTTTTGTGTTGGTTTGTATCCACCTTCTTCACTGGACTGTAAGTTCTCTGAGGAAAGTGCCAAGTCTGGCGCATAGTAGGGGCTCATTCAGAGTTGCTGACCGAATGAGCTCACTTAGTAAGCTTCAGTAACTGCCAGGCAGGCCTGCTAGGCAGGTCTTACATTTGTTACCTCATTGAACTATCAACACCATGCCACGACAGAGGTTTTACACATTTCGATGTATAGAAGGGAAGCCCAAGGCGCGGGGAGGTGCGTGCCTTACCCAGGCCGCGCAGCTAACAGGCGGCGGCGCTGGGACCGGCCGCCTCCCGTCCCCTCTGTGCCACACCACCTCTGAGGGCTGCGGAGGAAACGCTTCCCCGAGAAACAGTGCTTCTTCCAAACATATTGTTTTTCTCCATTTTCATGCATTTTATTAAACATTTCCAAATCAGGAAACATGGAAATATTTTTTAATAAGAAGAAAGAAAACACTGCAAATAGAGAAACTGACTCAGAAGGATTTGCCAGATGAGCATCTGGTTTTTAATTTAATAACCATGCAGAGAGGTTGACAGCACGCCCCTTTATGAAGAAAAGGGACTGTGGAAGGAATGGCAGCTGGCCTCCCTCGAATGGCGCATCCATTTGCAAAGTGGAGGAGTCGGACAAAACATCTTAGTCCAACGAAGGGAGGAGGAGACCCAAGAGAAGAGAAACACCCCGAGAAAACGGCCCGAGCTGGTGTCCTTGTCCAGACACCCCCCCCAACCGGGGCCGGCAGAGAGCTGCCTCCCGATGCGTGGCACCAGCCGGATGTCCTGCCTCTCGCGCATTTGGCAAAAGTCTCCAAGGAAAATCGCTGAAGAGGCATGCATGCCACCACTTCCGCCACAAAAAGCCACACCGCCACCATGTTCACGGCAAGAGGACGCACCGTGTCTGTTTGGTGACAGATCGCAGCTTGTTGGTTGGGGTTGTCTGTTTTGGTGGTGCTGGTTCTCTCCCCTTCTAAACATAACCAGAGGCTTTGCACCCATGCTGTTAGTTCTCGGGGCTGGAAATAAAAGACTAGATTTAGACTTGCCTTGGAAAGATCAGGGCTGTTGCCTTGAATTACCTGGTGGAGGGAAACGTCCTTATTTTCCTAAATTCAAAGACAACTCTTAAAAAATAGGACACAAGCCATAGGAATGAGGCAGACAAGGGAGTGGCTTTACATACGCGTGGTCGTCAGACACGTGGTCCGGTAGGCTGGTGGTTAGCCCTGAGTCTCCAGGGCCATCTATTTCATATTTTAAGTTTTTTTTTAAGGGAAATTGTTTTTAGGAAAAGAAAGAACTATTTTTTTTGTTTTCACCTTGATGTGAATTCACCTGTAGCTGGAAGTCACCAAAAGCCATCTATTCCTTAGCTAACTTTGCATTTCAGTGGTACTTTTTCACAGACCTCAAACAT
Source organism: Camelus dromedarius (assembly GCF_036321535.1). Taxonomy (NCBI): domain Eukaryota; kingdom Metazoa; phylum Chordata; class Mammalia; order Artiodactyla; family Camelidae; genus Camelus; species Camelus dromedarius. The sequence goes on along the minus strand of NC_087458.1, from coordinate 6,565,180 downwards.
TTCTGATACCCTCCTAATGGCAATTTTCTCCCCAACCCTGGAATCACATGCTCTAGCACGCTGAGGGCCCTTGATAATTAAGAGTTGATTATATTGGCATCCAAGACAAAAGCAGAGGTAGGGGTGGGAGTAAAGCCCAGGCCTCTGTGCAGATGTCTTCCCTTAGGAAGAGCTTCTCAGTCTCCCTGACCCAGGCTGGGACTCACCGTCACGCGCGGAGCCTCCAGGCCATCGTCCTACTGGCCGGGGCTGAGCAAGTGCTCTGCCAAGCTGGGACCGGCCGGGGTCCGCCCAGGAGCACAGAGGCTGCCGCCACACCCCACCCTGTGCCCTGCTCACTGCAGCCACCATTTTTAGAATCAGAAAAAATATAGGTTTCTGGCCCAGCTTTTCCACTTACTTCTTATAAGAAGTTAGGCAGGCCCGTTGCTCTCTTGAGCTTCTCGTGATTTTATTGTAAAATTGGGGTAACAGCCCCCATCCCACTGACTGTTCTGCTGGCCTGTGGTAAAGACAAAATGGGATCATTCATTCATTCACGTGTTCAACAAATATTCGTTGAGCACTAGAGACACCTCAGTAAACAAAAGAGAAAAAGTCCTTGCCTTCATGAAGCTTGTATTCTAGCAGAGATTGACAGATGATAAGCAATAAACACAAAAATAAGCCAAATATGCATTATGTCAGGTGGTGATATGCACGTGGCGAAAAGTGACACAGGGAAGGAAGGTGAGGGGCGCTGGGTGTGGGGCGGCCGTATGTTGTAATCGGGTGGGCAGGGAACACTTTCCTGAGAAGCTAACGTTTGAGCAAAGGTCTGAAACTGAGATGAGAACCTTCCAGGTACAAGAAATGGCAGGGACCCAAACTCTGAGACGGAGGAAAGCCGGGCGGCTGAAGGAGCTGTACAGACCCCAGATGGAAGGAGTGGAGTGGGTGCGGGGGCAGCTCACGGGATATGGGGTCAGAGAGGCCCCACGGTTTGGGGGGCTCATGAGGACTTTGGCTTTTGTCCCGAGGGAGACAGAATTTTGGAGCAGAGAGGTGAGATGGTCTGTCTTACCTTTTGCAAGGACCACTCTGGCTTCCATTAGTGGGTAGTAGGCAGGGATCCTACAGGCAGAAGCAGGGGGATCGGTTAGGTGACTCCTGCAGGGGTCCAGGTGAGAAGGCAGGGCCTGGGTCAGGTGGCAGCAGCAAAGGTGGGGGCACTGGTCAGATTCAGGACCTATTTTGAAGATGAAGCAGACAGGTTTGATAGCAATAAGGGGTTAAAACTGCAAATCACCATGCGGAAGGGCGGGGGGGGGGGGGGGGTCAACCCGGAAGTCAGTGGGATGAGGACAAGGAAAAGGTGAACCTGGGAGGAATGAATGACTGCTTTCCTACCTGGCAGTGCCTGCTGCCTGCTCTCCCTCCATGCCCCGTGTGGTTGCCCTTGTCACTGAGATGAAGCCCCAAGGGGGAGGCGCCCCAGGTAGGAGACTCTCCAAGAGGCAGTCACCTCCTCTGTGTGTATCCTGTGTTCCTGGTGGACAGATCTCTTCCACAGTTGCTCCTCACCATGGCCTTTTGAGACAGTCAGGGCTGACATGATTTCCCCTGGTTCCCCAAAGAGGAAACAGACCCTGAGAGAGTGAAGTCATTTGTTCAAGGTCACAAAGCCATTAGGGAGTGAAAGGCAGTCTTTCAGCCCCAGATCCTGCATTCTTTCTGTTACGACAAGGCCAGACTTACACACACAAGATGGTAACAGCACAACAGTAGTCAACATTTTTTAGTGTGACTGTGTGCCAGGCAGGCACTGTTCTAATGGTTTAGAAATACCAGCTCACGTAACCCTAATAGTAACTCTATGTGAGTTGGTACAAGTATTATCCCCTTTTACAGATAGGAAAACTGAGGACAAGTTCATGCAGATACTAAGGGGCAAAACCCAGATTCAAATATAGGTAGTCTGGCCCTAGAGCCTGCACGTTCAGCCGTGGCTCCTAACCACCTTGTGGTCTCCTACCCGAGACAGTGTGTAGGCAGCAGACGGACAGTGCAGATGCTGAGTGGTGCAGGTTAGAGACAAAGAGCTTGCATTGGCTGGGCAGGTCGGGGGATTTAAGCTGCTTCTTGAAGGGTCATTTAGAAGGGATCAGCCAGCATGGTGGCAGGCATGTCGGACGCAAGAAAGGTGTGAGGCAAACTTGGAGCATAGTAACACTGAAGAGGAGCCCAGAGGAAGGAGCCAAGAAGGATGGTCAGAGCAGGAGGAAAGCAGGAGAGCAAGCCACTGAGGATGCCAAGAGGGCAGCGTTTTGAGGAGGGAGACACCAGTGGGATCAAAGGTCACCAAGGGGTCAAGTCAGGTACCTGTTGGTTTTTCCACTGGAGAACTGAACAAGCACAGGGTCTGCTGCTCATTGGGGGCTGGGGGCCGACTGTGTGATGCTGGGGAGTGATGGAAGGTGGAGACGAAGAATCCACTTGGCTTGATTCCTGAAAATTTCCAACAAACAAACCAGACCCAGGACAAATGGCTGGAGCCATCAAATCTCTAAGATCCATGTGAAAAGAGCTAGGTCACAGCTCCTGTCAAGAAGCTGAGTTCTCATGAATACTGAGAACCGACTTCATCCCAAGGAATTTGGCAGCCACTTTGACAAAAGTTTATCTGCCAAAGAGAACAGCTGAAGTCACCTTAACATGTGTCACTGACTTACTAAAGCAGGCATCACTTTCACAGAGTGACAGGGAAGGCAACAAACAGGCCACATTCATCCCACAAATACTTACTGAGCACCTATCATGCATTAGGCTCTGAGAAGGTACCTAGAAACATCTACAAAGAGGACTGTAATGTAATTCCAGGGTTGAGTAAATAGGCCAATGGAATAGAATAGAGAACCCAGAAATAGCATCCTTTCACGTACAATTTATAAGACAGAGGCAGCCTTTAGAGCCAGTTGGGAGAAAGGATGGACTGCTCATTAAGTGGACCTGGGATAATTGCTTATCCAAGGCAACATTTAGAAACATTTAAAAGAAAGTCTTATAAAAAAAATAAATAAATAAAAATAAAAGAAAGTCTTATAACCACTGGTAGGAAAGGATTTCTTTAAAAAATTAGACAAATCACTAATTATAAATTTAATTATAAATTAAAAAGATGATAAACTCAACTACAGTAAAATTTAAAACCTCTATTCATCAAAAATAATATATAGAAAATAAAAAGACCCAGGACAAACTGGGAGGAGATATTCACAACACATAAACGGACGAAGTTCTTGGCTGGAATATAAAAAAAAAAAACTCTTATAATCAATAAGAAAAAGGAAAAAAAAAACAATAGAAAAATGGGTAAAACTCAAGAGTGGTACTTCACAGAAGACGAAACACGAAGGACCGAAAAACAGGTGAAAGGATAGTCAACTTTTATCAGGGAAATATAAAATAAAAGCATGATGAGATACCGACTTACCCACCAGTTTGACAAAAATTAAAGTCAGATGATGACAAGTGTTGATAAGGATACGGAGCAACAGGAACACATATGCACTGCTGGTAGAAACCCAATGGTACTGCCATTTTGGAAAATAACTTGACATTTTCTAATGAAGTTAAATATGTACATGCCTTACAAATCAGTAAATCCACTCCTAGGTATGTGTCCTAGAGAAATTCTTATGTAACCGGGAGCTGTAATTAAGAATGTTTATGGCAATATTGCTCACTAGAGGAAAAACCTGGAAACCACTCAAATGTCTTTCAACAGGTGAATGAACAAATAATGATATATTCATATGATGAAACACAGTACAGGAATGAGAATACACTATGGCCACATACATCAACATTCATGTTGCACAGAAAAGAGCAATTCAGGGAAGAGTTCACTGTATTTGTTATCTGTTGCTGCATAACAAACTGCCCCATAATTTAGCAGCTTTAAATAACCAGCATTCGCTGTCTCATGGTTGTAATGGGTCAGGAATTCAGGGACAACTTAAATGGGTACTTCTGGCTTGAGGTCTCTCGTGAGATTGTAATCCACACCTGTGGTCTTACCTCAAGGCTTAACTTAAGGGGTTTCTGCTTCTAAGCTCACTCACGTGGTTGTGGGCAAGCTGAGGTCCTAAGAGAGAGTGGTCCATAAAGAGAATGAGGTGGAGATCTCCCAGACAAAAGCCACGGTCTTCCTATAACCCAGCCTTAGGAGTGATAGCCCATCACTTCTACCATATTCTGTTCCTTAGAAACAAGCTAGTAGGTCCAGCCCACACTCAAAGGAAGCAATTACAGAAGGGTGTGAGTACACCAGGAGAAGGGGGTGCACTGGGGTCATTTAGAGGCTGCCTATCACACTCTTGTAGTATGATTTCATTTTTATGAAATTCAGAAACAGGCAAAAGTGAAGTGCACATTGCTACATATGTATGTAGAAGCACCATGAAGAAAAGCAAGGACATGATAAACATGAAATTCAGGATATGAATGATCTCCAGGGGGAAGTGGGAGACTAGACTGGAGAGAATACGCAAGTAGATTCAACAAGATGATGAGCTCAGGGATGCTTACTTTATCTTTATGCTTCGTAACTTAATGTTACATCACATATATTTTTGTGGTTTTTTTCTCTTGGGTTTAGTTTTGTGTTTGATAATATGGAAGTTACACATGCATAAAAGAATCCGTTGTTCTGTGGTATTCGCGGTCCTCCACCAGTTTTCCCATGTATGCGTCTCCAGAGGCAGCTACTTTTACCTCCTTTTGCTAATTAATTTTAGCATTCACCTCCATGTCTCTTAATCACATGCTTGTATTGCTACTTTTTGACGTTTTGGTTTCGGCGTCATCTGTTCCCTTCCCACTGCCAACAATGAGGACTGAGCCCCCTTTCCTCCCCTCCGACTCTTCTGCCCCCTCCCAGATCCTCCTTTCATAATTCTATCACTATTTTGGTTAGATCCGTTATCAGTGTTTACATTATTCAGCCAACACAATTTGACTCTGTTCATAGTCGAGCTTTGTAGTAAAGGATGATGACTTTTCCTCTCCTGCAGGACTTTTTGTTTTTCCTGGCTAATTATCATATTTGTTCATTTGCTTAGTCTTCTATGTATTTATCACTAACTCAACTCCAAACTCTGGTAGGTGTCTAAATTTCTTCTCAGGATGTTCAGGCACTGCAAGTTTTCTACCAGTTTTGTCTTCTTGGAGAAATACCTTCCAGAACCATCTGACCTGCTCCAGCCTGGACAGGTTGTCCCCCATCACCTGGTGTGTGGCCATCACCCAAGGGTCTCCCAGTTCTGTCACCCCCGGCCTCCCTCCTCTCCAGTTTCCTCCTCTGGGTTTACTCCTTTGTTTTGGTGACACACACCCTCCTGTAGCTTCGTGAGAAAGGGTGCAGGGGAGGCACATATTTGAGAGCCTTGGCTGGTTGGAATTCTGGTTTGGAGAAAATTTTCCTTTGGAATTTGAAGCCTTTGTTCCACTGCCTCCTAGCTTCCAGTGCTGCTGTGAAAAAGTCCAAGGTCACTCTGACTTCTGATTCTTGTGTTTGACCCCTCTCTCTCGCTCTCCCTCTGGAAGCTCTGTGGAATCTTCTCCTTCCCCCTGGTGTTCTGAAATTTCACAATCGCGTGCCTTGGTGTGACTCTATTTCCATGCACTGCGCTGGGAACAGTGGGCCCTTGATCTAGAAACTTGTGTCCTTCAGCTCTGGGAAATTTTTTAATGATGTCTTTAATGATCCCTTCTTTCCTTCTTTTCCTTCCTTCTCCTTCTCCCCGTCCTCCTTTTTCCCCAGTTCTTTCTTTCTGAAGTTATTAGTATTTGAATCAGTAGACTGATTCACTCATTTCCTCCTACTTTCTCTCCTATTTTCATCTCTTTGTCCTTTCTGCCTTTGGGGAGGCTTCCTCAATGTATCTGCCGGCCGTCTAGGAGGACTTTTTGGTACAGCGTACATTCTTGTCTCATGGGTCCAATATTTTGTTTTATCTTCCTTATGACATTAATTATAGGATTTGTTTCAAGGGTTCTTGTCTGTGAATGGCCTGTATGTGATCCAGAGTGCTTTTCCTTTGTTTGTTTGTTTAATTGACTGAGTTGGTCTGCGTCTTTACTGCTCGAGATGTCTGGGGATTCCTGGCTGTCTGCTTATTTTTAAGAGCAGGGAACTAAAACTGGTACTTTACAGGGGTAAGGGGAGGGATAAAAAGTATCCTGTGTGTTTAATCTACCATCTTTACGCAATCATACAATCTTTCACGTCTATCATTTATTTTATAACAGTAAAAAGTGAAAAACCATAGTCCACACCCTAATGATAAATTAATAACTATAATAACCCTAAAAAAATACCTACACCCTTTCCTCCTTAGCTCTTAAAGAAAAACAGGGACACTTTTCTCCAAAAAATTCTCCGTTGCAAAAAATATCATGAGATTAGTACGTGAATTTGTGACAAGTGTAAACCACTCTAAAATTGTGAATAGGTTTGGAAACAATTTCGCCCTCCTCTCCACTCCCACAGTCCTGAATCACCAGCCTGGCTCTCTCACTCGTGACTTCCTGCTTGGTGAGTTGCAGGCGTGTTTTATCTCCATGACGACGCTCCCAGCCACGGGAGAGTCGGGTGCATGTCCGATTCATCTCCGAGTCTTCTCTAGCCCCTGTCAGAGGGGACATCATTAACGTCTGACAAATGATGAACGAATAACACCCGTAATAAGATCTGCTTCTCCTCTTCTCAGCACACCTAGTTAGCACCAGTGGATTTTAGATGGTGAATGAAAAAGAAACCCACAAGACCATAAAGAGAATCTAGAGAAAAATAAAGCAGTAAATCAGACCTCAACTTTAAAAAGAGAGAGAGAGATTACCAGTTGTTGTTATTATACTCTACTTGGAGTTCTACTCTCTTTCCCTCAGAGTCTGCCCACATATGAATAGGATGGGCCATGGTCCGGAGGGCAGCTGAGCAGCCAGGGAACACTGGTTTAAGCCTCCTTTCCTTGCAAGGAAAGGAGGACTGTAGAGACCCGCGTGCACAGCAAAGCCAATAATGTCCTTGGAAGACAGGCTGCAAATTCAATCCAAACCCCAATCCAAAGCATTCAAGGCTTTCCGTTGCTTCTCCACGGGCACCTGCAAACTTCCTAGCCATTCTCAATGCCTGGGACCTGCCCTCTTTAATCAGTCTTGCATGTAGCTGTGGGAATTATCATTCTCAGTTACCAAGTGTCTCGTATCCCTTCTTTTTCCAAGAACTTACAGTACATTCCTTTCATCCCTGCATCAAATACTTCTCCAGCCTAAACATCAAGACATCTTCACCCCCCTTTCATCTTTATCCCTCCCTTCCTCTTCATCTGCACTTGTATCCCTCTGCCCCTGTATTTTCCTGTAGATTGTTTCTCAGGCAAACAGATGGATAACACCTGCCCCTCTCAGCAACAACAGTGATGATGACATTTAGGGTGCACTTACTCTGGGCCAAGCACCGTGCTAATATTGCTGGTGGATTATTTTCCTTAATCCTCCCATCAGTAGATAAAGAAACTGGGTCACAGAAGGGTGAAGTCATTTGCCCACAGCCATGGAGCTACTTAAGGTGGCGCTGGGCCCTGAAGCCAGGTGAGCCGAGCGCAGGATCTCAGGTTCACCTCCTCTCTACCCACCACCTTGACCTCACTGTCCTCAGACTTGAGCCAAGACCCCTTCCAGGAAATGTCTGATGGACTGATGACCCTGGCTACACTCTCAACATGCGTGTACACGTTGCTGGCTTGTGGCATGGAGCTGTCTTTAAGTCTTCCCCCGTCTGTGCCCCCACGCTCCGTCTGTCACTGAGTCTTGCTGCTTCATAGACCCTAAGGTCCATCCCCCCAGGGAACGAGTCCCCATCACTACCTCAGCACAGACCCTAAGAGCCAGGGTCTGCCACCATTCCTTCCTGCCAGAGAGCAGGAGGCTGCAAGTGGAGGGGACCGCATGGGACTGAAGGCCTGGCAGAACCCCAGGGCTGTGGGGAATGAGACAGGGAGGGTGGCTGCCCGTCCAAGACCACATCAGACCTGGGATGGGGCTGGTGCCCTGGGGCAGGGCACACTCCATCTTGGGGATCAGATCTGGACACTGCCAGCCTATGCTGCTGCGGTGTGGCCAGATGAGCAGACACAGGCCCAGCCCTGGGGAGGTGAGGCCAGCTGGAAGGAGCAGGCAGCCAGAGTGCCCTTGGGGTAGCAGCAGAGTGTCGCTGGGGTGCAAGCGAAGCATGAAGGAGAGGGCAGGTAAGAAATCCCACCAGCAGAGCTTTGGGGAGGGAGCGTTTGCTCTTCAGATCCCCATGGAGTTCCAGGCATGCATGCTCTTGTGTAGACAGCCGGGAAAGGCCAATGCTGCCCCCTCTGGTTGCTGGTAGACGACTCAAGTTGGGGCTGGACGGCCCACCAATGATGTGCTCATGGGGATCTGCTAGGACCAGGCTGAGGTGGGCGATGAAGGCTGCTGCCGGCACCTCCCTCTGGCTTTGCTCATTTCCTTCCTGTCTGGCTCCCCCACCCGTGTGTTGCATCTTTTTAAACATCCTTCTCACCACCTGCAGACCTCTCTTCCCAGTGGGCTGTGTCATCTTGTCATTCATCAGCTCAAGAACCTAGAATTACTTCCAAGTCCTCTAAGACCAAATACAAACCTCTTATCATAGAATTCAGGGCCTTCCAAAATCAGACCCTTGGTCTCCAAAGCTACCTCATCACCTGCTCCTGGAGCCCAGGAGCCCTCCTCTTTCTGAAACTTCTTCATCATCCCCCAAGGCACACAGCAGTTGCTTCCACCTCTCTGATGCTGAGTGGAACAGCGAAAGAGCATGGGCTTTGCTTTGGCTACTTCCTGTGTGTCTTTGGGCAAGTCACTCAATGTCTCTTTGCTTCCAGTTGCTTGCCTATAAAAATCCTTCACAGGATGTTGTGAGAGCTAGAGCATCTGTGTACAAAGTGCTAGCCCTGGGGTAGGTGGTACTGATCCAGTAAGAGTCGATGAACAGTAGCCGTCACACTGTGCCCTTGGTGTTCCCTGCTCACGCGCCCTCCACCTCCTTTCTGACTAGCAGGCTTCTGCCTCCTTTTAGGCTCATCCCCAGTTGCACCTGTACCTGTAGCCTTTCCTGCACACCTGACCTGGGGGTGGGGGTGTAAGGAAAAGAAAAGCAATATTTGCCAAGTGCCTGCTGGGCACCAGACCCTGCAGGGGGCGTAGCGAGAACTGACAGTAGCAGCTAATACTATCTGGGGCCTCTTTGTGCCAGACCCCATCCCAAGCATGTCATGTGCATTAATTCATGTAAGCCCGATCAGTAACTCAGTTCTGTGGCTTAAGGTTCCTAAATGGCTTTCTGCTCTATCCAACCAGGATGGTTCCGTCTCCCCGGCCCTGTCTTATCTTTCCCATCCAGTGGCCTCCAAGACGCTGATGGGGAGATTTTATCAAGTAGTGATGTCCCTGCAGGGTAAAATGCAGAGTCCATTATGTGTCACTCGGACTGCTTCTGGTAGAGAACATTCTGAGGAAGGACACACCTTCACCTGCCCGGCCACCCCAGGTGCAGCCAGGCCCACCGGCTGCACTCAAGCTGGGCCCTGGGTTTTCATAAGGGCCTTCCCTCTGGAACAGCCTCCCCTCTGGCCTGCCTGGAAAACTCAAGCCTCTGACTAGCCCTCCTCCATTTGGGTCAAGGTCATTGTCCTTTCCTTCCTGTCCTCCAGGAGCCTCATCCACCCACTTATTGACTCTTTTGCAAATGTCTGCATCCTCAGAGGACCCTTCCCTGGGCTGGGAACCCGAAGGCCAGGGGCTGTATCCTGTTCATTTTTCTATTTCAGTGCTTGGCACAGAGCCTGGCACACAGTGGACCTTGGAGTTTGGGGATGAGGGAAGGGAGGGAAAAGATGGGGTGGAATGGGCATCGGACAGACAGAATGGTGGTGATGTGTTTCCAGCTGGTTCTCCCAGGGTAGGACAGCCACGAGCCTCCATCCAGCTCAGAAGAGGGGGCCATCCCTCGGCGGAGACCCCCAAGCATCCCCTGGAAACAGCTCCCAGAGAGCCCTGGCTGCCGCAGCCTCCCTGCAGACACCTGGGAGGAGCCAGTCTTTGGATTCCATCAACCTTCTTACGGGAAATTGCTAAATGTGTTTGGTGATTTTTTTTTTTTTTGACATTTTCCCTGTTCAGGAGCTTGTGATTTCAGATTAATCACATCCACGTACGTTTAGACTGTCAGCTTGGAAGGGAAAATCTCAATTTTATTACCGCGTGATTTCATCCAAAGCTATTTTACCGAAAGGACGTCTACAATATGGTGCCAATCATGACAAAACATTTTACCACTGGGACCAAGCTCATGGTGGGGGGTTGTGGGGTCGGATGAAGAGCTGCCGGCAGGACCCAGTGGGCAGAGTCGCAGCAGCTTCAATCTCCTGGAGAGACCGGTGTGCCACCATCGCTGCTGTCTCCACCTCAGCAAAAGATCACATTCCTCTGTCCAGGTTTCCTTCTCTGTCCAGGTTTGCCCAGAGTTACTCCTGGGTGTGGCGGTTCCACTGACTAACTCCTGTCTTCCCCCGGCAGGTACCATGACCAGCAGGACGTAACTAGTAACTTTCTGGGTGCCATGTGGCTCATCTCTATCACATTCCTTTCCATTGGTTATGGGGATATGGTGCCCCACACATACTGTGGGAAAGGTGTCTGTCTCCTCACGGGCATCATGGTGAGTACCTGCCTCCGCCCATTACCCTTCCCCTCCCTCCGAATGCTGCCCGGAGCAGTGCCCTTGCTGTGAGCACAGAGGGGCCTCCCTTGTCCAGGCGTGGGGCCAGCAGGCCAGTATGCGTGTCCCTGCACGTAGGAAGGAAGGCGTGAAATCTGCATGGCTTCTCGCTTTTCCATTTCTTTTCTGAAGCTAGGAATAGGTCTTGGTTCCTGACGGCGAATGGCCAATTCACAGCCCCCCAGAAATGGACTGGCCCTCCACTCCCATCCACCACCCGACCGTCCAGTTTGCCCATGAGTGTCAGGGCTTGTGGTTAACTGTCCTCTTTCCTGTCCCCTGGGCCACACAGACCCTGGCACCACATCTGATAATGTTTAGCCAGAACTCAGGGAGGCAGGGACCAGGGAGAGGCCACTGAGCTGGCCGTGAGAGGCCTATGTCCTGGCCTGAGCTGGCCACTGGTTTGGTCCTGGTTTGATGATATGGCCCTGGGCCAGCTCTTGACTTCCCCAGACTTTGGCTTCCACATCCAAATGTGGCAGTGCTGGGTTCTGTGTACCTGCCCCCTCCCAGTGCTGGCGCCCGGCTGGCCCATGCCTCCATCCCCATCTCTCCCCAGGTGCCCAGAAGCTGTGCTGCGTCCTTTCAAGGTGTATTTCTCCCGCCCGTCACCCTGCCACCCCCACCCCGACACACATGACTGTCACAGCAGAGTGTATGGGAGGGAGTCAGGATTCAGAGCGGAGTCTGAATTCCCACTGCTGGTCCTCACTGTGGACACTGGGCAGGACACTTAGCCTATTGGACCTCAGCATTCTCTAGTGCACAGTGTGGGTGGGAGGCCCGCCCCGCCCTCCTCACTAGCTGGTGATGAGGATGGATTGCAGTGCTTTATGTTAATATGCTCCGTTGGCAATGAGGAGCTGCTCTGGCCAATCAGTGCTGGCGAGTCCTCAGCATCCCCGCCCCCACTGCTCCTTCACTGGCCAGGTGATGAGGGCTCCTTTCCGACCAGGACAGGCAGCCCTGCTCCTCGACCTCCTTCCCCAGAGCACAGAGTGAACACACAGGGTCCTCTTTTCAGAAGAGGAAACAGGCTCAGAGAAGAGGCACGCACCTAAGCCCGAGGGTCCTCCTTGTCAGGGGTGGTGGCTGCCGCACTCCCGCCCCACACAGCCTGGTGGCCTGCTGGGGCTGATCTGGGTGACAAGGCAGCCGGGCTGCTCAGAGCAGAGGAGGCCGGGGGTCAGAGGCCCGGGGCAGTGGGGCTGGTGAGCAGGAGGGGTCCAGGGCTGCGACATCACCTCTGGACACAGTCCTCTCCCCTTTTGACTGAAATCCAGAGCAGGCGCCCATTAGCAGGCAGTCCTCAGCAGCAGTTAATGACGAAAGGCTTAGCGCCGGGCGGGGATAAATCATGGGTAAGTGTAAGGCCTCAGAACAAATGCCTCCCCTCAGTCAGTAGGAGTCTGTCTGGCACAGCTCCAGCTGTCACCAGGAAACCAGGGAACCATTCTTCCTTCCAGAAAGGAATGAAATGCCACCCGAAGGCCAAAGCTTTCCTATCTCACAGCCGCTCCTGGGGCACGAGCTTTGTACCTCAGAACCAGCTCTCAGCCAGGCCCCAGCCCAGAGCCGGGCTGCCAATAGGTGGATGGCCCTGCTGGGAGCCTCCGTTATTTTTAAATACCAGCCATTCTCCGTCTCAGCACGGAGCTGTGCCCTATCCAAGGAGCGGGCCCATCTCCGCCACGTCCCTGCTTCCCGCCCTCCCGCCTCTCCCGGCTGCTACTCTGACACAGCCAGGCATGCGGACAGGACCCCGGGCCCCTCCCTGCCTTCTCCTTGGGGTGTGGCCTTCAGCACCCCTTTTGCTCCTAGGGCTACTGCAGCGCCTTGGAAGGGGATGTTTTTTCCTTGTAGAGAGAGGTGTGATCAAAGTGGCAAGAACTAACGGGTGAGGAGGAACCAATACCCACTTCCTATATTGAAAATACAGCACATGCCTTTCATCTTCTCCTTTTGCTCAAACCCTCCTGCATACATAGGTAGCTATCTACACACAGGGGCAGGAAGCTTTCCTCCGCTTGCTGGAGTGTTTTTACCCAAATTAAAGTCAGTTGCCTCCCCCTGGGGACAGCTGCAGTGAGGAGCCCTGGTGGCATTTTTCTAACAAACATGACTTTTCTAGCTGAGTCACTCCTTTTCAAGGGTTTCCCGTGGCTGAGAATCCCTTCCTCCCCTCCCCCCAGCCTCCCAACACTGTCTGTCTCCAGATTATTATTGCAAGTGCCTTGATTCAAGGTAGGGCTTCCTGTTTGGTTGCCATGGACACTGCACAGGCCAAGGCAAGGCCTGCTCGGGAAGGGGAAGGGAAAAGAAGGATTTGTGTGTGCGGGCTGTAAATAGTCTTAATCATTGTTTTCTCTTGGCAATCCCAGTAACGGTGTAATTATCAACCATTAAGCAGGGTATATAATTGTCTGAACAACTTGACATTGTTGGCACAGGCCTGGTGTGTCTGAGAGATTTCACCCACAAAGGCAGATATATCAAAGTCCAGCATCGTGCCGTAAAGAATTTTATGATGACACTTACAAGGCAGAGGGAAAGCTGACAGTATTCAATATCCACAATGGGCCTTTGAAGGCTTCTGGGTTCGGCAGGCATCTGGAAGACGTTTGGGGCCCCCAAGACTGCTTGGTAGGAAACCCATTTTAACAGAGCCGTCTTCTAAAGCGGGACTCACTCTGTGGACCCTTCACGAGTTGGGGACAAAGAGACAAGAGCTTCCAGGCTATCTGCTGGGGACACTGAGCTTTCCCCCAAGGCTTCATGAGAGATGCTTCTTTGAACTGTCAAAGGAAAAGGATGATGAAGTAAAAGGTAGCACGAATTGAGTCATTCCGGGAGGAGGGAAAAGGAGGGCTCAGCAAGACATCTGCTTAATGTCAGTTTTAGAAGATGAGCTTCTCCCTGGAACACCTTGGTTTCAAACCAGTTGATGTTATTTTAGTGGTTACATGGAATCTGCTGCAGAAACAGAATCCAACTGTAAATCCTCCAGGCTTCCCTCCTCCATTTGTCACTTTCATTTATGTTTTATTTTATTTCATGCTTCTTTAGTTAAGAACACCTCATACTTTTCCCCTTGGGACACTTGTTTTTCAAGATTCTAAGGTTTTCCAGCTGGAAAATGTCTCTTGGAAACAAGAAGGAGGAGGACCGGTGTGGAGGAGACCGGGTCTCTGATTAGGGTCCAAATCTATAGATGAGTTCGGTGTGTTCACACCACGCCAGCCACTCCTTTCTCTGTTCCCTCCTGTGCTCCTGCTCGTCGTGTACCTTGGAAAGTGTGACCTCGTTAGAGGTGGACCCTCTCCCCTCCCGTCACCGTCCCATGGAAATCGCATTGGACAGAGAAGACCCAGGGAATCCAGTTGGTGTCAACTGTGATTCAGGACTTGGCACGACTGAAGGCAGAAGTCTGAGTCATGGATTTGCTCCACCATCTGACCCCATGGAAGTCGTACCAGCAGCTGCTTCCTCTCTTCTGTCCCACTCCGTCCCCTCCTCACACGCCCCCTCTGCCCACCAGCCGTTTCTGAGATTCCACACGAGGACAGCGAGGACAGCATGAGCTCTCACACCCCCAGACCAGCCAAGTCCTTGGCAACTTGTCTTTTCAAACCAGCCCGCATCACTGCCACACCACACAAGCATTCCCAAACGGCTAACGTGCTGCTGTCAGACTGTAAGCTCATCTAAGTAACAGGGCCCGTCATCCCCAAAGGGGCGCAGGTGATCGCGACACCACTTAAAGGTGGACGCCGTGGGAGGAAGGGGCTTCCATGGTACTTCTTTCTTTCCTCTCCTGAGCCGAAGTCCACCATTCACTTCTGACTCAAGGCTCAGGTGGCTCCTTGTTTTTCCTGACTTCCTCTCAATCCCATCAGCCCATCCTTTTTTCCTATTCCCGCACTTCCTCCTGTCCTCTTTCCCTGTCTGTCTCATACTGTTAAGGGGGCATTACAACTTGTTCCCTGTCTCAGTCTCCGCTCTGGCTCTCTCTCTGCATCTCCCCTCTTCCTTTCCCTCCCTTCCCTTCCTCCATCTCCCCCCCTCCACCCTCTCTCTCTCTCTCTCTCTCACACACACACACACACACACACACACAGCGGAGAGGACCAGTCTGGATTTCAGCACCTGCCCACTTTCGGAAGGTTGCTAACGTCTGACCCCATCGTTAACAAGGTTACCTCTTAATGGAAACGACCAGATTAGGCTTCATTATTGGCTACTTCCCTAATCAATCCAGAGGACCGGTTTTCTAAAAGAAAAATCAAGTTGAAAGTATCCACTGCTCTCTATTCAACTTAGAATTAAGGGTTAAGAACCAAGCATTCTTCAGAGGAACATCCGTGATAAAGGAGTCTTGACATCTTTAAGTTGAAAGAAACTAGGAAATGTCTTCAAGCCCACCCTCCTGCCTCCCTGCAGAAGTGTGTCTGAATCATGAGAGACAGACGGTTCCTCAGGTAAAACACGCTAGCTTCCCATTGGAGTCCACCTGCTTTCAGTGGGCTAGGTTGAGAGCCATGGTAAGAACCACGGAGCAATCCATCTAGACCCTGGGAATTCTGGATTGTGGATGGTTGATTGTTTTAATGAGACTCCCCCAGTGGCGTGCTGAGCAGGGAGACTCCTTCATGCTGATCCTGCCCACCCTCCCAGCTCTCGGGGTGATTTAAGTAGTTTCCCTGGACCCAGGGAGGTGAGGGAGGCTGGAGCCTGGGAAGAACCCTCTCCATCTGATGCTCCATTTCTCACACTATGACATATCCCTCTTTTGGGGCTCTCAGCCCAGAGTACTTCTGGAACTCCATACAAAAGAGAAGGAATATACTCGGTCTGGTTGAGGGGAAATGGAACACACATCTTCCCTCTAGAACAGCTTCTTTTTAAGTTATTTTTTGCTTTTGGAGGCCTGGCTAAACTGATGACACCTACAGACCAGGCTGTCCAACTGCCCGAACACATCCTTTGAAAACTGGGCACAGAGTCTCTGGCAGGTCACAGGTGCCAAGAAAACAGGGCCGTCCCTGAACAAGAAAGGAAACTGAGGTCAGAAAAGGAAAGTTCACACAGACTCTGTCCTTTTCAGCTTGTTGTGCTGGAAATGGGTGGCTGACCAAGTGACGAAATGTACCAAGAAACACGAGGTTGTTTTCATGGGAAGCCTTGTGAAAAGCTAGGGGAGAGCATTGCCAGCTTCGGTCATGCCAAAACCCCGTGCCGGCCAGCCTCTGCCAACCTGTGGAAAAGGAAAGAATGAGATGATGGAGGAGAGAGCAGGGGGTTGATTTGCCATATGCATTCCTGCCGACGCTGGTACAGGCTACAGTACCTTTCAAAACATCCTTTACTGTTTCCCACACACGCTGTTAGACCTGGTGAGCCCCAAACATTATGGATGGATTCCTTCAACCCTGGGACCTCAATTGCTAAACTGAGCTCTGTGGCAACTGGAATTACTGTTTGGCATCTCGAGGATCAAAGCACTGACTTCTCTGATTGCATCGTCTCCCTCCATGAGTGGAGGTCAGGGCAGCCCAGGGGCCCGTGTGCAAGAAGAGCACGCTGGGGAGGGCATGCTCTGGTCCAAGGACCGGGGCGGGGGCTTGGCTCATGTCTGCTGCCTGCAGAAGAATCAGGGACAAGTGGATTTCTCTCACTGCCCCTCACTGTAGCATTCCCTCCACTGCCATCTCCCCTACACCCCACCCCCTCACAGCCCAAGCACAAGCTGGTCAGTGAAGAGGACTTGAAAGTCCTTCAGGAGAATATTGGGATGAGCCTCTTTCTGCTCATTTCTCAGCACCCAGAAGATTAGGGGAGAGAGAGTGCTGTGTAACCTGCTTCTTTTACTCCGCCTCCCCCCCGACCCATCCTCTAGAACCGACCTACCTGAGCAGAATAGGAATGCTGCTCTGGAAAATACTGGGGGCCTTCTGCTTGTTCCCTTAAAGCACTGGTTTGAGGCAGGCGTGGTGTTGTCTTTAAAATCTCTGCAAGATGGTGACTTCCTGAGCCTCCTGGTGAAAGCAGGAAGAAACTGATTTCTTGTGCTGAGTCATAGCCTAGACTTCCAGGTAAAAAGGCCCAGCCGAGGAACAAGCAGACTCCTGCCGACCAGTGTTCCGCTGGGAAGCAGACTTAGGGGCAAATGTTTTGCCTCTTCATTAAATTGTTTTCAGGAAAACTCTTTACAACCAGCAGGTGTTCCATCCATACTGCATGGCTTTCTTTCCTCCTGGCCCCCTGCTCGGGAGCTGGCAGCGGGGCTGGGATGTGCATGAGGGAGAGCGGGGCATGCGTGTGCCGGACCTTCCTTCTTCCGTGCACAGCCTGGCAGGTGACCAAGGGATGTCTGTTGTTTTACATTCCCCCCATGCCGCAGCCCCCTCCAGTATCCTGCCCCCATCAGAAGTGGCCTGTTCTGTAGTGACTCAGTCTCCCGGACACAGCTCCGCAGCTAAGCCAAGGGCACGGCAGGCCACTGTGCGGGGCCGGGAATCAGGGCCCCGATGGGTTTTGTGGCGTGGCCTTGACCAGCCAGCGAGCTCAGGTCCCCACTCCGCTCCCGGGAACCCCACGGCAGGCGCGGGGCACATCGAGCCTTCCGCCTGAGCCCTGCCTCTTAATGACATGCTCTCTCCTCTGGCCCTCTTGCTGTCCCCCCACAGGGTGCAGGCTGCACTGCCCTCGTGGTGGCCGTGGTGGCCCGAAAGCTGGAACTCACCAAAGCGGAGAAGCACGTTCACAACTTCATGATGGACACTCAGCTCACCAAACGGGTAAAACTCCACTGCCCATGGTTTACGGGGGGACATGAGCCCACATGGGAGGCGGTCAGAAAGCAGCTATGACAGGTCAGGAGGGCTGAGGGAGCCCCGGACACATGCACACAGCTGGCACAAAACGGTCACAGTCTCCCGACGCCCAGGCTCCTGTCTGCTCCTAAATTACCATGTGTGGTTCAGGCAACCAAATAATTTTCCTGATAATGAAATCTATAGCATACAATGAAGTACCCCACCCCCTTGCCGAACGGTGCCGAGTAAATCACCCAGCATGAGGCGTTTCTGTTTATGCTCAAATATTTTCATGATTCTCATTAGGAGGAGCAGTAGAAAGTCTTAAAAAACTATATTGGAAATGTTATTTAAGTCTAGTCCTTAAAAAAAAAAATCATTACAGATGATCACTCCTAAATAATGTCCCTCCAAATGTCATCAACCAATTTTCCCCTTTCAGGTTTTCCAAATAATATTTCTCCCTGTACCCTGATGAAGGTGTTAAGGAGGGTGAAAAACTGAATATAAGCAGGATTGGGGAGATCGTTTAGCTGCAAAAAGTCTGACTTCCCACTGAATTGTCAGAGAAGAAAAGGCCCATTTAGAAGAGACAGCAATGCGCCTTCCAGGATAACAGTGGGCCAAATGAGCGAGGCAGGAGCTGTTTATTTAATGACAGCTTTTATGGAAAATTCTTTAGAGCTGCAGGCTGAACGAGGGTCAATAATATGAGTTCCTGCAAAACTCTCCTCTTTCCAAAATGAGAGAGAAGCGGGACCCTGTACTGGGGTCGTGGCCGCCAGAGCAAATCTTCCTCATTTAGGACTAAAGTGGGTTAGGAGACCTACGAGCAACCACATTTTGATTGGGGTTTTTGAAAGCTGGAGAAAACGTCAGTGATGAATGTTGCGGTGCAGTAAAAATATGTCGGAAATGGAGACAAAGGCAGGAAGGGAGAAGAAAAGAAGGAGGGAGTGTGACAGGGTGTGAGCTCAGAGGGAGGCCAAGGGGGATGGAGAAGCTGCCAAGGCCTCTCCAGTTTCTCTGCAGAATTATTTATGGTGCTTGATTGTTTGGTCTTTGATTACATGTACTGGGCTCTTTAAAGAGCCTCCACAGATGTTGGCAAGAAAGGATGCAGGCCAATACGCTTCTGTTGTTGACATACAGATGGTTGTATACGGTACATCGTGGCCCTGTGCTGTCCAATGTACCAAAGCAAATGTGACTTGTAGTGTCAAGACGGCAGGGTTGACGACTGTGCCCATGGGTGAGCCAGCCAGGTTCACCCCAAACCCTGTAACCCAGCTGCTTTCCCTCAGCCCCCTGATATGCATGCTCAGGTTGGAGCAAATTTACCAAAGTTGGTGGAACCTAAATGCAAATATATTTGCATCTATTCTCCCAGAATAATTTAGTGCAGGAGTCAGGAGCAAGGGAGTTTGCCCTCCAAAATCTGCTCAGAAGCTCTTTCTTAGAGCAGAGATATCAATGGTCTCTGTTTATTCTGGTTTGCGTTTTGCAACCAAGGATATGCTTTGTATTTCATGTTATTCCTTTGTCCTCTCCATTTTTCACTCCATGAATCAGACACTAGAGGAAAATAAAGCCGAGGAAAGCCAGCTCCCTCCTATGACAGGAAAATAAACAATTTCCCTGCACTATAATTGTAGAAGGAGATGAGATTGTGGTTGCTAATTTCAATCTTTCAAAAAATAATTCTCTAAAATCCTCCTCAGGTCCGCTTACTTTTTGAAAAGTAGGATGAAAAATCAAACCAACAAATATTTATTGTGGATCCGTGAGTGCAAGTCACCTTTTTAATCAAATAACATCTCCCTTTTCCGAGAACACTTAAATCTGTTGAAATGTCCCTTTAATGTCTCGTATCTTTTCCCAAAAAAACAAACAACACAAAAGAGATGGTTCTTACAGAGAAAGGATTCTCAAAGCTTGCAGGGCTGGGACTTTGAAAGGTTCTTTTCCATAACCTTCATTGAAAGGCGCAGTGCTGGGCCTGCTCTGGCTTCAGCTCCCTTTGACCTGGCCTCAGAGAAGCCCACCCTTCTTCCCCTGGTGCTGCCTCATCCATCCTGTGTCCTCTCCAAAAGGCCCAGTGTGTCCAGCTGGGGCGTCTCATGGGTCAAACTGACGCTAAGCTCAGTCTATTCATAAGATCTCAGTGAATTCACAGAGG
Organism: Camelus dromedarius; assembly: GCF_036321535.1. Classification (NCBI taxonomy): domain Eukaryota; kingdom Metazoa; phylum Chordata; class Mammalia; order Artiodactyla; family Camelidae; genus Camelus; species Camelus dromedarius. Next base: position 6,545,352 of record NC_087458.1, on the reverse strand, counting down.
AAGAGCCAATCGTGGGAGGCGCTGATTGTGGCATAATTGCAAACCTCTCAGGAGTGGGCAATTAGCAGATTTAACAGATAAAAGCCATCTCTTACAAGTACATGTGACCTTAATTCTTCAAACATCTAAGCCAAAAAACAGAAAAGAGGAATTGTAACCTATTAATCACAAAAATACTCAAGTTGTTCTAGTGTTTATTCATTCTGCCTGCCTTGACATAAAGGTTTCAGTCCAGCCTTTACCATTAGAGCCCCACCATTTTTATTTATTTGCCAGGGAGGCAGGTGTAGGGGTGGGGCAGAAGTCTGGTCACACAGGGTCAGGACTCAGTTTCTGCTTTTCCTGAATCGCATGGCTTTTCTTCTTTCTCTTGTATAACTTGTCAACCCTGGTGGCAACATCATCTGTGCACTTAATGCGATCAGATCTTCCCACACTGACTTTGCAGTGTTACTGCCGTTGTTAATCTAGAATTACAATTTATTGCAAACCTCTAGGCTACTAGATAACATATACGTAGATGACACACAGAAAGACTATAAAAAAGATCCTATCTTTTCTCCCACTCAATGCTACACATCCCCATCTCTCCACTCTATGTGACTAAACATACCTATCACAGGGATCCCCTGCTGGATGCCGTACCTGGTGTTCTGGGGACACCAAGATGGGTAAGAGATGGTCTCTGCCCTCAGAGAGCACCTCTCCTTTCTAAAGGACAAGGCAGCTGCCCATGGACACACTTGGCTTCAACGGCACCACGGACAGATGTTCTGTTTGCCATACCTACTCTCCCTGTCAAACCTGCAGGCACTACCATGGTGTGTGTGTGTGCCCCTGGCTAAGGACCATGTCTCATCCTTGCCATGATGGGCTCTTGCCTCAAATATTTCATCCAAGCACCTTGCCCCATGAAGTCAATGAGTGAGACCAAAACCAAACCATGTCTCCCCCATGTGAGTGCCTTCTCCTGACTTCCCTGGTCACCTGATGGCATCACCATCCTTCCAGTCTCCAGGCTTGACATCTTAGCAGCATCTCCAACTCCTCTCTGCCCTGGTCCCCACAGGGGGATGAGCAGCTTCAGAGTCTGATTTGACCTGGCCATGGCTGTTCATGCATGCCAGCCTCTCCAGGCCCTCTGCCCCACCATCCTTCAAGCCACCATCTCAGTCTTGCACCCCCATCACAGTTGCCTGCTACCTCCTCATCTTTCTTGGGCCTCCCTTACCTGAGTCATCCTGTACTTTGCTTCCTTGTGAATCTCTTCAGACTCTAAGACTTAACTCTGAACATATCACCATCCTGCTCAAAAACTTTTAGTAACCCCCCAGGACTCATCAGTGCTAAAGAAAACTTTTTTTTTTTTTTTTGGTCGGCTGACATCTTTATTGCTCTGGGAAGGGAGTGCTCAGGAGCTCTTGGTGGGGCGGGTCTGCTTCCCCTTCACCATCACAGGCTTCTGGCTGTGCAGGATGGAGCTGGCTCTGTGGATGGCGGCCATGCGCAGATCTCGGCGGTACTTTTCTCTCGGATCATGTGACGGACGCTGCTGAGGGTGGCCCTTGCGTTTTTGTTGATGGTGGTCCGAACATAGGAAGTGGCTGGCTTTCGCTGGCTGGATCTCCGTTTCATCACCACCATGACACCTTTGCCATCGGCCGCCGGCCCCACGCCCACTGTCTTGCAGTGACTCCGCCCACTGTAGCGGGAGGCATTGTGGGCCTTCACGTTATTGGTTCGGTGCTGTACGTCTGCTTGCTCCTCTTGATCAAGACGCTGAAGCAGTTCCGCACGACCATCATTGCAGATGCGCGGACATGGCGGCAGCTCCTTTCTTTCCGGTGGCCGGAGACAGAAAGAGTAAAGAAAACTTTAATTATGAACATGTGTCAAAGTTTTATCACAACCCTGCTGGGAAAAAAACCTTTTTTTCCCCAGCAAGTTAATTCAAAGATTTACTCACAGAAGAGGTCTTTTATAGGAAAAGACAAGGGTAGTCATTGTTATACAGGCTGCAGAAGGTCTGGATAAAGGACACTAGACCCCTGACTGACGCCTGGTTGGACCTGTGAGTGGATTCCCAGAACCCATCTTAATTTTATAAAAATTTATCAGATAATCAGTCAAGCAGTTATCAGGAACGCTAATTCTCCCCAGAAGGGGATTATAAATTATATCGCCCACGGAAGTTCTGTCCTAGGCAGAGTGGGTATAGTTTGTCTTTGACAATAGCCATAGCAACGTTGAGCTTTTGATCTGGAAGGATTCTTAAGGATGAGCCTCTTCAGGCCCAGCGATGGGCAAGGGCGGGCCCCCAGCCATATGCAGTGAGCTGGGTCCCAGCCAGGGCTGCCGTTTGTTCTCAGGTTGCCAGGTAGCTCTCCTGCCATAACCCAGTGGGTTTTCCAGAACAGTCAGTTCCCTGGAACTCAGAATAGTGGTTAGGGTCCCAGGCCTGCTGGAGAGAAAGGCCAGTTTACCTCCAAACAAGCTGAGCATCATGTTAATAGCATGATGGAATTAGCTGTGATTCATTACTGTGTTGCTTTGGGGAAAGAGCTACAAATGCCAGCTCTGAACCACAGGAGGACATCCCTCCCCGCTCCCTGCCCCAGTGTCCTGCCGGCCACAGCGGTGCAGCCCCCATTTCTAAGTGTTTGGTGAAGGCTTCCGGGTGAAGCGGGCGAGAAGCCTGAGAATGGGCTCTGGGATCGGACAGATGAGGGAAGGAGAGAGGATATAAGCAGGGAGTCTGAAGAGATGACAGCCACAGGGGCCAACGGGGAGTCTGTGGGGATGAGGGTGGGGAAGACGGGCGGGCCCTGGGTGTAAGGGACACCTGCAGTCCAGTGTCTGAAGGTGGGGCTGGCCTGAGGGTTCTCGGATTGCGATTTTCTCATCCCTTTAGCTTTATTAATCTGAATTCAAACTCTGGAACTTCTTGAAGTTATTTAAGTCGCACCCACCGGCCAGGCTTGATCGGCCCCCCTTCTTTCCTTCCTGCCCCCTCTCCAGCCTCCAGGTCGAAAACTCTTTCCCTGGGAAGAATTCCTGGCAACAGCGTGGACATGCTAATATTTCTTCCCTGGGGGGTCCCCACCAGTGGGGGTCCTGGAATTGCTCTCCCAGGGCATGGGTGGGGGACGAGAAGCGTGCCTCTCATCCTGCCCAGCATGTTCCTCTGCAACAGCTCCCCGTAGTACCGAGAGGCAGGCTACCCTGGCAGAGAGGTGGCCAGAGCAAGTGGTTGACATGGATAATATGGCCAAGAGCTCAAGGGCAGACATATGTGTTCTGGTTTATGTTTTCTTTTGCTGGAGGTGGGGGAAGAAGCTGACATCTGCTGGGGGGAAAAACAGCAATAAAGCTGCCGCGTACAGAGGGGCGGTGCAGCCCGGCTCTGTGCTGAGTGCTTTAGTGCATCCTTGTTCCATCAGCCGCAGTCCCATTTCACAGACCAGGAGCACTGGCATCGCTGTAGCACCTGCTGCGCTGCCGTGTCTCTGAAGCACTTACCACCTGATATTGCATCACTAAGTGCGTGCCGGCTCCACAAGATTAGAAGCTCCAGAGGGAAGGCACGCTGTTGGTTTGTGTGTCCCTTTAGTCTTACCGCCGAGAACAGTGTTTGCCCCATCGTGGGGGCTCAGTAAGTGTTTTTGGAAAGAAGGAATCAAAAAAATTGAGTCTCTGAGAGGTTCCATAACTGGTCCAAGGCAGAGATGATAATTCATCCGCTTGTGAGGTTTTTCTGAGGGCTGATGGAAGAGTGTAAACATGAAGTGTTTGGCACAGAGCCTGGCACACAGTAAGCACTCCATGAATGTTAGCTGTCAGTATGATTTGCAAGATCTTTGTTGGATGACTTTCCTGCCCAGGCCCATTCATCTTAGGGCCCACTCTGAAGTACACAGGTGACTGAGCCCATTCTCTGGCCCCCATCAGAGTGAAAGCATACAATTTTTTGGTAGAGAATGAATGGACCCTCAGAAAACAATCAGCTTATGGGTTTGGGGGATGAAACAGCCAGCCTTCCTCGCACAAATGGCCTTCCTCTAACCACCCCTGAGCCTATAGATCATGGCCAACTTCACCCAGTTCTTCTCAGTTCCCTGACCCATCCCACTGCCAACCTCAACCCCCGAGAGCATCTCTGGGCCCTGGTGCCCCTGCCCACCAGGAGAGCTCAGAGGGTACCCAAGTCCCCATCAGGGAACTGTGCTTGGGAGCCCCACAGAAGCTCAGTGGCTCCCAGAAGGGGCACACGACCTCCACCTCTTCCCGCCCCAGTGATGCTCAAAGCCATCAGCCAGGTGAATTGGAGGAAGAACCTGGTCACAATAGCGTTTACTGTTGACCTGGGAAAGCACAGTGCAGTTAAAAGCCTATTTCTTTTTCTCTTGCAGATATTGATCTACTTAGCTTTGTGCCAGGCTGTTTGCTGGCGATTAATTCCGAGTCAGCACCAAGTCTTGCGTTTAACGACACTTTCCCGAATACGCAGGGGCCTCCTGTTCAAACCCATAAAGATGCTGTGGCTGCTTCGCTCAGCTACCCAGGCTGTGCTGTAATTTTAGTACCTAATATTTGGGCTAAAGTTAAGTGCAGGACCCAGACTCCCTGTTCTGTCATATTGCTAAGTGACGGCCGTGATGATTAAAAAGTCTAATGTCCTTTCCAGTTCCTTCATCCTGGAAAACAGGAAACAGTTATGTTTGTGTAGAGATGATATCTACTCAGAGCTTTCTTCAGACCACATGAAACCCTTATGTTCTTTTTGGACCTGGCTCTTGTCTTGACTTGGCCATTAGCTAGCTGTGGGATTCTGTCTCTGAAGCCTTGGTTTCCTCATATTTTCAGTGCAGGTTTGGGCCAGATGATGATAGCTAGTGTCTTTCTGGTACATTGTAATTTAGAGAACTCTTAAATCCACATTGACTCAGTTTGCCATTTATAACTTTATGGTCTGGGTCTGGGTCTCAGTTTCCTCATCTGTAAAATGGGGCTAATATTAGCACCTGCCTGGTAGGGTGGCTGTGACGATTACATGAGTGTACATGTAGGCAAACTGGCACCCGGTAAATGTGCGCTGTCAGCCCCAGCACCGTCAGCAGCATGGTCATGGCCTCCTTTGGGCCTCATAGCAACCCTTTAGGTAAGGATTTATTTTTCCTGTCTTATAGATAATGAAGCATTTCCTCCCAAACTGGCAGAACAGGGATTCACCTGCAAGCTTTCCAATTTCACTTGTTTGCTGCACATCAAGACAGAGGCAATTGTCAAAGGTTCATCAGCATTGACATTCTGTGGTTTTCTCAGTATTCCGAAGAGGAGACTGGTGTAACTGGGGCTCTGCCAGTCATCCTAAAAGTAGGCTTCTCCCTCCTGCTCTTCTGTGAGGCTTTCCTTAGAGGCTAAGTGCCTAGGAAAACTGAAGAAACCATGTGCCAAGTGGCCCTCTCGCTCCACTCCGCAGAGAGAAAGCCTTCCCTTCTGTGCTGCCCCTTTGGCCGGGAGGCTGATGTCCACACCAGCCCCTGGACAGAACCCCCGTGACCACCCCTTCCTCCGCCTCCCCCCTCCTACCTGGTCCCCCACCATTTCCAGCTGCTACTCACCACCACCTGCTTCCTTTCAGGCAAGAAAGTTCCAGAGGTGGGCAATTAAGTCATTTAAAGCCATTTTCACAGTAGATTTTTACTGAAGAAAAAAGCAATATTTATGTGGCTTAGCTAGTTCTGAGAAGACCTAGCTGTTCTTTTAAAACATCGCTTCAGCGCCAATGAAAAATACAATCCAGCCTTAGTAATAAATTTTTAAAACATACACACACAAGTTATCAGGCTGCAAAACAATGTTTCTGAGGCCTTCCCACACGTCTCAGTATTTTAACAACGTCCCATCTGTTGATGTCAGTCTGAAGAAGCAGGTCTGTCCTCTCCAATTTTATTAAAATCCTTTCTGGCTAGTAACCTGATTTCTACTAGGCTGGCCTGCTTCACTTCCAGGCCCCGGGCCTGTGGGCCTGTGCCAATTTGCATGGCTGACAGAAATGGGAACGGTTCATCAAAAATCTGTCTAGCTTGTGCTTAATAAGAAATGTTTCCTCTTGCTCTTGTTACTAATTGCTGAAGATGTCTGTGTTTGGATTAAAACTTTGTCCCTTGCCATCTGGATGCCATTGATATGTCTCAGCTCTGTCGTGAGCTGGGTGAGATCAGTGGTTTCCATGTCAACAGATGACAGCGTCATATGTTGAAATGTGTGATTGCCGTGCAGAGAAGAAGCCAGCCTTGGGAGAGGCAGCTCTGGTTTCACACCGACATGTCTGCACTGATTTTCAGACACTGCTTTGAAATTATTTCAGTTTTGTGCCCATTACATTTACATGTCAAACTGCAGTGTAAAAGTTCTTGGCCATTTGGGAGAGGAAACAAGGGGCTGGTTGTTACCTATAGTTCCATTCGGCAGGAAAGACCTTTCCTCAAAGAGGGCTTTTAAAATCTCCAGCTGACAGGAAATCTGTTTACTCTCTGAATCCAAGAAATGTACCATGAGCAGTAAATAGAAATCTCAGGTAGAGTGTAGAACTCTGCATCCAAGGGCAGCAGTGGTACATATTTATCTTTTCAAAGGGTGCCCCAGGCCTCCAGGTTTCGGTAATGCAGCCTGCCTAAATATAGCATGAGTGGCTGCAGTGGAGAGGCTGTCCTGAAATGATCAAGGAAGAAACGAGAAACACCCCTCAACTTCAGGCTCCGGTCTACTGTGTCCAACATAGGATTAACAAGAGATGCATTTTATTCATCCTTTCTAAGTGTTCCTGATTTGATTCAGGGAAAAGAATCATCTCCTTATAAGGTAGACTCTATCAGCAAACACAAAAAACATGCTGTGCGAACCTGGGAATGTTCACCTGACAGCAACCTGCCTTATTTACTTTCCCTCAGATCAAGAATGCTGCAGCCAACGTCCTTCGGGAAACGTGGCTAATCTATAAACACACGAAGCTGCTAAAGAAGATTGACCACGCCAAAGTCAGGAAACACCAGAGGAAGTTCCTCCAAGCTATTCACCAGTGAGTATGCCAGGGCAGCTCAGCCACCAGAGGACCAAACTGGAAGTGATGGGTTCCCCAGAGCTCCATCAATATCTTCCCATATCCTTAAGAGGAGCAGAAGAAATCCATTCTGTGGCACTCAGCAGGCACTGGGCAGGGGGGTGGCCTGGACCCAGGGCAGTCTGTTTCTTCATTTACTGCACCTGCCGCTGCCAAGCATTGGGCAGACAGCTATGGAAAGTAAAAATTAGGTAAGAGCCTCTAAGGGCTCTCACATTCTGCACACACACACACACACACACTACAACTTGAAGCAGAACAAATTGTGGTCAGTGCTTTCTATAAGCTAAGTCTTTAAAAAGTAAAGTGGATTTTTAAAAGTAGAGGATGAAAACATTTATTCTGACCTGGAGGTTTCGGGAACCTGGAAGGCTGAGAGTAGGGCATTTGAGATGGAACAGCCTAGGTAAAGGTGTGGAAGCCGGGAAATGATCTGGGAGTGGTGAGGGAACGGAAGTGACCGAGGGCAAGCAGGCGTGGGGACAAGAGTGTGCCTGCCGAGCCTTTGATTCTGGTTAGTTGTCACCCACGCTCAATGTCCCTGGTTGTACTAAGTTCCAAAATCAGGCGAACTGGTGTGGAGGTGCAATCTGCTCGTGGGGCTGAACCTAGCAGGCACTGAGGCGTACGGCTGTTACGACTCTTTCCCACAGACTGAGGAGCGTCAAGATGGAGCAGAGGAAGCTGAGCGACCAAGCCAACACCCTCGTGGACCTTTCCAAGGTGAGTGGCAAAACCCGAAGACCTCGTAAAGGGTTCACAGATGCTGCCATTTCGATTTCTCAGAGGTGGCCGGGAAGAGCAGGCCACTGCCCACTTGGACGTTGCAGGACCAGGAAAGCAAAGACCACTTCCTCCTTCATTAAAAAATAATCTAAGTTCACGTTCTTGACACATGCAATCTACTGGTGTGTGTTGTTGACTTTTAAAGCCTGGCATTTGTTTCTTAAATTCAGTCGCTCAGGTTTGTCTTGCCTGCGAATGAATTAGCTGATCGGCTAAATCTTTTTGCGTGTTGCCCAACGAGCTGCACACGAAGGGCTGCGAAGGATAAGCTTGAGTTTGCACACTGATGAGCCCCAGTGGTGACAATAGCGATGCTGCTGCCTAGGTCACACCGAGGAAGGTCCTTCCGGTTTGCCGTTATAATTGGAAGTTCATTTTTCTGCATCCTCCAGTCCTTACAACTCAGCTTTCCCGGCCCCAAATGGGTGGTGGGGGTGGTAGGTGCATTTCTTTATTTCTCATGAAGATGCCAAAAAAGAGAACCCTCCTTTGAGGGCCTCACTGTCATTCTGCATTTTGGAACCAAACTGCCTTAAATACTGTAAAGCAATTCACCCCTCCTGCAAATCTCCGGAGCAAAAGAACCAAAGCCTGCGCTGTTGGCTGAGCTGTGTGGAGGCACCGCTGAAGAGGGGGCCTCCCCTCCTCAGCCCCTCTTCCCTAGCGCCTCTTGATAGAAATCATCTATCAAGTGCGCAGCCCAGGGCCAGGCTGGCAGAACATTCCAGCAGATGTCAGTTAGCATCGTGGAACCCGCTCCCTGGGTAAGCAAGAGAAACTCCCTCAGGCAAATTAAGCCCCCTTTGAGAAGAGGGTACAATCGGAGAAATTGCCAGTTGTTGGGTGACACGCATGTGCCTTGTTCAATTCAGGGATCAAGCCAGAGAAAGGCCCCCCCAGGCCGGGGAGGGCTTCAATCAGGGAGTACGTGGCTAGGAAGGGCGGGGAGAAGCCCACAGGTCTGTGTGCCTTTGGAGGGGGCGCTGAGGCAGAGTGCAGGGCTCCTGGGAGCCTGGGGGAGGGGGGTGTGTGAATGGAGAGCCCGAGTGCAGGAGGGAACCCCCTGGGTCTTGGGTATGTTGGTTAACACTCTTGGTATTAGAAACAGGTTTAAAGATGGAGGCGTTTGCTATAAGGATACCAGGAGTCTCATTCCAGGCAGAACCTTAAGGCAGGCATGTGGTCAGCCTTAGGAAGGAACCAACCAGAACTGGACCTCACCCCAGGAAGTATTCGCTCACCCTCTCTTTTCTCTCCTGTTTGAGTACCTGCTTCAGCTCTTTCTCTCCCTCCTCTCCTGACAACTTCCTTTGCCTCCTGTCTCCATGGCAGACCAGGGCAGGCCCCTACCCAGAGAGGACATGCTCGAGTCTAGCCACAGGCAAAGACAAATCGGCCTCCTATTGGTCTTAGTTCTAATCCTCAGAAGGGATGAGATGACTGGTCAGTTTGGGTCACTTGTGCACCCTTGGACCAATCAGCTGTGGCCAGGAGGAGGGTCATGTAGGGAAAGCTGGGGACCGGAGCCGGGAGATGCAGGAATGCCCCAACAAGCCCTAAGATATTCCTTTTACAAGTTGCCATGTTTCCTGCCTCCCCTCTCACCTGGCAGGACTCGCTGTGGCTGTGCTCTCCTGGAAATAGCAGGTAAACTGGACTTTTAAGCCTGGATTTCTTCAGTGCCAGCTTTGCCTCTCACAGAGATGGGGCTCCATGCAGCGCAGGCTGGGCAAGGGGAGAAAGTCCATGAATTGGAAAGAGGCTCATGTGAATTGGGTGGGGAACTAAACCATCATAGCCTGGGAGCGAGTTACCTGGAGAGAAAGGGAGTGGAGGAGAGGGTCACAGGAAGGCTCCTGCAGGGCTGCAGGGGGATGGGGGTGGGACCTGCCAGGAGGGCGAGCTCTCACATCCATCTAGTCTTAGTCTATCTTCCTGGGAGGCACAGCCAAGGTCCTGGCAGCAGCCTGGCATCATTCACGTTGGTCCACACTCCCCCTGACATCCCGTCTCCAGGCAACAGAATGGGGGAGACATAATAATGCCATGTTCGCTCCTTTTTTGTTCTGTGTTTTGTCCTCCCAGCTCACCACCTTCCAGCCCTGCCCTTTGGTCCTCTCTAGATGAAGAGAAAGGCGTGTGGCCTCCACATACCACTGGCTCTATTGAAGAGCTCTCTCACAGGGCGGCAGAGCTGGGGGCTCAGATGCTTTATGTGCTAGCTTCAGTTTCTCCCATTGAAATGTAAAAATAATGCTTCACATCTGAGGTGCAACTGATCAAATGAGATGATCGCCATGAAAATGCTTTGTGAACTCTAACGGTTTTGCACGTGGTAGTTCTGATTAGGAATAGACATGAGGAAACCAAGATCTAAAGGAGCAAAGAGACCCTCCCAAGGTGGGGTTGTTGGCCAGCCACAGCACAGAAGCCAAGACCCAGGGGCCCGGACTTAGTTCAGGGTGCCCTGCGATCAAATAGTTTTGTGGTCTGTACATTCCAGGAAGAGTGTGCGCCTTGAGGAGCTTCTGTGAATGTTAATTAATGAAGGAAGCACTTCCACGTCTAGAGTCATCCTCGCCTCCCTGGCATCCACAATAAAATCCTGATCTTGCAACGGCAGAGCTGCCCAGTCCGCCTCCGTGATGGCTCCTTTTGGGGCTTCAGCCAATATTCTCTGGGGCATGTCACTAGCTGGGGAAGTATCACTACATTTTTCAATCTCCCTTTCCCCATCTCCTCTCTGGCTTCTCGCGTTTTGCCACCTCCCTTCACTTTTTTTCTCTTTCACCTCTTTTCCCACTCCCTTCGCCCCTGCAGGCACCAGTGGTTTCTGCATCTTCCTGGAGTAACTTGAAATTTCAGCTGAAATAGGATCAGGGTGTCACTAGCAGATGACCAGAGCCACAGGGCCTAGAGGTGGAGAGTGGGGTGGGGGGCAGTACAGAGCAACCACCAGCCGGATTCCCTGCCGTTGCAGCCACAGAAACACCCAAGGGCTCGAAGTGTCCTATGAATCTTGCTCCCAAGTCTGATGTCATTTGTTAATTTGCAGGAAGAAATGTGGCTGTCACATAGACAAGGATTCTACAGACTAACCCTGGAAGCCAAATTATAATCAGAAAGTTGCCTGATAAGAGTAGAGTCAGGGGCAGGTGATGGGGATAGCTCAGTGGTAGAGAGCATACTTAGCATGTACAAGGTCCAGGGTTCAATCCCTAGTACCTCCACCGAGAGTAGCGTCAGAACCATGGGACTCAACTATATTGAGGGCATCGCAGCCTGCTGGATGGTACTGGTTGGGACAAAAATGATTTCGTTCCAATTAAATGAATTGAATTTGAGGGATATTTAGACATAGGGTGGGCAGGATTTGGTACTGGCGAGCTGTGGGGGCTGGGGGACCAGATGACGCCCAGGTTTCTAGTTGGGACAGCTTGAATGAATGGCAGTGCCTGGAGACAGGGCGCGCTCCCAAGCGCAGATCCGGGAAGGAAAGTGGTGCACTTGGCATGAGCTCCCTTTGTTTAGTGTTGCTCTGACCTGGTTTTATGATTTAACTCTCAGAAGACAAGTTTATTTTATTACTTTAAAGTTTTATCATATTTGCAGTTCCCTGGAGGTACCCCATGTTTGCTCCCCTGCTCTCACGACCTCCTTCCGCGTTCATTCACAAAAGCTTACTGAGCACCTGCTCTCCAGAGGCAGGCCCTGGGCTGGGCCCCCTGGGGAGTCTTCTGTCCTTTCCTCAAGCCACTCAGCTCTTGGTGGTAAACACTGAGAAACCTTCTAGGTACATGGAAATAATATGTGGTGCCAAAGGTCTTTCCCCATCAGTTAAACTCCTACCTTGGGCAAAGGATGGCAGGGATGGTGGTTTTCCCCTGTGTCAGCACTTTATTCATTCATTAGTTCTATCGACATCTTTTAGTGCCAATCATGTGTGACAGGCCCCCTTACTAGGCATGTTTATGTACCTTTGTCCATCCAGAAATGTTAGCTGAGCATCTCCTATGTGCCAGATACTGTTTCAACACGTCAGTGAAACAACAGCAAAAGGTATCTGCCCTGCAGTAGACGACAGACAACAATAAGCCAAAGAAATAGCAAATTAGCTAGTGTATTAGAACACGGCATGAAGAAAAGAAAAAGGTTGAGCAGGGTTAATGGGATCAGGAATGGAGCTGGGGACAAGGAGCAGTGTTATCAAGGGCATGGGGGCAGCTTCATTGAGAAGGTGATTTTTAAGGGGAGGCTTAGTGGAGGCGAGGCTGTCAGCCATGGGATGGGTAGGGGGCGAGCACTGGGGACAGGGCGGGCCCATGGGACACTGGGAGACAGCACAGAGCACAGGAGGTTTCCTGGGGGGCACGTCAGGGAGTGAGGGAACCAGAATGTGGCAGAGGAAGAGTCTGAAGTGTGATACAATCAACAAAGGCCTCTGCCGAGTCACAGGTGCTCTGAAGGTAGACTGGCCCATAGGGATGTCCCAGACGGAGACAGCGTCCCTCCCCTTTGACCAGGCAGTGTAGGGGCAGTAACCTCAGCGAGGTAGCTCCCTTTCACTGGAGCCCGTGCCTGAGTGAGTTATGTCGTACATCATACATTCTGGCTACTGTGTTGAAAATGGGTTGGGGGTCGCGGGATAGTTTCATGACTATGTATAGTTAATTAACTCCTATTTTATAAGGAAACCAAGGTTCAGAGAGGTGAAGGAGCCTGAGGGAAGGCACGTTATTAGTGTGAGCTGAAGACACATGCTTGACCCCTGACCTACCAATTATAAGTCTACTGCGCTGTCCACTCCCCACCACAGTGCCACCTCCTTAATCAGTGGGTTCCACTGACGTCGGACCCGAGAGGTTGGGCGTCGTAAGAACATGAAGACACTTTAGACACTCGCTCTACTTAAGAAGAAAGTGCTGCTGCTTTTCCATTCTACATAATTTCTAATATATTTTTATAAGTAATGTGCATTATTTTTGTAATAAGAAAACAATAGCAAACACACACACACACGAAAACGCTGTGTCGTTCAAGCCTCCATGTCTCCAAGAAAGTAAACCGCTTCTCCGTCCTTGGCCAGATCAGACACAGCCGGTGTGGAAGTTGGTCCCGTTGTAATTTGGGGTTGGTTGGTTTGTTTTATTGAAGCATAGTCAGTTTACAATGCTGTGTGAATTTCTGGCGTACAGCATCATATTTCAGTTATATTCATACATATACTCCTTTTCATATTCTTTTTCATTATTTGTTACTACAAGATATTCAATATAGTTCCCTGTGCTGTTCAGTAGAAACTTGTTTATCTATTTTATACATAGTAGTTAGTATCTGCAAATCTTGAACTCCCAATTTATCCCTTCCCACCCCCTTCGCCACCTGGTAACCATAAGTTTGTTTTCTGTGTCTGAGTCTGTTTCTGTTTTGTAGATCAGTTCATTTGTGTCATTTTTTAAGATTCCACTTGTAAGGAATATCATATGGTATTTTTCTTTCTCTGTCTGACTTACTTCACTTAGGATGACAACCTCCAGGTCCATCCATGTTGCTGGTCCAGTTGTGATTTGGAGAATGTTTCTTTTTACCCATGGCGGATTCTTCTGTGATGATCTGTCATCTCCTGTCTCTCATCTCTCTGTCTCTCCAAACAGATGCAAAACGTCATGTATGACTTAATCACAGAACTAAATGATCGGAGCGAAGATCTGGAGAAACAGATTGGCAGCCTGGAGTCGAAGCTGGAGCATCTCACCGCCAGCTTCAATTCCCTGCCCCTGCTCATCGCGGACACTCTGCGCCAGCAGCAGCAGCAGCTCCTGTCTGCCCTCATGGAGGCCCGGGGCGTCAGCGTGGCGGTGGGCACCACCCACACCCCACTCTCCGACAGCCCGATCGGGGTCAGCTCCACCTCCTTCCCGACCCCGTACACAAGTTCAAGCAGTTGCTAAATAAAACTCCCCACTCCAGAAGCATTACCCATAGGTCTTAAGATGCAAATCAACTCTCTCCTGGTCACTTGGCCATCAAGGAACATTCAGACCAGGGAACATAAAGAAGAAAGACCGAGCTAATTAACTAACTCATGTTCATTCAGCGTGCTTGGTTTGATATGCCTTGAAACCAGAAATCTAATCTCTGTTTAGGTGCCTCTACTTGGGAGCAGGAAGAGGAGATGACAGGAAGCGACGCCTCTGGCAGGGCCCTTGCTGCAGAGTTGGTGGAGAACAGAAATCCACGTTCAATCTCAGGTCTTCACGTTGGGGGGGTGGGGGGTCAGATGCACTGAAGTAGCGACAGTGAAGCCAACCCAGAGGAGGGTCCCTCGGAGGGAGGGTGTAGAATCCGGCTTGGGGGGATGGGTCCTCACCACAGGGTCCTGCAGCCCACGTCTCTTCTTTCCTTTCGTCTAAGGAGGCCCCTGGATGACAAAAGTAAAAGAGAGCTGCCCACATCTTGCCAAAACAGACATTCTTTCCTCCCATCCTTACACAGTTGTAAAACTCAATTTAGACCGAAAGAAAAATAGACAAATAAGAAGCCAGACTTTCCATCCAATATTAATACCCATATAAACCCTTGTGTTTGCAAGCGTGTGCACACACACACACACACACATCCCATATTCAACCCAGGTCTTTTCTTGTTTGCAATTGACCCTAATAAAGAGGGACCTGGTACCTTACCCTGCTCGCAGTAGGCACCCTCTAAATGTTCATTAAGTTGGTCTGAATCTGGATGTGGGTGCCCTCAGTTCAGGTAGCTTGCCAGTGGTGGCCACATTCGCAGAGTCACTAAAGATGACCCTTCAAACATGTCCCTTCAAACGCAAAACAGGGTACCTCGTCCTGGATACGCACCATGCTTGCTCTGAGATGAATGACAAGACCAAATTGTTGGCATTCTGGAGAGATAAGCAGCTTTCTAAAAATAACAGCTTCTGCAGAGTTTTCATCTTATGTCCAAACAAGCTGGGTTCCAGTGGAGCGTGTGATCGGGTGGATGTACGCGAGGGAAGGGGAACAGCATCTGTGCACGTGCGTGCACACCTGTACGAACAGGTGCGACCCCATGACACCTGCGCGAATAGTGTTGTCTGAGGGTTTGCTCATTTGTGATATTTACCCAGCGACAGGTTTCCAGCCCCAGATGTTAGGGGTGCAAAGAGGTCAAGTGCTTCACCTGAGAGCTGGGAGGAGACATGATGGTGAGTGACCCAGGTGGTCCCTTCTACCTGCCCTAAAACCACTTCAAAGTGAAGGGTTATGAGGATAAAGGGAGCCCTTAAGGAGCCTTGTGGGTAAGGTAAGGTGACACGGATGCGTCAGTAGCCTGTTCCTACTGTGCCACGTTAATCTTGGTGCACAAACGACTCTAATTACATCTCAAATTCCAAGAGACTTCAGAAACCTCCAGATCTGGTGTAGCGAGTGACAGGCACGGAGAGGACAGGGGATGGGGATGCAAAATGTTCTCCTCGCTCCATCATCTAACCATGCGGAACGTTTGTGATGCCAAACCCCCCCGCTATCCATCACTTTTCTCATTCTGAGGTCTCTGACTTCTGCTCGTGTGGAGTTAAATGATGCTGTAGGGAGCATTTCATCTGTTTACGGTAAAACGGAAGGCGGTCGTTTGCGGATGGTTGTCCTGTCGGGTTTCACTTTGCACAGGATGTCGCCGCCTTTCCAAAGGTGGCATCTAGCTGTGGAGACGTCTCTTCTGCAGCCCTGGACCTGGTCTTCTAAGAACAAGGGGACCAGACAGCAGAAGGTAGACGACTCTAGAAAGGTCACTCTTTCCAGATGTGGTTTCTTGCTAAACTTCTTTTATCTATTTTTATAGCTGTTGATATTCCCTTAATGGCCTCATTTTTATCTTGATAACTCCTTTGAGGACTTTCCTTGGTTGTTTTGCATACCACAGATGCCACACTTGCTGCTGGCTTTTTTATTTGTTTGTTTCTTCTTTTGACTATTGATTATCTGAAAGATCCCTCTCCTTTTTTATGTCCAAGAAGGGTGCTCGTGTTTTCAGTGACAGCTGAACATATAAGCAGACGAAATAACCGTGCAGTTTCTCTGTGGCCTTAGTTCATTTCACAGTGTGAAGAGCACTGACAGGTCAGCCTGAGCTTGCCAGTCCTGATCCTTTAAACGACAGCCATCAAGTCTTAATTCCTAGTCACCCTTCCCATTCTGCTTTAACCCTGCGATGTGTGTGTGTGTGTGGTTGTGTGTGTGTGCACGTGCACGCATATAAGGGTTTCATCTGAATTTCAAACAAATGCCATGAGAGATTCCACTGCCACTCCTCCTGCCCAAAAGTGTGCACAGACTGTCACTGACCCATTGTCGTCTGTGGGTGATTCTGCTTTAAGCCACTGCTCATGCTGTATCCTTAGGTAAATCCTGATGCCTGGCACTAGCAAAGGGAGTGACTGGACTTACATCCAGTAGCAGTAGCCACGGGCATCCTGGACACACATGGGCATTTGTAGCATGACTGGACCTATTGGTAGTGCAATAGCTACGTATGGTTTTTATCTTTGGCAAAAGAATACTTACTCTTCCAAAAAAAAAAAAAAAAGCAAGTGAATCTGCATGTTGATCCTACAATGGTAAATGGGAGGCTGCATCTCTGTACTAGTATTTCAGCTTTCTGTGGGGAGGTTATGCATCCTCCTGCAAGTACAATCAACCCTTGATGACTTAGGTATCGATTATCCAGGGTGTAGCTCACCCAGGTTTCCTTCCCATAGCCTGTCTTTTGGCTAATTCCACTGCACCTCAGCATTGCCGTCAGATGGGCAAAGGGGGCAGGTGGATTCTCACGCCATGCCTTCTTGTACCTTATTTTCAAGTTTGGTGGTGGAGAAGGTTTAATCATCTTCTCAAGAATTGGCTATATGGACAAACTATTAATTATGGTAACCTCACTCCAATACTGAACTGATGGAGTTCTGCCCACTTCTGGAAGGCTGACCCAGCGGCAAAGCTCCTACTGTCACCCTTCTGATAACTCAATAACAGGTAAAAGTACTCTAATATTCCCTAAACTATCTAGACACTTGAATTAAAAATACAGAGCCACCCCCTCATCGCTTAAGCCATATTATAGCGCCATGTACTGTAAAGTCAGGGATGTACTGTTACACATTAAGACCACTAATCTCAGTGGAATTTCAGGACATAGCATCAGTTGGCAAATTATATCAGACTAGGGGCCCCCTCCTCCTTAGATTGAAGTCCAAATAAAAAGCTGCATCTTTGGATCAAAGGCCACATATGCGTGATTGTCATCAATAAATTGCCATAAAGTGTCTATGAACTGCTCTCACCATTCTCGTAACGTAACTTCATGACACCACATCTCTGGAAACGCTTAATACAATCCAAAACAACAGGCAGGGTGAGGCCCGGAGTCACCACTGACTTCTGACCTCAGCAGGTCCCAGCGGTGTAACAGCGGTCTCGTCGGGGACGAGACGTGGAAGATGTCCGTGCAGGCTCTGAAGTGCTGAGTGCGTGCGAGCTGTCGTTATTCATTAAAGGTCAAGAAGGAATGGCATTGAAAAAAAATAATGATTTTAATGTATTTGAAGATTTCCCCCTTAGATTTTTAATAATTTCCTGGTGAAAAAATAATGACGGAGAAGAAGAAAAGTAGAGACAAAGAATCAGAATAAATAAGACTCTAACACTGAATCCACATGTTTGGCCAATGAATATAACCACCTCATACCTCAATTTCTCTATACTTCAAATGAAAGTAAGAGTTAATGTTCGTAAGTACAGAGTATTCAGTAGATTTAAAAATGGAGTCACTCTTGTTGTCAGCAGCAGCCCAGACCAGCTCTGTCTAGTCCACACTTTAATGTTGCCTCTGAATGTAGTCAAATGTTACCAAAAAGTAATTATTACCTATCAACCAGTTAGTGACATTAGCAGGGAGAAACATGGGCTTAGCACATATTCCCAGGACCTCTCTCCTCCTTCAGGGTGTACCTCAACATTACAGTGCACCCCAGATTAAGAATCAGTGTTTCATTCAGAACAAATGGTGTTACTAACCATCACAGTACCACAACTGAGACACTATGAAGTCATTGCACTACCAGTAGGTTACTGCTCTTTTAAAGATTCTGCTTTTAAATCCTAAAATACGTCCCCGGTCCTACACGGTCCTTCTACTTCCCTGGGTATTGCTTAGAAGCAGATGAAGGCTCTGTCAGTGGTCATTTCGCTGTCCCTATTGACTCTGTGGCATTCGGTTTCAGTACCTTAGACAGCTATCTGGTGGTTTCCTGTTAGGCGGGAACAGCCCCTTCCCCTCCCTACCCTGCAGTCAGTTGGCTTAATGACACCCTGGACAGTATCCCTTCCTTGTCTGCTGCGGCCAAAGTAAACATTGTGGGAATGGGATCATTGATACCACTACGAAAGGAGTGCTACAGGGATAGCAATATTAACTGCCTGCTTCTGGTAGTAGAATAGAAATGAGTGCTCTTCGTTCCGAAAGCTTGTGCCAGGCTGCATGACTAGAAATTAACACTAAACTCCTGTCAGACACGTAATATGTAGATTTTTACTAAAATAGACCGAAGCTTATTAAGAAGTACTCAGTGCAATGGTATATAAATATATACAGATAGAGAAAAAAATAACTGTGATCTCTTTTTCTTACACCATTACTGGAAACGCCCAAACATGAACTGGAGTTCCCTCTGAACAAAACCATTATCAAATCTTCAACATATGACCTCCAAACCTAGGTGCCAAGTGCCCTGCCACAGTTGTTTACACACCTGAGAAATGAGTTCTGGAAGCTGTACTCTTGGGCCTGGACTGTGTGTTGAAACAAACAAAAGAGACGTTGTGACCAACCAAGCTGATGGAGGAAAAGCACAAAATCCAACACCAACCTGTAGTTTGGATCCCAAAGAGATGCTGAATTTATAGCCAAAAAAAAAAAAAACATATATATATATATATATATATATTTAGAGAGAGAGACAAATCAAGTATCAGTCTGATCGGAACAGCCAACATCCAAGTCCACAGAAGAAGGACAGTGAATGAACAACATTCTCTAACTGTGTCATGTTGTCTCAGTTTTTGAATCTCAACCAGGACTGATCCACCTTCATCAGACACACTTTTTAATGGCGCAACAACTCAGTTTTGGCCCCAGACTCTCCATTCCACACTGACCAGAAGAGAACAACAAAAGAGAGCAACAGGATGTTAACGGAGGAAACATTTTCATGGTGAACTCAGAAACTGATGTGTTTATATTCAGAATCAGATGAGCTTCAATATGAATTTGCATCTTGCCTCTGTACTGCTTGCTATTTTTTAACGATAGGAGAAAGCATAACAGTTTATTTTAAATATGAAATATATTGCTATATTATAAAATATATTGTAACTTTCAATTAACATTTTGTATCCAACTAGTCTTTAGCAGGTCCAGTGTCAACCTGCTCTCCCAACGACTGTTTCTGAGTACAAATCATTGTTAGTGATTGCCTGACACCCAGACCAAGGGTCCCTAGCCGTTAGAACTGCCATATTCTAATTCTCTGAGACCTGACTATTAGCGACAAAACAACATTATTCCCAGCTTAGAAGAATAATCCTACCCTAAATTCTATCAAGCCATTTCCAAAGAGATTTTAAAAGCCATCACTCCTCTAGCAGCTGTGCAAAGCCAGTTTAATAAAAGTGCAGGCTCTTTCTATATAAATGCCAAGACCCTATTACATAAATGATGTCAGTCTCAAACTCAGCCAACCAGTTTTTCCTTTGGCAATGTCAGAACTGGGCATAAGGAAGAGTCCTGTTCTCCTGTGACACAACAGACTCGTCCTTCTAGGCATTGGAAGTTTCTCTGTGTCCGAGCATAGCCGGGACTGGAATTCCATTTACATGGGGCCCAGTGAGAGCCCAGTTTGTAGATGCGCTTTTCCAAGTCGGCGCTGCCCTACAGGGAGCAAGGTTTCCACATGCTTATCCACAACTCGGAGCACAGCTCCTAAGGGAATGAGGGGAGGAGGCAGGACACGCAGGACCCAGCAAAGAGCTGGGCTTCCTTTTCTGCGAGTTTACTCTAGCTGGGAGGAAAGAGCGAGTTTCAATCAAGATGTTTTCCTTTATTGGCAAACTTGTGGAAAATTCTCTCCTTGGGCAACGATGATATTCATGCCTCCTCTGAGACATGTAGAATTTTTCACTTCCCTCCTTTGACTGACCAAGGGACTATTTCTAGATGAAAACAGGATGTGTTTGGTTACAGAACAAAGGTTTTCCAAGGATCAGTGGGTCTCCTCCCAAAACGGACCCTCACTTGTTATCACTTTGGTGTAATATTGTACAGGTGCAAACCAAGTAGCATCAGGGTAGAGTCAACTGAGTGTGCGCATCTCTTCCCTCTGCAGTCTCTGAAAGGTCACACAGATACACCGCTAGTGCAAAACAGCAGGTTTTCTCCTGGGGAAACAGCTGGAATCCTCACAAACTTCCATTTATCTGAGCTTACATATAGATGAGGCTGGGGCTTCAATGATATTATTCACGCCATTCAAAAGAGAAATTTCTCAATGCCCAGCTTCAGTCTTGCATAGCTGGGACTTAACTTGAACACACATTTTATTTTTATTGAGCTAAATTCTCTCGGTCTCCGTTCTGCCCCTTAGTTACATGTTAGCCTGAGCTCCATTAAAGCCATCAGAACTCCAGGGCATCTGTTTTTAGCAAGTTACTCACTCACTGGGTAATGGAAATTAGTTTATTCTCAATTTTATAACTGACTGATGAATGTACTGGTGGTAATTGATTTGTCTCTCAATACTTTTCCACTACTAAATAGAACTGTGTCTTTTGTCTTTTCCTTCTAGCCTTTCCCAGGCCAAGGCTTTTACACTTGTAGAGAGTGTTCTGATTTTTCTACTCAAAGTTGTTTTTCAATCTAGAATCAAGGAACTCAATACAAATTCCTGACTTGGGGAAAGCAGATCTCTTGACAGTAATTCAGGTGTAAGCTATATGCTAACCCTTGCCGGTCAAAGTGTGATACGTGGACCGGCGACATAGGCATCACCTGGGAACTTGTTAGAACTCAGGCCCCATGCCAGCCCTGCTTAATCAAATTGGGTGTCTTAACAAGATCCCCAAGTGATCTGCATATATATATACACAAATGCTGAGAAGTGCTGGCCTCACCACATGCCAATGGTAACCAACATCATTAATGATCAAAAATTAAACCATTTCTTCCCTGACCCTCACTTACAGAAGTATTTGATGAAGTAGAGGTCCCGTGCAATCATAAGAATTAAAAACAAATGCATCTTCAAATTCCTCTTGAGGTCATAGAGCTTGGGTGGTGTACAAAAGAAGCAGTCTTTTTCTAGTCTCATTTTTAAAAGCACTCACTTCATAGCCTCGAGCCACCTCAAAGCACCTTTTTAAGTTTTTCATTTTAGTGTATGCTAGCAGGGCCATCAGAATAGCAGGTGGCTTCTCAGGGCAGGTCCCCCAGAAGGCCACCCGGGTCACAGCCCAGGGTAGTGCAGAAATGGCTGCATCTCTGTTCCTTCCTTGAGAAACTCGGCAGCCCAGCAGTGGGAATTCTCCTCCCCAGAGGAAACTAGCAAAAGAAGTTAGTTTAACCATCTAGCAACATTCCTAATCTCTTTTTAAACCAAGTCTCTTGTTCATTACACCAACCAGACCCTCCAAGGTAAACAAGGAAATATGTGAATTGTGATGTTGGCGCCATAAATCGATATGTACCCAGAAACAGTTACGTTCTGAATTAATGGCTTTAACCTGTTCATTGTAAAAAGTGCCTTGGACTTCAATCTAAAGAGGTCAGTATAAATATATGTGTGTGTGTGTGTGTGTGTAACATACGTAGGCATATTTATACGTACATAGGTGCACACACATATACCTGCACATTCATATATAATATATACATATATATAAACGCTTCATAATATATCATATTGCTATTCGCAGCTCCATTTCTTTTGTCTGGTCCTATGTTTATTTGTTTAGTGAGAACTTTACATAGAGAGGTTCTATTCAGGACATCGATGTATTTTTTTGTTTGTTTTTTACTTTTTATTAAAAAGGTAAAGGATATTAAAAAAAAAAAAAAGTCAAGTGCCTAAAGGTTTTTTTGTTTTTCTTTTTTAATGGAGGTGCTGGGGATTGAACCCAGGACCTTGTGCATGCTAAGCATGTGCTCTGCCACTGAGCTATACCCTCCCCCCCAGTACCTGAAGGTTTTGAATGAAATTGTGGTAAACTTTCTCAGGTTACCAAAGAGGAAATTAAATTTTCCTTTGGGAAACATTTTTCTGTTTCAGCCACTTTGTTTTCCCTCTGCAGGAGTGCAGAAGAGTGGTTAAAGTGATTTTGTAATTTCCTTGTAATCCATTTTAATAGCAAACATTTTGTTCGGCCTAGTGCCCAGTGCTCATCACACAGCAGCCTCAGAAGGGCCTGGTCCTCATGTCCTATGCAGGGTTTTGTTGGCATCAGGCTGACTAACTTGCAGGGGACAGGGCTTAGATTGGTTGAAGTATTGCTTCCTTTCAGTAACACACACAGAAAGACAAGTGGGAAGTTCTCTCCCTGGGCCAGGTGGGAACCTGTCTTAGAAGGCTGGCTGAGGGGCCCCAGTGAACTTTCTAGAGCCCCTGCGCCCGGCCTTTCTACAGTAACACAATGGCCTGTACCAATCAGTCTCGCTACCTTAGCCTAAGCTCTTCTCTTTCTACCGTGTGATAGCTTGTGAAGCACCAGCCTTTCTGGTTAGAAGCCCCCAGAGCTGCCAGGGGGAGTCACCAGGTTTCCATGGCTCTGCTCATGAGCTCCAAGGAGCATTTTACTTTTTCAAATCAACTACATCTTCTCTCCTGCTCCCTATCCAAGTGGCAACACCCTCATGACAGCCAGAGCCAGGCCAGAGAGGTCATGCCCTTCACGGGGTCAATCAGAAGGGACATTGCAAAATATCAGAGGGGACCAGAAAGACAACAGGTCTCTCCAGCTGTCCCCACAGCTGCAGCCACATGTGTGGAACCATCACTAAGAAGGCTTGGCAGCCAGGGGATGGGAAATCAAGGTCCCCAAATGGAAACCCCCATACCCTTACTTTCCTCCTTCTGAATTTTTCTGTAACTCTAGACAAAAAAAAAAAAAAGAAGAAAGAAAGAAAGAAAGAAAAAGAAGAAGAAGAAGAAAATGCCTTTTAGGTGCTTTCAAAACTGGTATCTACTATTTGGGACTTTTTCTAAGTTAAAAAATATTTTCTAAAATATATCTAGCTATATTTCTGCTGCTGTTCATTCCTTAAAGCTCTCTTCCAAAAATTCCTTATGAAGGACTACATTTACCAACTCAGTGATTACTAAATAATAATACTTTTTACTTATAAACAATAATAACTTTCATCTAAGGACCTCAAATGTCAGTAAGTTAGTTGTCGCCCTATGAGCTGGATGACAAATATTATGCCCATTATTCAAGTAGGAAAATGAAGCTAAAGAAAACCGAGCAGTAAATGACTTACCTAAGTCAGGACGTAAAACTGAAAATACGATCTAGGACTTTTCAGCACCTTTTGGGAGGGAACACACACCTGGGGGCTCAGATTCTATGGCCAGCCATCTCTGGATGAGCAAGACCAAGAGCGCGTGTTGAGTCCACATGCTGAGTCCCAGGCGTGGAATGTGAGCGGTGGAGTGGACTGCGGGTTTGGAGGTCTGGGTGGAAGGCTGCGTCTCTTTCTTTGTGCAAAGTGCAGGAGTTGTGCCACCGAGGTTGAGCTGAGTCTTTGGCCTTCGCTACTTCCTCTTGCACTGACGCTGGAGAGAGAAAGGGCATTTTAAAGATGGTCTGGCAAATGTTGATACAAATATGATGGCATTAAATGAAAACAAGAAGGGAACTGACTCAAACAAAAACCAAAAATGCAAGTGGCTGATTTCCTTTAATTTTGTCTTCTTCCTTCCCTAGTCTACAGTTGTGAAAATAGGAGTTTTTTTTCAGGAGGAAATCTTAATTTAGATTGGAAACAGAACCCCCTGGGAAAAGTTGCCTCTTGAAGCAAGGCCAAGATGGTGTTGATGTCAGTGCCAACCTGCAGGCACATAAACAGGTTTAGTGCCTAACCTGGTTTTAACAACCTAGAAAGAAAGTGAGACCCATGCCCAAGGTGAGCAGCTGTTCACCAGTGAGAAGGTATAGACACACTGATGTGTGATAAAGCCTGCTTGCCGCCGTGTTCAAATAAAGACTCAGGCCGTTGAGCATGGTGGTCACTCCATTTATCTGAGCAGAGGTTCGCAATCTTGGCTTCACACTAGAATCATCTCAGAAGCTTTTGAAAACATCCAAGCCAGTGCCCCTAAGCCCCTGAGATTCTGATGGCAGCATCTGGGGTGATGCCCGGGCATTTCCCTGAAGCCCCTCAAGGGGTTCCTGGGGGCACTCAGAGTTGAGGGCTGATCCAGAGCTTTCTGAAGTGAGACCCCCCCCCAGTGCCCAGCCTGGCCGGTGCCCCCCAGGGGATCTCTACCCTCCCCTGAGTTGGCAAGGAGATGCTGGGGAGGAGGGGAAGGGAGGATAGGAAGGGAGGATAGATTTGTGTAAAGACAGGGATTTGCTTGAAGCTCCACTCCTTTCATCTGCCCTCGTTTCTTTTTAGTTCTGGCCCCATGAACCTGTGCTCATTTGCATTCGGCTCTACACGTATTGGCCAACAATGCAGCCAGGTTATTATTCACTCGGTATTTGTCTGCCTTGCAGCTGCAGCCTTCTGTTTCTCCTGGCACCCAGTCTGTCTGGGGCTTAATGTCTTTCTTTGGCCTCAGCTCTGGGTGAAGATTCAGGAAGGGCCATCTCAACAATTTTCATTAGGCGAAAGGTTAAGGTTAAAAATAACATGTTGTCCTTGCTAGCAGGTGTCTCATTAAACCTAACACAAAAACAGGGTAGCCTGCCATGTGACACCCATGGATTTTTTTGTCCTAACTATATTTCACTGTTAAATAAGGTGTTGTCTTCTATCTAAAAGGAAACTTGACCCATTATTACATTATACATAGCTGTGAAAGCGGGGGGAAAGGGACATTAGAACCCACAGGTGGACCCGCTTCTCAGAAGTGGACATGCTGCTAAATTCAGGGCCCTCTGAATAAGACTGCCCCCTGCAGGTCAGATGGAGATACAGCAACGTGAGGAAATAGGAAACTCCTTGGGCATCCTGGAAACTCATTTGTCTGTCACGTCCCTTAATTTACACAGAGGAAATGGAGGGACAAGAGAAGTGATTGGCCCAAAATCAGAGAGTTTCTGCCTAATTGGGCAGAAATTGGACTGGAACATTGCCACCGCATGTTGAGAATGCCTTCTGTGCGGGTGTGGAAAGCTGAGGCCTGCCCAGAGCCTCGCCATGTTCTTCCTAGATTCATCCTCATAGTCAGTTATCAATTTTGCCAACATTAGATAAAAATAAAAGGCCCTGCTTCCCCCCACACATGTTCACGCACACACATACGCACCCCACATCATCAATCTCTCACTGAGAACAAAGATATGCATATTGTCACTGGCTAAATGAATTCATCGTGTACTTTATATTCCAGTAGCATTGATCATTTTCAATGTTATCTGCTTTTAGTTTAAAGAATTTAGAGCTAATACTTGCAAATCTACAAGAACCCCCACTGGTTAGGAAACATTAAATTAGATTATTAAAATGATGCAATTTTATATCCAGCATTACAGTGGATTATGCTAATGGTGGTCAAGGTTATTAATATTTACTTCAGTCACTACTGCGAATAGTACATGAACAGTAGCCAAAATTAGCTTAATCTTTTTTTTTTGTAGCATGAATTTGTAATTTACACTTCATTTTTTCCCAAGGACAAGTCACACTTAATAGCATCTCTTAAAATGCAATTTTGTCCCCTAGAAAAGCAAAGGTGGAAAACACAAATGCAATATGTTACCGTTCCCTACAGGTGATCTCCTCTTTACTTAGGTAAAGTTTTCTTCCAAATCTGTTCTACCTCCTACTTTCCAACACTGGGGTATCACTTAAAAGCCATCAAGTATTTCTCAAGAAAGAATACATAGAGCAGTGGGGCACCCACACCCCAGTCACTCATCAAGGGAAATGTCAGGTCTTCTGTAAGCTCCTATACACGGTGATTCAATTGCCCTTTCTTCGAACACCCTCCTCACCTCCCACCTCTTGGAATGAGAAGGTAGAAATATAGCTCTGCCTGAAAAATCAGAATTTAGGAATCCTAACAGATTTATACTTCAGATTTCCTAGAGAATTTTCTGTAAGGATGACAATGCAGTATTTACTTGACTCAGAAATTAGGAACCTTGGATCCTGTTTGGCTTCGGTTCAAATGAGAAAATAATCATCTATTATTGTCTGAAGGTCAACAAGAGGACCTGACATCCTCAGTTCTCATGGAGAACGTGGTGAAAGAAGGCTACAGAGGACATTATTCATTACCTCTGTGACATCTGTTCCCCCAGTTTTCCAGCCCGTTGTACATGGATTTTAATTTGGTGAACTCACCCTTCCCCCATCTCCACTGTGCATTTGGGTGGGATTAATCCTACTTCCAGACCCATGGTGGACCAAAGCAGGCTAAGACAATTAGAGTAACTCATCACCCTCACTGAGGAATGGGCACATGGCTTGCATTAAGCCCACATGGGCAAATGAGTCTCAGAGCCAGGGCTTAAGCAGGAGCTACCAGAAAAGATAGGCTTCCCTGGGAAGGTATGGTGTACAGATTTTGTCAGGAAGTGATGCTCCATTTTGTTTCATGAGGTGCAAGGGTGGAGTTGCCAGGGGGCAACATGTGGACCATGAGGATAAAGCCCAGGCCACCAAATGCAGAGAGGAGAGGAAGAGAGAAATGGGGGCCGTGGTACATCCGTGGAGCCACTGAATCTTCTAATTACCTGAGCCAGTAACTTTGCTTTATGGTGAAGCCATTTGGAGTTGAGTTTTCAGTCACATTCAACATAAAGAGTCCTGGTGGAGAAGAACCAATCTTCTGTACACATGTCTGATTTCCCAGAGGAGTACCCAGAGTGAGAATGAAAGGAAATGCCTGCTCAGTAGTTCTGACATTTAAAAAGTTTAAAACACAAAAACTAAACAGGATAACAAGAAGATTGGAAATGTCAAGATTGACTCTAGAGTGTACCTTGACCACCAAAGTAGAAAGGTGATGGAGGAAGGAGATTCTGTCAAATGACTCAACCAGGTTTTCACAGGAAGACGAGACTAAAGCAGGCAATGACGATCAGGCAGGTGGGGATGAGGAGTGCAGTACAAATGGTCTGGATATTGTTTGGAAGGAAGGTAAACATTGATAACCTCAGAGTAAATCATTAAAATTATAATCAATTGTATATTTGAAATAGTCCATAACTTTCAAATTAGTTGAGGTTGAAAGACTCGACAAAGTCAATTCAAAAGGAGGAAAAATACAGAAAAGGTGGAACAGACTGAAAGGCCAAAACAAAACAGGACAAATACAGCCAACTATTTCCATAATCACAATGAAAATAATGGACTAAATGCTCTAGGCAAAGAAAAAGATTGTCAAACCAACTGTTTTCAATGATCCAAGTAAATGCTATTTATCAGGGACATATCTAAAACATGAAGATAAAGAAAAATTGAAAGTACAAAATTTTTTTAATTGAAGTACAGTTGTTTTCAATGTTGTGTTAATTTCTTTGGGGTAGGTAACTCGGTTTATTTATTTATTTTGATGGAGGTACTGGGGATTGAACCCAGGACCTCACGCATGCTAAGCATGCACTCTACCACTAAGCTATACCCTCCCCCACCACTTAAAAGTACAAATTTTAAAAAGATACACCAGGTTATTCTAGCCAAAAGAAAGTGGTGGAGCTATCCACTATCAGGGATCTCACTACCTGGTATCAACAGCTATCAGGGGTGAAACAGACTTTAATGTAAAAGCAAAAGTGCACTGAGTTCACCAAGAAAACAGAACAATTCTGAATTTATATATTTAATCATGTGGCCTCAAAATACATAAAACAAACATGGAACTACAGCAAAACACAGACAAGCCCACAATCATAGCAGGAAAATGTAACACATCTCTCTGAGTAAGCAGTAGACCAGGCAGACCAAAAAAAATCTGAAAGGATTGTGAAAATTTGAATGACTTAACCATCATAAAATCTGTAGTAGACTTTTTCCCAGTACATGGACCATTCCTGAAAATTGACCACTTAATGGGCCACAAACACATTTTAAAAGACTGGTGCCACACAAGCAACACTGTCTGACTGCAATGTAATATATGCTAAAAATCAGTAACACAAAAAATTATAACCAAAAAACATGTCCTTTGGAAATTAAGAAACATACTTATAAATAACTCATGAATCAAAAAATAAATCATAATGGACATTTTAAAATATGTAAAACAGAACTTTAATGAAAATACCTATCAAAATTAGTTGAATGCAATTTTGAGAAAAGCAGAATGAATAAAATAAAGAGCAGAAATTAAATAAAAAATAAACATACACTCGATAAGATTTTTAAAAAGCCAGAAGTTGATCCTGTGAAAACACAAATAAAATTGATAAACCTCTAGCAGGACTGAACAAAAAGAGACAGAGGAAGGGAGGGAACAGAGAAGGGGAGAGAGAGAATACAAAGCAGTATTAGGAGTGATGCTACAATCACTAAAATGATACTAGGAGGATACTTGGAAATAAGTGGGGAAAAATAGCAAGAAAAAAAAAAAAAGATTGCTTATCAAAACTGACTCAAGAAAATATTAAAAGTAGAATAGCCATAAAATCATTATGAATAACTAAATGGTTCAAATTTTTCCCATAAAGAAAATGCCTGATTTTACCAGAAAATTCTGCCAAATATTCAAGGAACAAAATAATTCCAATCTTACACATTTTTTTCCCAAAGCATAAGAAAAAAAAAGAGCTGTTCCCCAACTCATTTCATGAGGCTAGCATAGCACTGATATCAGAACCTGATAAAGATGGTACAAGGAAAACTGCAGTTTTATTTATGACTATAGACACGAACATTGTAAACCTACTATTATCAAACTAAATCTAGAAATAAATGGGAAACAAACACATAATAATTAAATTATGTTTATCCCAAAATGTTTGTTTAATATTAGAAAAATAATGAAACTCACCACATTAACAGATCAAATCATTTAATAACAATAGATTTTTTAAAGAGATTAATTAAATTCAACATCAGTTAATTAAAAAAAAAAAAAGACCCTGAGCAAACTAGGCAGAGAAGGTGTAGTGTCATCATCCAGTGATTCATGCCTCTGTATGCTCTTCTCCTCCTGAGTGTGGGCTGGACCTGGGACTTGCTTCTACCCAGTGGAATATAGCAAAGGTGATGGGATGTCATTCCTGTGATTGGGTCTTGTTATAGAAGACCATCTTAGCAGACTGGAGAGATTTGCCTGCTGACTTTGAAGAAGCAAACAGACATGTTGTGAACTGCCATGGAAAGGGACTTGCGGCAAGGAACTACGGCTGGCCTCTAGGAGCTGAGGACAGCCAATAGCCAGTAAGAAATCTGGGCCCTCAGTCATATAGCTGCATGGAAATGAATTCTGTCAACATTCTGAACAAGCTTAGAAAGAAGATCCTTCCTTAGTCTAGCTTCCACGTGAGACAGGCTGGCCAACGAGGTGGCTGCACTCTTGTAAGACTCTGAGCAAATGACCCAGCTAAGCTGTGCTCACACCCCTGACCCATGGAAACTGAAATAATAGATGTGTGTTGTTTTGAACCATTAAGCTTGTAGTAATTTGTAATACAGCAATAAAAAAATTAATACTAAGGGAACTTCCTTAACCCAGTACATGATTTCTACAAGATGATATCTTCCTAAAGCACACATCACACTTACGGGTGAGACCGGGACACCCGTAACTCCCGCCTCTGCAGTGGAGGCCCTAGCCGTGCAGTATCAGTGGAAAAATAAGAGGAACAGCATTAGGAAGGAAGAAAATTTTATTATTTGCAGTTAATGTGATTGTCTGCTTGTCTACCCTGAAGCATCTAAAGATAAATTATTATTAGAATTAATAAGAGAGCGTGGTTGCTGGATACAAATTCAATAGATAAAAATTAATTACATTTCTATATCCTATCAATAAGAAGCTAGGAAATGAAATCTTACAAAAGCAACCATTTATAGTAGCATCCAAAAATATTGGAAATCTAGCAATAAACTAATAAAATATGTATTTGAGCTTTACAGAGAAAAGTATAAAATGTTATTAAAGGATAATAAAGAAAACTTAAATAAATGGGAAAATATCCATGTTCAGGATTGTAAATATGTTTATTCTCCCCCAAATGAATCTATAAACTTAATACAATGCCAATCAAAATCCAAGCAGGTTTTTTTGTGAAGCATGACAAGCTGATTGTTAAATTGATACCAAAACAAAAAGGGCCTTGACATTTCTGAAGGAGAATAGGGTAGGAGGACTTACCATATATCAAGAATGTTTGTCATAAAGCTCTAGTAATTAAGGTAACGTGGCCTTTGTGCAGGGAGAGGAAGACAAATTGAACAATGAAACACAACAGAGAGCTGACAAACAGACTCATACATTTATGGAAACTTGTTCTATTATAGAGCTGTCCTTACAAATCAGATGGGGGAAAATTGACTATTCAATGAGCTGCATTGAAAAAAATGATTATCTAAATTTATGCACAAAAATTAATGCTGATTGAATTAAAAGCATAAATGTAAAGAAAAACTGCAAAACTTTCAGGAGACAATAGAAAACATTTCCTAAACAAGGCTCCAAAAGCTCAGACCAAGGGAGAATGACTGACAAGTCTGAGTATATTGAGATTAAGACTTTGACTCCGTATTTCTTTAAAAGCAAGAGGAGAGTTACAACTTGCATGACTTACAAAGTCAAGCAAGCCAATTGGGAAAAAAATAGGCAAAAAGAACACGAATTTCACAGAAAAGGAACCACAAATGTCCATAAACATATGAAAGGTGATCAGCTTCTAGTGATCAAGGAAATGCAAACAAAATGACAAGTTACTATTTCACACCCACTAGAGTGACAGAAAAAAAAAAAGGAAATCAGATAATACCAGGTGTTGTATGGGGAGCAACTGGAACTCTCACCCACTGCTGGTGGATGTGTAAATTGGTATAATCACTTTGGAAAAGAATTTGTCATTACTTAGATTAGTTGAGTATGTGCATATCCAGTGAGCCAGAGTTGTTTATAAAACAGATAAACAAAATATCACCAGAATCGACCCAAAAAAAGAATAGAGTGGGTATAACAATTATGGATAGTCGCACAATGGAATGTCATGCATCAGTGAAGATGAAATCGATGACCTACAGCCAGGTACCCCAGCAGGAATGCAGCCCAGTCACATAATACTGAGGGAAGAAGCAACCTGAGGGAGCGTACACATTGTATGTGCCTGTGCTTTGATGTTCAAAACCAGGCAGAAATAAATCATATCCTGCTTAAAGATGCAGACATTGGTGTGTCGTGGGGAAGAAAGGAAGATGGGCTGGAGAGGGGTGCTGGGAACTGTAAGCTTCTGAACATCTTCTAGATTTCAATCTGGGTAGATAAGATACAGATG
Organism: Camelus dromedarius; assembly: GCF_036321535.1. Taxonomy (NCBI): domain Eukaryota; kingdom Metazoa; phylum Chordata; class Mammalia; order Artiodactyla; family Camelidae; genus Camelus; species Camelus dromedarius. The sequence goes on along the minus strand of NC_087458.1, from coordinate 6,513,708 downwards.
TTCGTTTTATTATTCTTTTTTTTTAATTTTAAAAAAATTTTTAATTTTTGGTGGGGGGAAGTTAGGTTTACTTATTTTATTTATTTTTAGAGGAGGTACTGGGGATTGAACCCAGGACCTTGTATAGCTAAGCACGTGCTCTGCCATTTGAGCTACACCCTTGCCCCTTTATTATTCTTTTTTAACCTGTCCAAAGATGTATGCGTACATTTTTTTGTATACCTGCTATACTTCCTAGTTTTAAAGTCACTAATAAAGCAACACTCAAAATATGCCAGGTTTTTCCTCTAGTCTAATTCAGCTAGTTGGCAGCAGCACCAACTAAGGTGAGTAGGAGAAATGACCCAGCATCCAGGAAAGCAGGGCTGAAGGGACACCCCTGGAAGCCTCTGATGCTGTTTTGGACTTTAGAAAATAAATGAGATGCCCATAAATTACATACATACTTCTTCAGTTAGGAGGAGAGCGTTATCACCAGAGAACTTTGATCTTGAGCACATGGCAGACTTTCCTGAAGACTAAAGGAAGGAGAAAGCCATCCTTAAAGGTTTCCATAGAGGAAAAAGGAGCCCTGTCAAGTATGTCTTATTTAATCAAGAACAACTTAAGTACACAACACCTGGGTTTAGAGTCCTCTAGACGAGGGTTCTTATGCTGACTTAGGTGCTTACTAGCTGGTGACCTTCCACGAGAAAGAACTCCAAGCCTCAGTTTACCCATCTGTAAGAAGGGAATATTAATAGTACTCCTGCTGGAGGGTTGCTGTGAAGATCAAATGAGGTAGCATATGTGAGGTCACCTCCCACAGGCACCCAGCTAGCCCAGGCTCCTGCTGTTTATGTAGAGTTGCTTATTTCCAAGCTTTGTGTTTTACCCAGAGGGAGCTGACTTACTCAGCCATTGCTTCTTTCTGTCTAATGATGGGGCTTTCTAGTCTCTGCCATGCTTAGATTCAACTGACTCTATCAGCATAAAATAAAGAAGGCTAGAAATCCCAACACAGCGTCCCAGGGGCCGCAAATCAAGAATGCAGCTCACACGACTCTGATTACACCCGGGAGTCGAAAGCACATTGTGCACTGTGATTAAAAAGAGGCTTTACTGCCTCAAAAGCACATTCTTGCCAGTCCTCCCAATCATCAAGAAACAGTAAGGACTGATAAATATCTCCTCCCGATCCAATTTTACAGAGGTCTGAATCTCTTAAGGGCATTCAGAGGGAGGCATGGATCATTCAGGAAACCCAGGGAGCTGGGGAGGCAGCAGCCCCCGGTTCCTGCGGAGGAAGATGCCCGGGAACCTCCTCCTGCTGCATCTCATTCCCCTTATCCCTGTGGAGCCACCAAACACTGGCGTCCCCAGGCCAGCGGGGGCTGGGCTCCCCCCTCCCCACAGCTGCGGGGCCTTCTGCCTCCCGCGAGGGCCCCTTTGCCACCTTCCACCCGGGAAGGCCGAGCTCAGCAATTGATTTCCCTTAATCGTGCCTCCATATCTTCAGCCGTGAAAATACTCTCTCTTCCTCCTTTTTCTTCCCAAATGAGGTAAGTCAGTGAAATAATAGCCACTTCACAGTGCATTCAATTTTCAGCAGTCTACTCTCTTCTCTCACCAAAAGTGCTAAGATGCTTCTGGCTGAATTAATTATAAATTGTGATTTTCTTTTCTCTGCTTCTGTTTATTTTCCTTCAATATGTCAAAATTCTTGGAATCAAAAAGACAAGGTTTTAAATAAAAACCATTGAGAAAGCAAATTACATTCTACCCTGCATGGAAATTCTTCAGGTATTCCCCCTGTCTCTAGGATCAAATCTACATCCCTTAGCATGATTTCCAGTCCTGCCCCCCACCCCTCACCCCCGCTGCTGCAACCCACCTTCCAGCCTCCTTCCCTCTCTCTCCACCACCCGTCCTCCTTTCTTCATCTCCTCTCCCTCTTCCATTCCCTGTCTTACACTCACACACACACAACTGGGTTTCATAAACCTGAGTTTCATACACTTGTGTTCCCTAAGGGTTTACACATGCTCTGTCTCCTGTCTGGAGAGCCCTTACCTACATTTTGCTGAGAAACATCTACCCCATCTTTCAAGACCTACTTCTCTAAAGCCCTCTCCATCTCCCTCACTCCAAGGGTAACAGCTCTCATTTATCTAAACACCTATTGGTTCTCAACATGCACATCAAGATCACCTAGAGAGCTCTCTAAAAATACATATTCCTGGACCTCCTCCCAGACCTAAATCAGCATCTCCCGCTTAGAAGCAAAGCACGCCAAAGCATCACAGGTGAGGCTAACTCCCAGCAGTGGCTGAGAAGCTGTGCTGGGTAGCAGCTGAGATCGTGGGCTCTGGAACCAAACACCCTGGATTTGAAGCCTGCCTCTGCTGCTAACTGGCTGCCTGACCTTGGGCAAGGTGTTCAGCTTCCCTGTGCCTCCAAAAGACAGGCATGACGATGCTAATAGTAACTACCTCAGAGGGTTGTTGTGAGTTTTAAGTGAGTTAATACAGGAAAAGTGCCTGGCAGACTCAGTGTTTCATAAATGTTAACTATGGTTGTGTCTCTGGCACACACTTCAAGTAATCTTCACAATAACCCAGAAAGATAGTTATTATTCATCATAGTTTACAATGAGGGGTCTGAGGCTTAAAGTGAGAAAGAAAGGTGGGATTCACTCCCAGATCTGCCTGATCTCAGAGCCGGTGCTGGTTCCAGTAAACCACGTGATGCTTTATGTTTATGGCGGGCAAGTCACATTGAAACGGATGGACCACTTGGCACTGGATGCCAAGTTCCCTGTAGGCTGGATCCATATCTTGGGCATCTTTGCAGCCCCAACACCCAGCACAATAAATGCCATCTAGCAGGCCCTCAGTAAATACTGGCTGAAATGTGAATTAATAAAGAAGGAAAGGAGGGAGGGAGAGAATCAGTCAAGCAACAGTGGTCTGAGTCCCTGAGCTGCTCCCGAGGCAGGAAGATAAGAAAATGGAGGCAAAATGTAGTTAAAGGTTTGTGAATCACTTGATTTCTTCTCCTGTCTTTCATTTTATATATTCTTTTCTTCTCTGGGTATTTTAATATAGTAAGCCACTTCCAAATCATCTGTGAAAACAGACAGTATGTAAATCAATTAACAATGTTCTATTATTGATGCTGTTTTTACCCAAATTTACCTGCTTGAGAGCAAGGGTAAAAGAAGTCTGAAATTCCTATTTGCTGATGTCCTCTCAGTACCAGAAATGCAAACATTTGTGATGCATTCGCCACAGGGTCTGTTTTGGGGAAGGCTTGAAGAGTATATGTTTTTAGGGGGCGGTTTAAAGCATAGGTGTCAAATGGAGGAGGCACGTGGGTGAGTTGTGGGTACATCACTCACCCAGCAGGGAACTGAAGGAGTAATTGGTCAAGGCAGCAGCAGCAGAAACTGAATTTACTGAAGAGGAATCCTTCTCTGGTGGGTGGAAGTCATGTAACTTCCGCTCCCACTGGCTAGGAGAGCAGCAGTGGCCTCCACCTGGACCGGGAAACAGAGCCTGGGATGGCTGCCCGAACCCGCAGAGCAGAGCAAGGTGACGTGCCGCAGGGACCTGTGTTAGAACTCAGCTGGTAGCAAAGAATTAAGGACCAGGAGTCAAGATTGCAGCCCACCCATGAAAGCCATGGTTCCCAACCTCCAGACCACCAAGCAATATTTTCAAGTATTATTTTTGCTTTGTTTGGTATACGCTTTTCAGTTTACAGTCTTTCTTTTGTAGCATCCTATTCTTTAAAAGCCTCTGTTTTTCCCTGGGAGCTTACACTTCCTGGGAAGTGTAGTGTGTCAGGGTGAAGGGGCTGAGGCCCAGTATTGGAGCTGCAACCCTCCTGGAGGGCTGGGGCGGCAGGCGCAGGCTGGGAGGGTAGGTGATGCGCCTCCGGACACACAGGCTGTCTCCGTGCTCCCTGTTCCCAGCGCCCTGCCAGGTGACCCCGCTGCTCAGGGCACTACCCATTGCCCCAGAGAGGCACTTCTCTTTTCCAAGGGCTTGGTTATAACCCCTTTGGGAGAAGGAGGTAGAAGGAAACATTCAGGAACCCTCAGTTCTGGAGCAGCCTCTGGATGTTCAGATCACACAGGTTGTAGTAACGGAATTTCTCCTTAGAGATGTCGACTCCAGGTGGCAGGTGAGGCTCCCCTGGGAACTGGAAGCAGGAAGCATGGCGGTATCCTAAGTGTAAAGCCCCCACTTGCCCATCTCTGCCCCTCGTTCATTCTTAATAAGGCCTCTTTGGCAACATTTTAAAGGCCAGGATGAGCGAGCCTGTTCAGTTAGGACCAGACAGGTGAGACTTGACTGCAGAGGAGAAACAGGAGCCAAGCAGAAGCCCAGCCAAAGTGCGGAGACCATTTCGTTCACCAGATTGGAAGCCTGGCTTGAGCCGAGTTCATCTCTTTCTTCCCATTCTCTTCCTCCCTGCCCCACCCATCCTCCACAAACATTTAGAATAAAATCCATCCCTGCCTCTGAGAGATCAGGTTTAATTTTTTATGTAAAATTGGAGGGAGAGTGTTGGAGGCAGGTTGTGCCTGAATAACAAATATAGGACAGATTCTCAATACATCCCAGGCTGGCACATCAGGGACTCAACAATTGCTGGAACCTGGAGCCGAGTCATTAATTTGCTGATTCACTTCTGGAGAAAGCCCACCGGCTTTGATTTCCTCATTTTTTCCCATAGACGAACTGTGTCCTCCCTCTCCATGGGCAAACTAATGGATTTTATAATTACTTACTTCTGCCTTATTTTCACATCCTATTCTAGTTTCCAAGTTGGAGTTTGGTGATTAAAATACCTAAAAGATCAATATTTCATTTCCAAAGACATTTTAAATTTAAATGAATAGTGCAAAGTTTCTTGTACCTTCGTATGCCAGGCACCTGTTTATTCCAGTTTGGCAGGTTTCTTCATTACCTGCATACCAGAGGAATTGCAAAGATTAACTGCTATGGCTAAATTCTTAAAAATTAAAAGCATCACACTGGGATTGGGAATTGTGTCATATTTTTTGGAGCCAAATGGTTCAGAGACATCCCCGAAGTACAGATTCCTTCCCTTTTTCTTACAGTTGGTGCAGTGGACAGAGCAAGAGTTTGGAGTCAGAATGACCAGGGTTCACATTTCCTGCTCTCCATGTACTGGGATGTGTCAGTAGGCAAGCTTTTTAAATTTATGGGTCTCAGTTTTCTCATCTGTGAAATGGAAAGAGTAATGCCCACGTGGAAGGGCTGCTGAGGATTAAATGAGATCCTTTAAAGCAGTGATTACATGGAGCAGCAGCAGCAGCAGCACCTGGGAATTTGTTAAAATGTGAATCCTCAGGCCCCATCCCAGACCTACGGAATCAGAAACTCTGGGGTGAGGTCCAGCCATCAGTGGTCTAACCAGTCCTCCAGGTGATTCTGATGCCCACTCATGAATGAGAGCCCCTGGTTTAAAGCGGAAGGCAGACAGCAAGTGCGCAAGAGCTCCTTGCTCCTCCTTTCTCTTTAAATAACAACAGGTCTTTGCAGCTCCTGACTTGTATGCAAAATGAGGTCGTGATTTCAGCATGCCTGCTCAGTTTTAGCAAACACAAACTCCAGACCTTGATAGTCCTTCAGGGATGGACGCTCACATTCCAAAAACATCATGTCGTTCACCTCCGAGAGGTCACCTTCCAGGAAGCACCTTGGAGAGACAATGGGAAGATAACACTGTGCATTGTTTCGTGGAGGGTTTCTTCATAGGAGGAGACCTGGAGTACTGTTTTCATTTGAGGAAGAAGCCAGGTACTTTCAAATTCCCAAACAGCCAGGCCACTGGTGAGGCTGGAGCCTTGACTAAATGCTGCCATCCTGTGGGCAGAAACGAGACACAGTGCGTGACCACCTGGGCATCCCACCAGCACCTGCTGGGCATCTGTAACACACCAGGCCCCAAACCGGGTCCAGGCGGGTGCAAAGGTGTAGACGTTGAAGTCCCTGCCCTGAGGAGCTTGCAACAGACTCGTGGGTGAGATGAACCTGTAAACAGAGAAGTAGGTAGCCGATGCAGGAGCCCAGAGGAGGGAGGTGCTCAGGCTGAAGTGCCTGAAAAGACTATTTAAATACATAATCTCTTCCCTAAGGGTAGCAGAGAATTTGCAGAACTATTAATAAATTTTCACGGAACAAATATACAGGATTTTTTAATGAGAAACTAAAAATTAAGTGACTAAAAAAATGCTATTCAAAGGCTCAGTTTCTAATTATAGTCTCCTAATGGAGAAAACATGGAACAGATTCATTTCTCCTGACAGAACAGACGCTCAGTGAGTGCTCCCATTGATAAACTGGTACTCTCATTTGTATCTGTTCACACTGCATGATTTAAAACTCTGGGAGGATATTTCATTTTAACACAAAATACCATCTTTTGAGCAAATGCAATTAAATTCTATATATACCTAATTTAGTCTTTCAGATAAGGAAAAAATACTATCTACCCAAACAAGAAATTGCTTAGAAGAATGGCGGAGCATGTCAAAGAGATTTGGAAGGCAGCTTGAAAGCACTCCCAAAGGCCAAATCTAGAAAAATTAAGGCATCAGAATAAATAATGAAGTAACAGATTACAACCCATTGAAAGAACATAGGAAACAGGACTCTATATTGATGTGAATAAATAGAAATTTTCATGAAGAATAGGATATTTACATATTTTATAATACCACCCCACAAAATGTAAACTGCTACACAGTACAGAAAATAGTATGGAGGTTCATCAAAAAAATTAAAAATAGAAGTACATATGATCCAGGAATCCCACTTCTGGGTATATATCCAAAGGAAACAATTAGTATCTTAAAGAGATATCTGTACTCCCATGTTCATTAGAGCATCATTCACAGTAGTCAAGATATGGAAACAACAAAGCATGTTGATGGATGAATAAAGAAAATGTGATATATATATATATATATATATATATATATATACACACACACAGTTATTCAGACTTTTTTTAAAAATCCTATTTATGACACCATGTGTGAAGTTGAGGGGCACTATGCTAAGTGAAATAAGCCAGACACAGAAAGACAAACTGTGTGATCTCACTTATATGTGGAATCTAAAACAGCTGAACTCATACACACAGAGAGTAGATGGTGGTTGAAGGGGCTGAGGGGCAGGGGAAATGGGATATTGGTCAAAGGGCACAAAGTTTCAGTTATGCAGGGTAGGTAAGTTCTGAAGATCTAAAGTACAGCACAGTGACTATAGTTAATAACACTGCAGTATATACAGTACTTGAAATTTGCTGAGAGAGTCGATCTAAAGAGCCCACACCATACACATACCCACGGTGGTAACTGTGTGAGGCGATGGATGCATTAGCTTGATTGTAGTAATCATTTCACAGTGTATACTGATATCAAACCTTATACCTATTTCCAATTATATCACATTGTATGTCTTAAACATACACAATTTTATTTGTTAATTATCCCTCAACAAAGCTGGGGGGTGGAGAAAGTTAGAAAAACAACAACAATCCAAAATAAAATAAAATAGTGCCCCACAACATACTAATTACAAACAGGAAAGATGTAACTTTACAACGAAAGAGCCTGGCAAACACCACCTAAATCAAATTCTGGAGTGTGTACATTGTTAACAGTGGGACACATCAGAATCTTGTCCCATCTGCTAGCGAGCAGTGGGAACACAGCACCACCTCTGCCCATGCACAGCCTGAATCTAAGCACCAGGAAACTGCAGACACACTCAAAGTGAGGAACATGTTACAAAATAACCTGTAATCTTCAAGGATGTCAAGGTCATTAAAGTCAAAGAGAGCCTGGGGAACTGTTTCCAGACTGAAGGAAAGTCAAGAGATTTAAGAACTAAACAAGATGTAGTTCTGAACTGGATTCTTCTGCTATAAAGATTATTATAGGGACAACTGGCAAGAGCAGAGTGGGCTCTGAGGGAGGTAGTTACGTATCAGTGTTCATTTCCTAATTTTGATGGCTGTGTTGTGGTTTCTAGGAGAATGTCCTTATTCGTAGGACAAAGACTAAAGCATTTGAAGGAAATGAGGCATCAGATTGACAACTTACTCTCCAGTGATTTGGTTGAGGGGTGGGGCAGTTCTTTGTACCATACTTGTAACTTTTTCATAAGTTTGTGCTTCTTTAAAAAAGATTTTGTTTATTTATTATGGCATTGTTTAATTATTTTATTTTGGCGGGGATGGAAGGTAATTAGGTTTATTATTTTTAAAGGAGGTACTGGGGATTGAACCCAGGACTTCATGCATGCTAAGCATGCGCTCTACCACTTGAGCTATACCCTATCCCCCAGGTTTGTGATTTTAGAATTAAAAAGAAAACTACTTAAAAAAAAAAAGAGTATCAGTTCTGGAGTCAGAGTCCTTGGGTTATAATCCAGTCACATAAAAGTTATGAGATCTTGGATAAATTACTGAACTTCTCTGTGTTTTCACTTTTCTATCTGTACAATGGTAGTATAATAATACATATTTTGTGGGGTTATTGTAAGGATTAAATGAGAACAATAAATATTACATTAATAGGGTAACAATTTATAATAGGAATCATTTATCATCCAAACTGGGATTTTTTTCCTGAATTTAAAGGGTGTCAACTGCTGATGCCTCAAAGAGATCATCAAAATAAACTGTTTATCAGCAAAGTTAAGTTTATATCTTAATGTAGCAAGGGAGACCACCACCTTAGTAGCGTCTCTGAAGGAGGAGTTTATGGGTAGGATATTTAGAAGGTTTGGAGAACTGGGTCTAAGTTGGATCTTTCAATGCAGGGGCCCGGGAGGATGATTGGGATTGACAAAATCACGATATGATAGTTTAGGATTGGTGGATACAGGGAGGAGAGGATTTAGGGGGGAACACTGAAGAGTGAACAGGTGTTTGATAAGCCACTGTTGTAAGTAGGGGGCTCTTACCCTGATGAGGGCTAGCTGAGGAGTCTATGTTCAAGTAAATTGATTTTCTAGAAGTTCCTGAAACAAATAACAATGCTATTTGCAACTTCATCTTCCTGGGAAGGAGTTTCTTGGAGTTCAAGTTATGTTAATGCAGTTTTGGTTCTTAATCCTATTAAACTACCTGTGGTTGGTCTCCATTCTCAGAGGACACTAACCAGATACGATTTAGGAACAACAAGTATAAACTAGGATATATGGTTACCCTACCTACCACTAAGCAGATATGAAACCCGTATAATATAGGAATTGTTATCCCCATTTGTCAGATAAGGAAATTGATGCTTCTGGCCAGTAGGAAGAACAGCTTGTTGAACCTTGGCAGACCAAGAAAAGCTTCCCAGACAAGGTTAGAGTCAAGTTTAGTTCCGAGTAACTAGCAGGCAATAACCTTTTGTCAGGTAACTAAAGGAACAGAGGAAGAGACGGGGGCGAGATGGGCAGAAGGAAGGGTACCCAGCCAAAGGAGCCAGGGCTTCCGGGGGAACTACAAGCACCTTCGCTATGGGAGGGCTAGAGTGGGAGGAGGGAGGTCCCCTGGGATGCCTTGCTATGGAGTTTGAGCTCTATTCCAAGAATGATGCCAAGTCGTTAGAGAGTGGTAAGCAGGAGTGAGGTGCTTAGAGGAGCATTTTAGAAAGTTAAACTTAGTTGCAGGTGTGGAAAGATGGCTTGGAAAGAAAGATCAACAGTCACAAGGCTGTTTCAGTCATTCAGGAAAGATTAAGGAGATAAGAGAATATTATCAACTTTATGCCAATAAATTTAAAATGTCAGATGAAATGGAAAAATTCCAAGGAACATATTACTATTAAACTGATTCAAGGAGAAATAAGATACTTGAATAGTCACATAAGTATTAAAGAAATGAAAGCAGTATTTTAAAATCTTCCCACAGAGAAAATACCTAGCCCAGTTTTATAGGTGCATTCCACTGAAATTTGAAGAGAAAGATCATTCCAATCTTACTCAAATTCTTCCAGAGGCATACAAATAGAGGGAATACTCTTTGTATCATTCTGTGAGCCTTGAAACCCAAACAGATGAAGACAGAATGAGAAAGGAAAATCACAAGCCCATGTTGTTCATGAATACAAATGCAAAAATCCTACGCAGAATATAAGCTGAGTACAACATCATATAAAACTGATAATATTTTACAGTCAAGTTGTGTATCCTAAGACTGCAGGGTTAATTTAACATTAGAAAATCTATAAATATCATTCATCATATTAACATATGAAAGGGAGAGAAAAAATTATATGATCATCTCAATAGATGTAGAAAAACTTAGATTAATATCCATTCAAGATACACTTTTTTAATATTTTATTTATTTTGTTTTTTGGGGGGAGGTAATCAGGTTGTTTATTTGTTTATTTTAATGGAGGTACTGGGGATTGAACCCCCGACCTCGTGCATGTTAAGCAGGCACTCTAATCACTGAGCTATACCCTCCCCACAAGATACATTTTTTTTGTTCAGTAAACTAGAAATAAAAGGAACCTTCCTTAATCTGACAAAGGGGATTTACAAAAAGCCTACAAAATGTTATTCTAAATTTATTTACCAAAAAAAATTCTACAAAAATAGTTCTAAATTTCTTTTTCAAAAATCAGAATCAAGTCAAGAATGCCAAAGTAAGAATGTCAAGAAAAGATGACTGTATCTATTAACATTGTATTGGAAGTCCTAACCAGTGTAATATTTTAATAAAAATAAAAGGCAATAGAGCTGGATAGGAGAAAAAACAGGCATTAATTTCAGATAATAATTGTTTACATAGAAAAATTCAAAAGAATCAAGACACAAATTATTGGAAGAATCAATAGAAAAAAATATTAGAAAGAATAATAGACAAATTATTAGAATCAAAGACAAATTATTGTATCCAGCAAAGTGACTGGATACAATATCAATATACAAAAGTCCAATTTATTTCTATACTAGCAACAATTACAAAGCATAATCTTAAAGGATTATCATTTATAATAGCAACAAAAACTACAAAGTATCTAGGAATAAATGCAACAAAAGATGTGCAAGATCTGGACACAGAAAATAAAAAACCTTTACTGAAAGACATTAACAAAGACCTAATGAAAAGAGATCTACCCCTTGTTCATGAATCAGAAGACTCAAAATCATAAAGATGTCAATTCTCTCCAAATTGATCTATATATTCAACACAATGCCAATTAAAGTCCCAACAGGTTGTGTGTGTGTGCCTGTGCATATGCAAATTCTAAAATATGCATGGAAACACAAAGGACCAAGAATAGCCAAGACAGAAGATAAAGAAGAAAAATACGCAAAATTTGCCCCACTAAATAATCAAGGCTCCTTATAAAGCTATGGTAATTAAATAGTGTGGTTTTGACACCAAGATAAATTGTTCAGTGGAACAGAATAGACAGCTTAGAAACAGACGTATATGCGTAAGTGGGATGCTGACACTGCCAAAGTTGGCATAACAGATCAATCGAGAAAGGTGGGGCTGTTTAACAAACAAAGCTGGAAAAGTCAGTCATATGTAAAAAGTAAAATTGAATTCCCTATGTTGCATCATAAACCAAAGTAAATTCAGAGAGAATAAGGATTTAAAAGCCAAAAGCAAAACTACATATTTTTAGAGTGAAGAGTAAGTTAATATATATTAGGGTAGGGAAAAAACAGTATAAATATTTATAGTTCAAGGTTAAGTACATCTATTTATCAAAATAGAAAGTGGAAAGGCACACTAGAAACAAGAGAAGAAATCTGCAACACATATAACTGACAAAGAATTAATATCACAGTATATAAAGAATTTGACAAACAATCCACTTTAAACATGGGCAAAAGACACGAACTGACTATTGTAAAAATGAGCCAGTGATGCCCTCTGTACATAGCTCCCCCTAGGTTGTTTATTTCTTCGTGGTAGGCTGGAACCAATTAGCTCAAAAGTCTGCCTGCACCAAACTCAAAATTTTACATATCTAGTTGTTAAAGCATAACCCAAATAAGCAGATTTTTAGCCATTTAGAGCTGCCTGCCTGCCATGCATACTTCACCAAAGTGCAACCAACATCTGCTACTCATAGATAAGATAAACCCTGTGGTTGAAGACGGCAGGCTGCTGCAGTCCTTTGGAGCTTTCTGACCCAGAGACTCTGTTAGGCTGCCAAGCACATCACATAAACATGTAAGTCCCCTATCCTCTGGGAATTTCCTTGCTCTTCTTTCTGGATGCTTCCCCTCCTTTCCCTCAAATAGTCTCTGGACTGTCAGGTTTCGTGAGGGACTTCCCTTGTCTGCAAATCTGTCAAAGCTTGTCCAAATAAAGCTTGAGTGTGCTACTGCCACCTCATGGTCATATCTTTTTCCTTGATCTGCCTTGAAACCCCTGAATCCCCTACACTGACGTTTCACAAAACTATAGATAAAATATGTAAGAGGTGCTTAACCTCAGTGATATGCCAATAAGGCCAGGATGAAACATTTAACTCCCATTTCACTGGCAAAAATCAAGAAATCTTAAGTATTAGAGAAGATGCGGATGCTAGTAGGATTGTAAACTGTTAGTAACTACTTTGAATAAAACTTTGGCACTATCACATAGAGTTGAACACTGACATACTCAAGACCCATCAATTCCACTCCTATGTAAATACCCAAGAGAAACTTTTGTATAGAGGCACCAAAAGACAATGCTCATAGAAGCATAGTTGGAAAAAGCAAAAAACAAAACAAAACAAAAACAAAAACAAAAAACCCTGGAAATTGCATAAATATTCAGCAGCCAGAGAACAGATAAATGATGGTATACTCACAAAATGAATTTTTCTATAGCAGTGAAAATGAATGAAATGCAACTTCACTCAACTAGAAGAATGAATCTTAGTGCTATGGCCAATATTTGTGTCCTTCCCCAAATTCTTATATTGAAATCCTAATACCCAATGGAGGGTATTAGGAGGTAGGACCTTTGGGAGCTGCTTAAGTCAGGAGGGTGGAGCTTTCATGAACGGGATTCGTGCTCTTTTTAAAGGAGACCCGACAGAGCTCCCTAATGTCTTCTGGTGTAGAAGAACCCTGCCAATAGGAAAAGGGCCCTGCCTGGAACATGCTGGCACCCTAACTTCCAGGCTCTAGAACTGTAAGAAACAAATTTCTGTTTATCAATCTGTGGTATTTTGTTATAGAAGCCTGAATGGACTAACTAACTTAGAAACATGTTTGTTAAAATAAAGTCCAGAACATTACATGAAAGTTCAAAAACACAGAAAAAACTAATAAAAAATACATTGCTTAATAATACATATAAATGTGAAAAAAAAATTAAAGTAACATAAGAGTTGTGTAAACAGCAGTCAGGATGGAGGTTACTTCTGAGGGGAAGGCAGTGGTAGAGGATCAGGACCACTTATAAGCAGATGAAAATTACTGGTGATGTTTTAGTTCTCGCTTGGGGTGGCAAAGTGGCCAAGTTAAAGGTGGTGATCATTATGTCATTTAAAAAATAATTTAATTTGAATGGGCCATCCAAGGACTACTGATTATAGGGCGTTATTAACTAATTCTGTGTACTTGAGATCTATTTTTTAAAAGTATGGTACCCACATACCATCTCAGGCCTTCCAGCCCAACTACGTTATGAATGACTGAGGAGTTTAATCAACGCCATGAGCAAAAACGCAGCATCCCAAACCCAAGTACCCTCCCCACCACACCTACCACGACGCCATTAACAGATCAATTAAAAACTCTAGGAAGACAGCAACAGAAATCCTGGCTTAACTAGGACGCAAACAAAAGAGGGAGGAATCACGTGGTGCTCCCTCCCACGCCCGGCGCGCCAATGATGTCACCAATCCGCGACCGGGCCATTGATTCCCGACTGAAGGTAGAGAGGGCTACGTGGTGGGGGAGGGAGGGGGGAGGGTCCCGGCGGCAGTGGCAGCCTCTGGTGTCGGGCTGTATCCCGGAGAATTACGACACCCGGTAAGAGGCTCTTCCCTTCCTCGCCGTAACCTTCTTGGGCCTGAGCGCCCGGCTCGCGCCGCCGCTCCAGCGTCCGGCGCTGCTAGAAGGGGGAGCGCGGGGGCGCCCGGGTGGGCTCTGAGGGTGGCCGCGGCGCCAGGTGGGGAGGCGGGGGTCTCGGGGAGCGGCGAGGCTCGCCAGCCTTGCGGAGAGGCGGGCGCCGGGGGCCCAGGGCTTGAGTGCGTTGTGTTTGTGCTGGCGGGTGTGCGCGGGTGTGGGCGGCAGAGGCTGCGCACGGATGCTCTGGCGCTCGTGCCAGCCGGAGCCGAACAGCTGGGTACCAAAGGCCCTGGTTTCCCTCTCGCCAGCTCCCTCGCTTGGGAGAGTGGAGAGCGAGGCGCCTGGGGCTCGTCCAGGTCTGTGCCTTCCTGCGCCCTCTCCCCTGACCGCATAGGCCTGATCCCTGGAATAACGTCCGCCGCCCTTGGCCTGCCTTACACAGGGAAGGCGTAGGCGTCTGCCGTGGCGAGCCCACTGCGGGGTCACGGCCACTGCGCTCCGCCTCGGTCTGGCCCTGGTGCAGGAGGCCTGGTTGCGTCACCTCCCCTTTCTTCATCTGCTTGGCTTGATTCTCGGGCCCCGCTAGAGGGTAAGCCTGCTTCAGGTGTGCCGTGTTGGTGCCACAGTTTGGGAAACTTGTCTTTCAGAAAGGGATACGTACCTATCATTGGATTTTTCAATGCAGTGTGGGGAGTCCCATCCTGCGGTTAGCGGAGGGAGCAGTGTCTAAGCTGCTAAAGGAGGAGACTTGCTCACAGAGGCCTGCACAGTGGCCGTTGTCAGAGGGAGGCCGGATGGCTAGAACAGGTCACTGGGAGCAGAGAACGCAGGAGCAACAAATAGTCGAGCAAATGTGAAAGGTGATGCCAATTTCTTTCTTTACCAAGAAGGCCCGTTCCCATCGTTTCAGAGATCCTGAAATATCTTTTTCATTATTTCACTAACAGTCGGGTGTGTTTGCTGTATGGGAGGCAAGAAATAGAGTGGAAAGGGGGCATGAACTTTGGAGTCAGGTCTGCGTTTGCCAGCTGTGTGACAGTGAGTGAGTTATTTAACCTTTCTACTCCTACTTGGTCTTATCTATAAAATGAGGATAATTTTATCTACGTTGCAGGGTTGTTGTCAGAATTTGAAGTGTCTAGCTATTATTAGTAAGGGCCCAGCACCCATGCACTTGAACTTGCTCCCTTGCTGAAGGTTTCCCATTAGTACAGCTGCTGGAAAAGCAGGGGAACTTTTTTACTATTCTGGATGTTTGCTATTCTTCCAGATAACGATAAAGCAGACTTGGGGTGGGGGAGGGGAGACTCAAAACCCATCATCTCTACCATAGACCGTAAAATTTTAGAACTGGAAAGAGGTTAAGGCCTCACTTTATTCTCTTTATTGAGCACTTGCTATATGCATGACGCTGTACTAAGCTCTTTACATACACTGATTTATTTAATCCCTCAAGCAACCCAGTGCAGTATTATCCCCATTTTACAGATGCAGGTGAGTCTTGGCCAAGTTCCTGACACTAGTTAATGGTGGAGCTGGAACTTGAACCCAGGCCCTCAGGCTATGTGGAGTTTGAGTCTTGTTATTTCTCAGTGACTGGAGTCCTAGCCGTGTGAACCTGATGTAGCGGGGGATGGGAGCCATCAGCCGAGTTAGAGGGCCAGTATTTGCTGTAAGAGTAACATCTCAAATTGTCCAGTGATAAATTATTATTTTTATTTTACATTTTACCCAGCATTGTCCAGATGTGAACCAAGATTTGGCCTTTTCACCCAGAGAAAAAGGAAAGGCTCATGGGCACAGTGCTGGGATCGTGGGCACACAGTAGGTATTTGTTAAATGCCTGTGGAAAGAAGAAAAAATCTTGAGGTATTGTTACTTCTGCCAGAAGGAAGCCCTTTTCTTAACACACACAGTTTCCCTTGAGCCAGCTATTTTTATACTGTAACACAGTATAATGTGAGCATCTTTCTGATTCATGGATTTAAAGATTTGAAGCTGTGTTTCAGACCAAGATTGGTATTATTATCTGTGACCAACTGATTTGAGTTTTCAAATATGTGAACAGTAGGAGCTGAGCTTTTGGGCTTGTGTAGTGATCTCTTGTGATACAGCAGTTTATTTTGCTATAACATCTGTTAGACTTGGACCATAATGGATACAGCTGCTTGAGTTAAATTTTCTAGAGAACACTGGATGATTGTTTGGTGTCAGGGATAAAGAGTTCAAAATGTTAAGTTTGTCACAAAATTAAACATTTGGGAAAGATCTGTGACTGATGTGCATTAATGTGGGAATAGTAAATGGATTTTAAAGAGATGATGTGCTTGGTGTTTTCGATGAGCTATTCTGTGTTGGTTCTCAGTTTGAGGATGACTTACGGCTGTATCGTAAATTATTAGGGACTCACCAGGTTTATATAACACATCCATATAGACCGTGACAAATATATTCTCAGTTCCTACACCCAAGGAGCTCTCATTGCAGCTTCTGTACCTTCCCAGATGCCTTGAAGCTACCTATTTCATCATGTTTATCAATCTAAATGGAGGAGACCCTCTAACATAATTCATCCTCTCCTTCCCTCTGTACCCCACCACCACCACACACAAAGTGAAGTTCTTTCCCCAAAAAGGGGTATAGTGATCTAGTTGCAAGTGGCAGAAACCTAATGTAAACTAACATAAGCAAAAAAGGGTTATCCCTGCCTTTGATCATTTAACTGGGAGGTTCAAAGGTGAGCTTCAGGCATGGCTGGATCACGAGGCTGAAATAATGTCATGAGGATTCTCTTGGCCCTGTCTTCCTCTGCTTTTTATTTATTACCCTCATTCTTTCCTGCTGTTTTCTCCACCCATACTGAAAAAGGTGACTACTGGCAGCCCCAAGCCTAACCTTACAGCTCTCCTCTAGCATTGTAAACTAATCACTCTGGACAAGGTGACAGGGATGCCACAATTAGACAGGTGTGTGTCACAGGCCCACTTGAGGGATGAAGGAGCAAAACGCCCCTCCATAACTACATGGGATGGGGAAGTGCAGAGGTATGAGGCAGGCAAAAACAGCAGATGACTACCACAAGTGTGTATGTGTGTGTATGCATAGACATGCGCTTACATGTGTGCTCATGTCCCACTTCTTTGAGGCCCTTTCAGAGCCTTCCAACTGGAATGGATCCACCTGGTTTTGTTTGCCCATCACACAGTGTTATTTTGTTGTGGCATCAATTGTGTGCTCTTTATCCCTTCCATGCCTTTGCATCTGCTGTTTGGGTTGTGCACACACACACACATGTACACACAAACACACACTGCTTTGTCTGGCTGACTTTCTTCTGGATTCAAGTTATGCTGCTCTTCCCGGAGGTCTTCCTTGACCTTCATCAATGAGCAGGTCACATAAACCCCTGAGCACTACCTTACTGTGGATTTGATTCCTGTTTGATAATTGTCTGTTTGCTGGTCGGTTCTGCATTAGACTGAGAGCCCCTTGAGGAAGGAGGTGCTCTTTGCTTTGTATTCCTTACCACCTTCTTAGCCAGCATTTTCTTAGTACTTAACAACCAATTGATGTTGTTTATTTATTTATCTGTTGCCTGTCTCCTCACTAAAACATCAGCTTCATGAGAATAATGAGGAAAGGAATTTTTGCTTTATTTACTGCTGTATCTCAAGGGCCTAGGACAGTGCCTGGCACATAGTATGTACTTAATAAATGTTTATTAAACGAATGAATGAAAATCTGCCCACAGAGAGAAAATGCTGCCACCGTGTTGATGAGGATTCAGTCTGCACGATAGATAGAGTTCTCACTGTAAATGTCTGTAAACGCAAGTACTGCGGGTCCTTTCTAGAAAAGCAGAGTCTCTCCCATGTGCATCTGAACGTGCAGAGGCAATGCGGGAGGCCCCAGGGAGCAGCCACCTGGGATTTCCACCCTGTGAGATGTTTCACCCCCAGCCCCAGCCCCGAGCCCTTCTGAACTATAATAGGTTGTATATTAAGACTTTTTCCATAGTTTGGGTCTTTTTTTAATTTGAGTATTTATCTCTAAAACATTTCCTTGAGCACTTACAATGTGCCAGGCACTGTTCCAAGTCCTTTAACAACTCATTCTTTGACTGGAGTTTTGGGATCAAGGGTTGTAAACTTTAAAACTGTGTTTTCTTTTTAAATACCAAAACAGTCAAAAAAGGCTAAAAAAAAAATCCAAATTAGAAAATGATGAAAGATACGAGACCCCTCTCCATCCAGCTCCTCTCATCCTCCGGAGGGAGAACTACTAACAATGGCTTGCGGAGTGTCTCCTCCCTTACCTTCCTCAGGATCTTACAGTCATAGCTGTTAAGTAAAATATATTCTATCTTGCTATTGCTTGGTTTTCACCCAGATGCAGCCAGGTTGTACCTGCTGATCTGCACCTTGCCTTTTCCATAGCCGTCTTCAAGCTGCACCCACCACCACTCCCCAGGGACAGCCGCCCCCCTTGGGGTGAGAGGCAGAGCTGTTGGGGGACTAGCGGCCCAAAGTGCACTCTGTCCCTCAGGACTGGGGCTGCTCGGGTGTCGGTCTCCGGCCCTCTCCCACGGAGGGCCCAAGCCCACTTCCATCTTCCTGGTGACTGTTGTGCCTTATGTTCAGGGAACTCTACCCACGCCACATCCACCCCGCCAACAAAAAAGTAGAGGGAATACTATTCCTTTCATTTCTTCTTTTAACACAAATATGTAGTTCTTACACAGTTAGAGCCTTAAGGTTAGAGGGCTGTTGTTTAACCCCACACTCACCCCTAAACATCTGGGCCCCACTTCCACCCAAGTGCGGTACCTTCTTGTAGAGCTTAGTCCTCATCTGCTTCCTAAAAAAGGAATCCGAGTTGGCACTGCAGGGCCTGAACATGCACAGTGCCTCTGTCTCACCCTGCCTTCCCCAGGACTGGGTACTTTAACTGAAAGAGAAAAAAATCTTAGCTAAATTGAAAAATGATGTCTCATTTTAATTTGCATTTTTTGTTATGATTAAGTTTGAACTCTTTTTGCATATGCTTATTAACCATTTTTATTTCTGTTTAAAAAATTCTGTTAATTCATAATTTTGTCTATTCACTTATTAAATGATTTTTTAATAAATTATACAAATTCTCTAAAAGACATGAGAATGTGCTTGTTGTAAAAAAATAAACAACAACCTCTATTTGCTGTGAATATTCAGTTTATTGTTTGTCATCTAATTTTGGCTTTATCATTAAACATACAAACTTATTTTTCATTCTTCTGTAGAAATATTTTGTCCTTTTTGATTTCTTCCTTTGCTTGTAAGCTTAAAAGTGTTTTTTCTTCATTCTGTGTTCTAAAGTTTTGCTTTTTGACATATGACTTTAAAAAGCTAATCTTCAGTTATTGCAGATTTTAACAAGATATTTGATGAAAATATTGTGTAATGTTTTAAATAAAATCAGTTATAATTAGATAAAGTTCTATATTTTGTTTTAAAGATATTCACATTAGTGCCTATGTATCACTCGTTTTTTCTTGTTTTGATTTAGCAGAATGTCAAAGCCTGCTCCAGAAAACTGAGATTCAAATTTGTGTATGATTCTCATAATTTTAACGTTCTTTAGCATTTCTGTGAATTGCTGCATGAAATAGTGTTTATCTGTGGCTGTTGATCTCATTTAAAGAAGCACCCCTGTTCTGCTCACAGCCTCTCAGTGTGTAGTCAAGATGATGAATGTCTCCTCTTCCAGTTCTGTTGTCTCACCATTTCCATAAATCTCTTTTTGATATATAATTATATACAATAAACACATATTTTACGTGTGCCATTCAGTTGATTCTGACAAATATGTATAGCCATGTAATCACCATCCAAATCAAGAAAATAAAGCATTTCCATCATCCTGGAAAGTTCCCTCATGAACCTTGCTAGCCACCACTATCCCCAAAGGCTATCACTGTTCTGATGTCTCTCACCAAAGATCAGTTTTACCTGTTCTAAAATTTCACATAAGTAGAATTATACGAGACATACTTTGGGTGCAGCTGCCTTCAGTGAGGTTCAGCCTTGCTGCATATCTCAGTGCCTCCTGTACACATACACATCTGCTGTTCCTTCATTCAGCAGTTGGTGGACATTTGGGCGGTTTCCAGTTTATGGCTATCAAGAATAAAGCTCTATGAGCATTCTTTTTTTTTTTTTTTTTTTTTTTTGATGTGGTTTAAAAAACACACAAAATTTACCATCTTAGCCATTTTAAGTGTACAGTTCAGTAGTATTCCATATATTCACATGGTGAAACAAGTTTTTCATTTTGTAAATCTGAAACTCTGCACCCATTAACTCCCCTTTTCCTTTTCTCCCTACCCCTGTTCTATAAACATTCTTGTATAAGTCTTTTTGTGGCCATTTCTTTTCATTATCCTTGGGTAAGTACCCAGGAGTGTAGTGGCTGGGTCATAGGGTGATTGCACATTTAGCCTCAGAAGTTTCCCAAAATAGTTGTACCATTTTACATTCCCACCAACAGTGCATGGGAGTTCTAGTTGCTCCATATCCTCACCATTAGATATTATGAGGGTTGTTTTTTTTTTTCATTTTAGCCATGCTAATGGAAGTGGCATCATTGTGGTTTTATCATGTCTTAATCATTTATTTACATAGCTGTTTTCATTACTAGACTGAGCTTCTTAAGGGCAAGGTTCATGCAACATGTAGTTATCTTTTTGTTCTTACTAACTTTTCCCCCTTATTTGGGGGGTGATAGATGCTTTATTATAGAAAACTTGAAAATTGAAGAAACAATTAAAGTGAATAAAATCACTGGTAACCCTACCTCTCAGACATGATCATTAACATTTTGGCGTCTTTTGTGCAATACTGTGTCGGTTTGCCCACAGAGAGGGCAATTCCAGGGCAGGCTGAATCAGCAACTCAGCATTGTCCCGGCCCTCTACTCTGCCATCCTCAGGGCATCGCTTATTCACGGCAAGGAACCTTTGTCACAAAAAGCCCCTGACAGACTTCCTTTGTGTTTTGTTGGCCAGAGTTGTATCACACGTATCCCTGGAAAGAGGAGTGGACTCGCTAAGTCCGCGTTAGACTAATCCCGATCCTCCCTCGGTGTCTTGGGCGTAGTGGGGAGCCTGGCCTTCTCAGAGGAGTGAGGACAGACTCGGGGTTCTCTGAGAAAGGAAGGCAGAGATCCAGGGGGGGGGCACTCAGCACTCTCGGCCACTGAGGCATATTGTTTTTCAAAGCTGAAATTGTTCTCTGTTTAGATTTTTTGTCTTTCCAGTTATTATGAACTAAACATCTTCCATAGCATTAACTCTTCGTAAATGTCACCTTTATGTATTGTATAATTTATGACTGTACCAGAATCTAATCTGCCATGTCTCCAGTTTTGGACATTAAAGCTGTTTTCAGTTTTTTTTTTTTTAACTATTGTAAATAATTCTATAGCGAGTATAAACTTGTGTGCTGGATTTCAAATTATCTTCCTCAAGGTAGATTTTCATGATTGTATTATTATATGTACTAGTAATTATGTAGCAATAGGATTACAATGTTAATAATGGTTGTTGGCTATTAACAGATTATGAACATACTGAAGACTTCAGACACACATTGTCCAATTGCTTTGTAAAAAAGTGGAACCCATCTTAGTCTTTCCACCATATGGTAGAGTGCCTATTTCTCCTCCCTTCCTTATTTTTTACTTTTCTCCCTCTTTCTTTCATTCAGTCATTAATGTATGTTCATTTGACAAATATTTGGTGAATACCTTCTATAGCCAAAGCACGGTACTGGGTCATGGGGGTACAAGACTAGTGCTGCTCAGGACGGACAGGCAAAGATTATGCAACTGTGTAACTACAGCTACTGATAAGGATTATGAAGGAAGCCGCCTAGGGTTATAGATACTGTAAACTTTACCTGCCTTCTGGCATAGGGCAGGACTGGAGGAGAAGGCAGTCTACACTTGGCTTTTGCGTTCTGTGGCTATTGGGCAGACAGGATGAAAGGTGCCTTTTGTGAAGTATGGAAGGATAGGCTTGGCCAGGGAGTGGGCGATGCACTGCAGACCTTTTTAGGGACTTGGGCCTTTATCCTAAGAGTAATGAGTGGCCACTAAAGGGTTAAAGAAGGGAGATGGCAGTGACCTAATCATATTTGAGAACATTTTAGAAGGAGGCCAGAGTAGGGTCCTAGAGTCCAAGATTAGATTGTGAAGGTAGCCCTGAAGTCCCCTCAGCTAGTACTGAGGGGTAGTTTTCGTTGCTAATTTATGAATGAAAACCTAAATCATACTACAAGTATGATTGCCTATTTCCCCAAGCGTTTGATGGGCACTCCTTTTTTTTTTTTTTTACTGCTTTTATTGTGATATGACTCCTGTACAGTAAACCACACATATTTCAGATGTACAATTTGATGAATTTTGATAGATGTATACACCCATGGAACCACCACCACGATCAGGGTAGCTAACATTTCCATCACTCCCTAAGGGGTGCAAATTTCTAATTGGGAATTCAAAATTTGCCCTTCCTTTTTAGTGAATTGACTTTTTATCGACTGCAGTTTGGGTGAGGGCAGCATAGTGTAATAGCCAAGAGCACCCACTCCAGAGCCAAAGGACCTGAGTCTGAATCCTGGCTCTGCCGGTTACTGGCTGTGTTACCTTGAACAACCTCTATGACTTTGGTCTGCCTCAGTTTCCCCTTCTGTGCCATGGGAACAGTAATAGTGCACTCTCTCATAAGGTGGTTGTGAAAATTAAAAGGTAAACTTCAGTGCTGGCCCATTTGAGCACCGCATATGTACATGCTAGCTTATCTAGGTTTGTGGGCTTTATACATCCATATATACATACTAACTCTGTCCTGTGCGTGATGGGTTGTAACTGTTGATTCCCTGTCCATTTTCATCTTTTTATTAATGCCTCTTTTAAAGAACCTTTTACTTTGAACACTTTCAAACGTTACATTGCTATTCTGAAGTACGGGAATTTATCTGCAGTGAACTGATGTCAGTCTTCTCCTTTGTGACCTCTTCCATTGCTGTGAAGCAAGTCAAAGTATACACACAGACTTTGTTTCTTAGTGTTTTTATTTAAAATACTTTACAAATAATCTTTTAATCCATTTGTAATTCATTTTGGCTTATGAATATAAGGCAAAGCTCCTGATAGATTTTTTTTTCCCCACATACCCAATCAGTTGGCTGAGCTCCATCTATAGACCAGCCCTTCTTCCCCTCACTGCTGCTTGTGACTCTTATGCGTTGGATCTGTACACACACAGGATCCCCTGGGGGAAACGTGCTTCTGCTCTGTTAGTCTGTAGCTCCATTCTTGTGTTACATCAGTGCTGCCTTGATGTAATCAGTATCGCTGTCCTCTTTTTAAAAAACATTTTGGCCATTCTTGCCTGTTTGTTCTTGCACTTGAACTTTAGGTTAATCATTTTGTCAGGTATCCACTCCTTACTGCCCCTGACCTCATTAGAATTTGCATTAACCTGCATTTAATTTGGCACTAAGTAGCACTCATAGACTACTCAGCCATCACACGTGTTCCTCAGCAGAGCTTTGTACTGTTCACATGTAGGCTCTTCACACTTCTTAGGATTATTCCCAGATGTTTCCTTTTAAAAAATGTTTTATTTGATATTAAGAATATAGTATTTTTCATATAAAGAAGTATTGTGTTTTGTGTATTTCTCTTATATCCAGCCACATTCCTTAACTGATGTTGGTTCTACGAGTTTTCAGTTAATTTTCTTGGATCAGCTATGCATATGATAGTATCATCTGCAAATAATCTGTTTTTCTTTCCTTTTTTAGTAGTTTATCTCTTATTTCTATTTTGTGTTATAGAATATGCTAGGGTTTTCAAAATAATGTTAAATACCTCTTTGGTTCTAAGACCATTGAGCATAAGAACATGCTATCAGTTTAATAATAGCTTTTAGGGGCTACTAGATGAAATGTACACGTATATAATGTACATGCATGTAGTTCACATTCCAATATCAGAAATATTTGAAGTACATCTCAGAATTAAGGAAATATAACAGTGGTAATGGTGGCCCTCTTTATTTCTTATTTTGGTGGGAATGCCTAACAACTCCGTTTTAAATATGATATTGGCTATTGGTTTATGGTAGGTAGTCTTTGTTATATTACAGAAATACCCTTTTCTACAACTAAAACAAAAAGCTCTAATTCCGCTGATAGTAATGAGAAGGCTCTGCTGTTTAGTTTAACTAAAAAGTGAAAATTCTGGCTGTGTACATGTCACCTACGACAGCTGGTCTGTTTCAGTCTTTTCCCTTGATAGCCCCAAGTGCAGGAATCCCTGGCTGCACAGCAAGGTCTGTCCTGGTCCTGCACTCGGAGCTCCCTGGTTTGCACTGCCTGCCAAGGATGGCGTATTAGTTTCCAAAGCTGCAGTAACAAATTACCACAGATTTAGTGGCTTAAAACCATAGAAATGTACTCCCTCACAGCTCTGGAGGCCAGAAATCTGAAGTCGGTATTATGGGACCAAAATCGAGGTGTCTCAGGGCTGTGCTTCCTCCATAGGCTCTCGGGGAGGATTGTTCTTGCCTCTTCCATCTTCTGGTGGCTTCCTGCATTGCTTGACTTGTGGCAGCATCGCTCCGGTCTTCAAGGCCAATGTCTTCAAATCTCTCTGCTGAGTCTTCACACACCTCTTCTGTGTGCATAGTTGGAAATTTTTGTGAATTTGTCAATCCTGACGGAAATGCTTTTAGAGACGTGTTAGGAAGAACAAAAGCATATTCATTCCCTTTGGGAAGAAGACTGTAGTCACCTGGAAATGGCTCTAGGTCAACGCAAGAAAATCAGTCTGCTGAAATTCAGTTCTACAAAAGCCCCTCAATCTCGTGCCCTCCCACTGCCCCCCAGTCTCCTCCTCAGTCTGCAGCTCTTCAGCAACAGGGAGATGGGCAGAGTATATTTCCTCTAACACTATTATGAAGACAGAATAAAAGCTGGTCAGTTAAGACTAGAGAGCTTAAAGAAAAAAGTAAGGTCAGCATATTGGTTGTTTAGTAAATGGGTTATTCAGAGACTTGGCCATTTGGGAAGTTGGCTGTCTGCAACTGGCCGATGGCGAAATCGACCCACTTCCCCAGGAAACACCGCAGAGCTGCCCCGAGCCTGCCTAGAACAGGCCTGCACCTGCAAGCCAGAGATGGGGAGACTGCCCTTGCGGGAAACTGGGACTGCGCCCAGCCACTCATAGGCCAGGTCCCAGGGTAGAGAAGGGAACGAAGGCAAGAGTGAGCGGGGGGTCCTCTCTTTGGACTCTGACTCAGCGGAACCCAGATGTGGGCCAGTAGCTGAATCTCCCTGTGC
Source organism: Camelus dromedarius (assembly GCF_036321535.1). Taxonomy (NCBI): domain Eukaryota; kingdom Metazoa; phylum Chordata; class Mammalia; order Artiodactyla; family Camelidae; genus Camelus; species Camelus dromedarius. The sequence goes on along the minus strand of NC_087458.1, from coordinate 6,488,270 downwards.
TGACCAGAGCCAAACTAGAAGTCAGTCAGGTGCTATGTGCCAGACAGACAGAAGAGGTGATTTCACGGTGCCAGGACTTCGTACATAAAACCACAGGTTGTGCAGAGTCATCTTGTGGGGTGGTTTTGAGACTAAATGTCCCTTAACTTACATGTAAAACATTCCACACAGGCCTGTTCGCCACTATTATTAGTATTGTTTTGACATTATTACTGGTATTGTATTTTTAATATATGAGAGTAGTTACCACAATGCCTAGAGAAAGTTGATAAATACCCGTTTTCTTCTTTCATTTACTGGATGACTTTGTGTAGAGGCACTTACCCGCTCCTGGAGGCATCGCCTGCTCTTTTGTAACTTCACAAGCCAGTCCAGTCACCAGTGAAATCTGCAGCAGCACAGAGACCCCTGTGGAGCACTGCTCAGCCGGGCGGGCAGCTCCACGGTTCTGCCCACAGGAAGCCTTACAGGTTATCAAAGCGAGGCGGGTTATTGTGGGAAGACCCAGGGAATTGTGAAAATTAGGTTCATGTGGCAGTAGCTATTTAGTGGAATAAAAAAAAAAAAAACCCCAATGATAAAGAATTAAAGGGAAACAACAACAACAAAAATAAATATATGCCTAGCAACTATGAATTGCTTATTATGTGTTTCCTAGGAGTTAAGATAAGAACATGAGTTTATTTATGTGCAGCTCCTGTTCTAAAATAGCGCCCTAGTACTTAAAAATAACTCAGTAATTCATTGCTTTTTTAAATAATATGTTGCAATTTCAGTAGCACGCATTAACAGACAGTGCATTTCTGTTGCAGTATCTGCTGTATGAGCAAATATTGAAGGAGTCTGCAGACATCTGCTTTACAGTAGGGAGATAGATGATCCAACTGGATGTAGCCCATATGTGCAGTAAAGCCTGGTTATAGGAAATTACAGACTAAAAAGACTGTTGTTGTAAATATGCATCTCTGCACGCAGTCAGGTTAAACAGAAGAGCGACCACAAGCCAAATTAATCATTACAAAGCCAGACTAACAGTTATTTATAGTTAAAAAGCAAGACTAGCAGGGACTGGAAACTAAAACCAACCCAGGGGCCCAATGATAACACGTCCTTCCCCGTAACTGGGGAAGTCCAGGCCAGCTCCTGAAGGCACATGTGGGGCCAGAGCTTGGAAGTGTTACGTGGAAGGCAGGCTTCCCAGAACGCCGAGTGGGGGGCTTTTTTTTTTTTTTTTTTTTTCTTGATTGCCTAATTTTTAGATGGTAACTCTTAACCATTTAGGCCAGTTATTACCTATGGGGTATGGACACAGGAGGACTTGCATTAATGTTACTACACAGCCGGGCAGCAGATACTCAGGGGCTCCTGGGGAGGTGAGCACCTGCGTTAGGAGAGCTGCGCCTGTGTGGCCACGGAGCCTTCATGCACAAGGGAAACACGGCAAGGGTGGGCACTGGGCAGTTAACAATGGAGAAATAGGGATACCTTTGACCTCCTTTGCTTATCTGTATTTTCTGAAATTTTCTGCCATCAACTTGTTACTTTTGGTTAATTTTTAAAAGAGCTTCATCCAACACATCAAGTCCCTACAAAAGAACAGCACAAAGAATTCCATCACCATCTCACAACCCTGTGGGTGCTGAAACAGTCACTGAGGGGAGGAGATGAAACGTTTATGAATAAGACTGTCTGCAATTACTTGAGCTGCTAAGATTAAATGACAAGACCAGTTGTTCTTCTTTCAAGGCATAAACTGACCCTCTGTTTAGGAAACAAATTTCCCCTTCCAGCTTCACCTCTGCATCCTGGGTTGGATTAGAAGCAATGGAGGCAGCAGCGGTGTAGCTTCCCCTGCACCGTAGTTGTGATTAATGCTTTTCTGGACCATTCTTGTGGAGGAGTTAAAGGCTTTGGGATTGTTTAGCCTGAAGACAAGAAAGCAGAGGTGAGATGTAGTTCATTTTACTTAAGTGAAAAATAGAACGTAGGAAAAAAAGCTGGAATTGCTACAGGGAGAGTTTGCTGTTGTTTTGCACATGTATACAGAAAGGTGCGTTAAGCGTCAGCGTATAACTTAATGAATTATTGGAAAGCAACTAAATATATAGCCACTGCCCAAGTCAAGAACTAGAACATTACCAGCACCCAGAACGTTTCTTCCCAGTCAAAGCCCTTCCTTCTTCCCTAGAGATAACCACCATCCTGTCTTTTATGCAGTATACACTGTAGTTTAGTTTTGCCTTATTTGGGGCTTTATGTAAGTGGAGCCATACAGTATATGTATGGCTTCTTTCACTCATGATACTGATCATGTTTAGATAATTAGCCATCTTGTTGCATGTGGTTATAGTTCTTTCATGTTTGCTGCTGTATAATATTTTCTCATAGGCAAATGCCACCATTTATCCATTTTCCTTTTGATGGACATTTGGGTTGTTTCAGGTTGGGAGCTATCATGAATAATGCAGCTATGAACTTCATGTATGTGTATCTAGGTCTAGGGATGGAATTGCTGAATTGCAGGGTGTGTATGTTCACACTTTTCCCATGTAATGGTGAACTGGTTTCCTGTGGTGACTAGGAGCTGCTCTGCCTCCTTGTTCCCACCTGCTCTGATCAGATGGTTAAGGTGTTTGATGGATGGACAGTAACTCGCTGTGGCTTTACTGTGTGTTTCCCTGATGTGATGAGATCGAGCATTGTTTCTTATGTGTACTGACATTTTTAATTTCCTCTTGTGACATTCCTGTGCCACTGTTTTGCCCATTGTTTTTTCTACTGAGCAGTCTGTTATTCAGTCAACTGACCAGCCCTCTGAAGGTCACTATGCAGGGTATGTGGGAATGTTCCCTGCCCCAAGGAGAAGACTTTCCAGCTCTAAAGACAAATATGGAAACAAGTAATTCATAACATTATGATGATTGTTGAAATGTCCTTGTTCTCCAACAGGCTGACTGTTAGCTGAAGGGACTGAACTTTTATTTGTGTTATGTCCTCAATGCTTAACACAGTATCGGGCACATAATAGGTGCTTTGTAAAGTTCTGTTAAATGAATGAATGAGGCATTGTCAGAGGATGGTGAAAGTGCTCTGGTAGGGCTAAGTGTTGGGTGAGGGAGAAGCACAAAATAAGGAACCTTGAATTGCACCCACCCACCCACCCAGAATGGGGCAAAGGTTCCCTAGGAGTTAATATTTGAAACAAATCTTAAAAGACTCACCAGAAGCAGTGGAGGAAGTACATTCGAGGCAAAGGAATAGTGAGCAAAGGCATGGAGGGAGGAAGTGCACACTACACTAGAAATGTGAAATTTGGAGTGACTAACAGGATGAATGGAATGAGAGGATGGTGAGAAAGGGCATCAACTGAAGAAAATGCTGTGAAGGGACTGCCTTGTAAGTCTCATAAGCAGCAGGGATAAAATTGCAATTAAATACAGAAAAAGACATTTTTTCATGGGGAGGGCTAGGGGACTGTTGAGCATTAGAATTGATTTGTAGAATCTTTTCCTAGACATCTTGAACAAAAGAGAGCAGCTATATAAGCCTGATCGTGAAATCAACTGATAATAAAAGTTACCTTTTAGAAAGTCATGGTATAACTTCAGCGAGTGTAGAGTGATGGTGAAGACTGAACTTGCCCCAGTCAGATCTGGGTTTAGCAACGGCTTGGCCCTAGTGGAGCCTCTGCTTCCACACCTTTAATTTGGGAATAGCGCCTACCTGGCGGAGCTGTTGTGACTGTTAAGGAGATGAGGCATGTAAAGGACTTAACCCTTGCCTGACTGGGTGATGAGTGGTGGCCGTGGTTTAATGGTGTAGATCCTTAATTGTTCAGTTGCTGTCAGCATTATCTTGCTACTCTATACTGGCTGCTATGCGTTCACGTCAGTTAATGTGCTGGAGTATGAGAAAACAGTCCGCAGTGGGACCTCAGTCTTTTGAAGCGATCTGCCCCCGCCCTGTTGCACTTTAGGGCCGCGCGGTCACGTGGTCACGTTAGTGCGGAGCCGGGAGGCAGACGGCAGAGCGTCAGGCGTTTGCTCCAGGGCTGGGTTTCGCGGGGCAGCTTTGTTCTCCGTCTGCTTTATCCCATGTTTTCCCGAGAAGGATCTGAGGGGCCTTATGGGTTCAGTATTTATAGCCGTTTTCCTAAAGAAAGAGTATCTTGCCCGCTTCTCCTGCAAGGAAGGATTAAATTTGTAATCGGCGTGAAACCCGACCGCTCACGCTAGCTTTACCCAAGCCCCGCCCCTCGGCCAAACTTTCCAAAGGGGGCGGTCCTCCTGAAGAAAGGAAAGTGAAATTGAACCGGAGCCATTTCGCAGCCCAGCTCCCGACCCAGGCCTGTCCCGATTCCAGAGGCGCCCCTTGTGTCTGGGAGGCCGACGGCCCGCGCTGGGGAGGGTCGCGCTGCCGGCGATTGGATGCCCGGACATGCCTGAGGCGCGCCATGGACCCGAGGCAGGTAAGCGGCTGGGATCAGAGCCCAGAGCCGGGCCACTCACAACTTGCTCGCCTTCTCTTGGCTCAGCTTATCCTTCTTGTGCGCTCCAAACGTGACTTATGCGCATTGTGAGAGAGAGAGATAGAATGTGTGTGGTTTTTTTGCCAAGCAAAATTGCTGTTCTAGGAATTTAGGAATTTGTATCATGCTAATTAATCCTGCAGTGTTGAGCAAGGTGTGGAAGAGGGCTCGTGGGGAAAATGGCCCCCCATCTGAGGAGCAAAGCCTGAGCTCAGGTCGGGACAAACCCTCAGTTTTTCTGCTAGGATTCCATGGCTGCCCAACCCGCCTTTAGCCCCTCTTGGACAGCGTGCTTTACTTTTAGCGGTCTCCTCTCTTAACCTGTAGGAGAAAGTTTATAGCAGCTTTATTCGTTATCTTTAAAAACTGGAAAACCCTAGTGTCCTTCCAGGTGATTAGATAAACTGGAATACATCCATATAATGGAAAACTGCTTAGCAAAAGGGGCAGGAACTGCTGCTACATGCAACATGGACCAATCTCAGACTGGTGATGCTAAGCAAAGAAGCTGGATTCAGAAGACTGCACACTGTTTGAGTCCATGTATATGACATTCTGGAAAAAAACAAACAAACAAAGCTAGAGGGGCAGAAAACAATAGTGGTTGCCAGGGGCTGGGTGTGGGGAAAGGAACTGATTGCAAAGTGCATGAGAAAACGTTTTTTGGGAAATGGAGATGTTCTATAGCTTGATCTTGGTGGGTTGTTATAAGGCTATATGTGCTTTGAATCTGTATAGTCAAAACTCATAGAATTAACACTAAAAGGTAAATTTTACTGGATGTAAATTATACTTCAATTTGAAATGTATATAAAATATATGTACACATATGTGTATGTGTGTACATATATATGTGCACATGTATATATGTGTGTATATATGTATACATGCACACATACATGCATATATTTTCCTTTAAAGGGATTAGGGACACCTGACTTGGAGGAAATCATTTCTTCATGTGGTAAAGGTGGGGGGCTGCTCTCTTGCTCCTGAATATATGAGACTAAAATGAAATTTTGCAGGGCAGTGAATATTGAGTGGCTTGTTATATAGTTTGCATAGTACATAAGCATGAGGTGGTGAGTGGAGATGTTGAGGAATTTAGGAATGATCACCATGGGTTGATTTCCCACTTTTTTGCTCTCACTCCCATTCAATGACTCTCCTCCACATGGCTGTTCTCCAGTGGTGGTTTCGCTTGGTTTGACTTTCAGGGAATTTAAGGAGGTATAAAGAAAAAAATACTCTCCCTCTAATTTTTCCCTAAAATAGCTATTGTTAACAAATTCATGTATCCTTTCCTTCCGTCTTTCCTCTGTGTTCATTCTAGTGTGCACATGTTCATGGATTCTTTTTCCCTTTGTTTACAAAAAAAAGGAATTACAGCATTCATGTTCCCCCGCAGGTTGCTTTTTTTGGTTAATTAAACATATCATTCCTAAATAACACATTAAAAAAAAAAACAAGCTGTGAGTAGGTATGGTTCGGTAGCACGAACGTGTCATGATTTGTTCAACTCTTCTGTAGATAGACATTCAAATAGTTTGCAGGCTTTGACCAAGTAGCAGCAGTTTAAATCTAGAAAGCATTGGGCTAGAAACTGTCTTTAGCCACTTTGAAACAAAGTTCTTTTACCAGGGTCACTCAAAGAGCTAATCAGAAACCCCCTGAAGTCCCCATAATTGAGCTCTGTGAGCCGGGCGCTCACTCTCTGTGCTTACCTATACCTTGGCCCCAGGTGGGGGTACGAGAATCGTGTACCCCAATAGAAGTAAGGAAAGAGATGGGGAGGCTTCCAGTCAAGATGGCACAGTGGTTAGGACCACAAGCTCGCCTCTCCTCGCAACTACAACTGAATGCTAAACAACCATCCGAAAAAAGACCGGAATCTAGCAAAAAAGATCTTCTGCAACTGGAAACGTAAAAAGGGAACCACAGCTGGACGGTAGGAGGGGTGTGCTCGTGATATAATTGGGCCTCAGACCCCCCCCGGGTGGGTCACCCACAATCTGAAGAATAATTAAGTCGCAGAGGCCCTCCCACAGGAGTGAGAGCTCTAAGCCCCACGTCAGGCTCCCCAGCCCGGGTCCTGGCATTGGGAGAAGGAGACCCCAGGACATCTGGTTTTGAAGGCCAGGGGGGTTTGGCTCTGGGAGCCCCACGGGACTAGGGGAAACAGAGACTCCATTCGGTTGGGAAATGTACATGGAAACTCACGTGCACCAGGTCCAAGAGAAGAGGCAGTGATTTCATAGGAACCTGGGCCAGGCCTGCCTGCTTGGTATAAAGGGTCTCCTGGGCATGTGGGGGACTGCTGCGGCTCACTCAGGGGACATAAAAGCTGGTGGCAGACATTCCGGGAATGTTAATCTACATGAGCTTTCCTGGGGGCTGACATCCTGATTGGATCATCAGCCCCAAGACCTAGCCCCACCCAACAGCCTGTAGGGAAGCATCAGGCCAAACAACATGAAGGGTGGGAACAGCCACACCCATCAGCAGACTTCCTAAGCCACAAAGACCTCTAGACACAGCCCTACCCACCAGAGGTCCAGGACCAAGCTTCACCCAGCAGTGGGCAGGCACCGGCTCCTCCTGCCAGGAACCCTGCATAAGCCAATAGTCCAGCCTCATCCACCAGGGGCAGGTACTAGAAATAAGAAAACAACAATCCCAAAGCCTGTGGAAGGAATCCACAAACATAGGCCAGACTCTACACTGGGACTGGATGGACCCTGACCCTTGGGTGACAAGAGAGGAGTGTACTGCTGGGACACATAGTATGTCTCCCACAGAGGGCTACCTCTCTAAGGTCGAGAAACATAACTAACTTATCTAAAAATAAAAATAGAAAGATAGATGACATGAGGTAGCAAAGGAATATCTCCCAGGCCAAGGCACAAGATAAAAATCCCAAGAGAAGAAATAAGTGATGAGGAAATAGGCAATTTATCTGAGAAAGAGTTTAAAGTAATGATGGCCAAGATGTTCAGAGAACTCAAGAGGAGTATAGATGCACAGAGAGAAGTTTTTAGCAAAGAGTTGGAAAATATAAAGAATACCCAAACAGAGTTGAAGAATAAAAACACTGAAATGAATAATACACTAGAAGGAACCAAGAATAGACTAAATGAGGCATAAGAACAGATCAGTGAGCTAGAATACAGATTAATGGAAATCACTACTGCAGAACAGAAAAAAAGGATGAAAAGAAATCAGGATAGTTTAAGAGAACTCTGGGACAACATGAAGCACAATAATATTCGCATTATAGAGGTCCCAGAAAGAAGAGGGAGAGAAAGGACCTGAGAAAATTTTTGGAGAGATAACCACTGAAAACTTCCCCAGCTTGGGAGAGGAAACAGTCACCTAAGTCCAGGAAGCGCAGAAAGTACCACAGAGGATCGACCCAAAGAGGAAGACACCAAGGCACATAGTCATCAACTTGACAGAAATTAAGGATAAAGAGAAAATATTAAAATTAGCAAGAGAAAAGCAACAAATAACAAACATACAAGGGAACTCCCATAAGGTTATCAGCTGATTTTTTCAGCAGAAACTCTACAGGCCAGAAGGGAGTGGCACGATATATTTAAAGTGTTAAAAGGGGGAAATTTACAACCAAGAATACTCTATCCAGCAAGGCTCTTGTTCAGATTTGATGGAGAAATCAAAAGCTTTACGGATAAACAAAAGCCAAAAGATTTCAGCACCACCAAACCAGCTTTACAACAAATGTTAAAGGACCTTCTCTAGTCATCAGACCATAAGAAAAGAGAACAAAAAGAAGAAAGAGAAAGAAAGAAGAAAAAAAAAAAAGACCTACAAAAGATTGCTTTGGCTCTTTGGGGTCTTTTGTGGTTCTTTATAAATTCTGGAATTGTTTGTTCTAGTTCTGTGAGGAATGTCATGAGTATTTTGACAGGGGTTGTGTTGGATTTGTGAATTGCTTTGGGTAGTGTGGCCATTTTGATAGTGTTGATTGTTCTAGTCCAAGAGCACAAGAAATCTTTCCATTTCTTTGAGTTATTTTGGTTTTTGGAATATAGGTAACCTCCTTGGTTAAGTTTTATTTCTAGGTATTTTGTTGTTTTAGATGCAATGGAAATGTTTATGCCAATTATAAAATTTTGGTTTTTGAAGTGAAAAAAAGAAAAGTGAATGAAAGGCCACAAATGGCAAAATATCCTCCTTTCTTATGAGTGAGCTGTATCCCATTACATATATATATGCTGCATCATCTTCATTCAACTATTGATGTGCACTTAGGATGCTTCCATATCTCCGCAACTGTAAACAATGTTGCTGTTAATAGTGGGGTGTATGTATCTTTTTGAATTCTTATTTTGTGATTGCTTTATTCCTTTGGTAACTATGTAAGTTTAAAAAGCTAAAGTTCTAAATGTTCTTAGAAACAATGAAGAGTACATATATGTAAATTTTAAAATATATGTGCAGTTAAAAAAAAAAAAGAAAAGAAATGAGCTATCAAGCCATGAAAGACATGGAAGAAACTTAAAAGACATTTTACTAAATGAAAGAAGCCAGTCTGAAAAGGTTACAAACTATATGATTCCAACCAAATGACATTCTGGAAAAGGCAAAGCTACATAAACGATAAAAAGGTCGTGGTTTCCAGGAGTTTGGGGAGGAGGAGGGAGGGAGGAATGAATAGATGGAGCACAAGGGGTTTTTAGGGCAATGAAATTATTCTGTATGATACTGTAGTGGTGGCTACATGCCATTATGCATTTGTCAAAACCCATAGAATGTACAACATCAAGGGTGAACCCTAATGTAAACTATGGACTTTGGTTGATAATAATGTGTCCATGTTGGTTCATCAGTTGTACCAAATACGCCACACTGATGAGGGGTGTTGAGAGTAGGGAGTATATTTGTGTGGGTTTGGAGGGCTGTGTGCAAACTGTCTGTATTTTCTGCTTAGTTCTGCTGTGAATCTGAAACTGCTCTAAAAAATGAAGTCTATTAATAAAAAAAAAAGTAAAAGAAAAGAAAGGAAAGAGATGGGATTGCGTGCCTAGTGACATCTTGTTTGTGCAGGCATTGATTCAGCGCATGCTGGTTCAGGATCAGCTTTGTGTGCCTGGTGCTAGGGATGCCGTAGTCCCTGCCCCCAGGAACTTACTGTGGAGTTGCCTGCAGCCCCCATCAATACTACATGGGGAGCATTGAGAATGGAGAGCTGAGTATAATTTCTAGGTCACCTCCTATTGTTAATCACCTTTCAGATAAACTACAATCTCTGTGTGTCATTTTTTAAAAAGTAGCTATGACGAAAGGTAACATGAGTGGTGTAGCAGGTGCTGAGAAGGAGTCCAAGGAGAGGAAACTCCCAGGGGCTGGGGGATGTGGGAGTCAAAAGTCTCCTGAAGAAAGTGGCATTTCAAGAGAGGAAAGGGTCAGAGTGGTAATAGGTGGCAGCAGAGGGAGAAGCAGGCACGTTGCATCGGGATGCAGAGGGATGGAAAGATGAGAGGCTCTTGTAGACCATGTGAGAGGTAATGAGGGACCAGAACTAGAAAAAGACACATTTAAGAGAAAAGACGGAAGTGGTAGACAAGATAGGACTTGGCAGCTACCTGATGAGATGCGGGAGACGAGGGAGGGAGGCAGCAAAGATGACTCAGGTTTCCAGCCTTCATAACTAAGAGGAGAATGATGCCATTAACAGGAATAAGAACAGCAGGAGAAGGAGCTGGATTGAGGGAAAAGATTAATTTGGTTTGGAGTGTGTGGCATGTGAGGTAATGGCAGGACATCTAAGTGGACAGATTGTCTAGACATTTGAAAATTCCAGTCAAGCTTCAGCACAAGGCAGTGGCTGGAGATAACAGATTTGAACGCTGTTTCTTAAGAGGGCTGGTTAAGGTTGGGGAATGGATGAAATCAGCCTGGGGAAGGAAGAAGAGGTCCTTTGACAAACCGTGGGGACTGATTATATACGAAGGGTGAAAGAAAGGGACAGGGACAGACAGAAGGAAGAAGAGAGGTAGGAGGAGTCTCTTGGTGCTTTGTCACCAGGCTGTGGCAGGAGAATGTTTAAAGAAGAGTTTAATCCACAGGGGGCCAATGCACGTTTGTTGTACTGAATTGACCACCAAATAGCAGTGGAACCTAACTGAAGTTCAAGAGGAGGGATTTATATGGCCCCGTCAGCATGAGTGGTGGTGTCCTTCTCCAGCACCATCTGGAGGCTGTGGAACAGGAAAAGGGGACAGCAGGAGAGTGGAGAAGGGAACTAACCGTGAGACCCAGGCTGAGTGGGGAAGTGTGAAGCCAGAATGGGGAAGAGCCAGCAGTGACTGGCATGCAGCCTGCAGAGGGCCACTGCGCAGCCGGTGCCGCAGAGGGAAGGAGCGGACGTTGTAGAAACACAGGGAAGTTGCCGTTGGAGAAGAGCAGGAGTCAGCAGACTGCGGTCCATGGACCAAGTGCAGCCTTCCTCCTGGTTTTGTAAAGGAGGGTTTACAGTTTACATGTAGCTGCTTTTGTGCTACAGTTGAACACCGTCCAGCCCTTTACAGAAAAAGTTTACTGACCCTGACAAAGAGTTTCCGGGTTTGAGGTTTGGTGGTGGCCTCAGCTGGAGTAACAGTGAAACTGAATGAGGAGCTGGACAAGCCACTCGTGTGGCTGAAAGGCAGCAGTGGCGGTCATTGGAGAGACACTGAGGAGCTCTGCAGCCAGCATCCCACGAGCGTGGCCGGCCAGAGTGCCGAAACCTCCTAAGTGTGAAGGGGGGCGGGGTGGGGGACTGGAAGGCTGAAGTTATTGACGAAAGGGACACAGCCGCCTGCAGGTCCCAGGAGCCTTCAGGAAAATCAGACAAGGGGGACGTGAGCATGAGGAAATGTTCCTAGATGTGCGAGCCTCACGGACAGGTCGCAGGGTGTTTACAGACACTCCCACCCAGGTGGGACACGTAAATCCCTCCTGCCTCTGCCCCTCCAGTGAGTAGCAGCAGGGAGAGGAGGAGCACTGGTGTGTGGGTGGAAAAGGGGTCACAGTGCTCACTATTCTGGTAAATGTGTGACAATCTGTGAGAAAGTGACGTAGCTTGTGGCCGACGGAACGGGGTTCTGAAGACACGCAGTGGAAGCGGCTGATGGGAAGTAGCTAAGAGGGTGTGGGAGCGTGGGGCCAAGGTGCCCAGGAGTAGGTGCAGCTAGCCCCGCACATCCAGGTGAGCCTGGTGGTTTGAGCAGAAGTGCCCGTTGTCCCTTCTGAGCCTGGGCACCCCACTGACGGATAAAAACAATGTGCCTTCTAAGAAAACCATCCAGCTCCCCAAAAACCAAATTCTGGTCCTCCCGGGATGGCAGTGCGAGGAGGTGACCTGTGCAGTCCTGCTGCCCTTCCCCAGGCGGGGAGGCTTCCTCTGCTACAGCCTTGGAGGATGGGGTTCCAGTTCATCTGGTCCGCTTACTTGTTTCTTTAGTCACCCAAACAATAGATTTTAGAGACAGGGGCTGGGTAGTGGGCCATTTCCTGGCCTTCTGACACCCTTGGTATTTCTCGGTTATGCTGTTTTTGTTTTTTAAAACAAAACATGTATTTGTTTGTATTTCTGATTTTACAAGGCTAAAAAAATTTTGTTGAGTGGAAAGATACATTCTCAACGCGCTAAAATTCTGTCGAAGGGAAAAGAAGGAGTTAGGTTGCTGGAGAGGCCAAGCTGAGGTGTCAGAATCCCTGTGCGCTTCTGGGAATTCTGTGCATCTTACCTCCTGCCCGCCCCCCTTCCCTTTGTTGGATCCACAGGCCGTACTTAGGAGCTGGGCAAGCCGCCCTAGCTGGGTCACAAGCCCACATTTCACTCACCTTTTCCTCTCGTCAGGAATCCGGTGTGGCCCCCACCCCCACCCCAGCCAGGGGAAGGGACAGGCTCACCACTGCTGTCCTAATTCACTTTCTTTTCCATCTTGTTCTGCAGGGGTGTTCCCTCAACAAATATCACCCCCATCCAGTTCAAGGCTATGAGCACAGCAATCTCAGACACCAGCAGCCGGGGCTGGGATCTCATCCTAATAGTTTCCAGCTCCAGCAAATAGAGTTTCTCAAGGGGCGGCTCACAGAAGTACCCTTAATTGGAAAGCAGACACCGTCACTGCCACCGTTCTTCCCTGGACTCCAGCCAAGGTTTCCAGGACCACCTGCCAGAGTCAGGCAACAAGAGATCTGGGGTGTCCCCAGGGGAGTGCCTCTCAGAAGTCAGGTGCTCCCGAGAAGTTTCCAGCATCCTTCCCCACGTGGCTGGGTTCGTCCATGGAGAGGCATTGATAGGCTCTCCTCACATTTCCAGGAACTGACTATCAGCCAGGAACAAAGGATCTTGGGGCTCTTGGAGGAGCTTGGGGAAGGGAAGGTCACCACAGCGCATGATCTGGCTAGGAAGCTCCAAGCCCCAAAGAAGGAAATCAATCACATCTTATACTCTCTGGCAGAAAAGGGTAAGCTGCATCGGGAGGCAGGAACGCCACCTCTGTGGAGAACTGCAGCACCAGCTCAGGCTTGGAGCCAGCCCAGGCAAGTATCAAGAGCAGACAGCCACAGCCAGAGAGTCCCAAGCACAGACCCCAGTTGGGAAACTGGGGACAGAAGCCCCACATCTGGTTTAGAAGATCCTCCTGAGCCTCTCGACATGGCTGAGATCAAGGAAAAGATCTGCGACTACCTGTTTAATGTGTCCAACTCCTCTGCCCTGAATTTGGCTAAAAACATTGGCTTCACCAAGGCCCGAGATGTGAATGCCGTGCTGATTGACTTGGAGAGGCAGGGAGATGTCTATAGGCAAGGGACGACCCCTCCCATATGGTATTTGACTGACAAGAAGCGGGAGAGGATACAAATCAAGAGAAACATGAACAGTGTTCCCGAAACCACTCAAGCTGCTATCCCGGAGACCAGAAAAGTCACAGAGCTCCCCACCTGCCACTTAGCCGTGTCAGACACCTCAAACAGCACGGTCACCACAGAAAAAGTGGAGAATGGGCAGGAACCTGTTGTAAAGTTAGAACCTAAGCAAGAAGTCACACCAGAACCAATAAAACTGAAACCACCTGCTCATGAACACGGCCCCCCAAGAACAGGGTATGTTGACTTTGAAAATGGCCAGTGGGCCACAGATGACATCCCCGATGACTTGAACAGTATCCACGCAGCACCAGGTGAGTTTCGAGCCATCATGGAGATGCCCTCCTTCTACAGTCATGGCCTGCCACGGTGTTCACCCTACAAGAAGCTGACCGAGTGCCAGCTGAAGAACCCCATCAGCGGGCTGTTAGAATATGCTCAGTTCGCTAGTCAGACCTGTGAGTTCAACCTGATAGAACAGAGCGGACCACCCCATGAACCTCGGTAAGAGACCACCCAGCAATTGTACCTAAGGTTGGGGTCAGGCGCCCTTGCTCCTGATGCAGTCTCGGCTAACTCGTGAGCAGTGCCGGTTGGTGGCCCCTGTTTTTTCCCTCTTCCTGCCTGCCTGTGGGCTAAATCACCCTCATTGGCCCTTCCTCCACATCCTGAGCAGGGAACGTAGACCTCGGCCCAGCCAGAATCTTGGCCGAGCAAGGGGGAGGTTGACACGATGGGCTAAAATGTAGCTTCTTGGGAGATGATTAGTTTCCACGCATCAGTGTCATGCCTGCCTCCTGAGGCCAGAGGTAATGAAGACTCGACGCCTTTCTCACCCCTCTTCCACATGCCATCCTCCCTTCCCCCGAGCTGAGTTCCCCAAGAGGGTGCAGGAACAGGAGGGTTGGGGCAGACTGCACATGGAGAGTAAGTGTGGGTTGTGCTGCTAAGTAGCAGCGGGTCCAAACCGCTCCACTCCCCGCTCGGCTCCTGTAAGGACAGGATGCTGTAGCGTGCGCACGGCTGCCTGCCTGTTGAAGGTGGTGGTTCTAATTTTACACACCGCCTCTGCACAGATAGGTGGGCTAGCACTTGCTGCTGCTCCTAAGCTGTGAAATCAGAAATTACCTCACTCAGACAGCTGGCCTGGCCCTGCACGTAAGCTCTTACAAGCCGGCAGACAGATTGGGGAAGACAGGTGGGCCCAGAAGGAGCCGCCTCGGGGCCCAGCGGAGAGCTGAGGCCGCTGAAGCTGAGTGGCCGCTCGCCACAGCTGGAGAGCGTGCCGGGGGCCGGGAGAGAAACCCACTCACCTGTACACTAACTGTAGGCTGGCTCCTGAGGGTAAGGATTCCCAGCTGTGACCCTTAATCCTTACCCTGACCGTCTTCATGGCACTGAGATGGCATTGCAGGAGAGCTGTTAAGAAGAGGGGGTCTGTCTGTCCGAAAGCTGGCAGGGCCGGGACTGGTTTGCTTCTGTTTGGGGTGGAGACTGGGTGGCTGTCGCTCTCTTTCTTTTCCCTCCATCCCCCCACAGAGGTGGGGAACAGCAGTGGGTTGTGGTTTAACCTTTCTTTGGACTCCAGCTGTAAGAAACGTTGATGCCATGTTCAGATATTTCAGAAGACCCAGGAAATAAGAAATTTGACCTACTTTTCTAAATGAAATCCCAGATTGAGCAAAGAGCTGAACAAATTTGAGAGCTTTGTACAAAGGCGGTCTAAGCTCCGTCCAGAGCCCTAGAGCAAATACTTTCTGGTTCTCTGCATAACACGGGGAAATTCCTTTCATCGCAGGCTGCAGACAAATAGAGCTATAGGATGACTCAAACCAGGAGAGTGGGGTCTCTCTCACGGGTAGGCTGGGGAGAAAAACAGGCCCCCAGAAGCGGCAGGTACTGATCCCGGTAGGCATCTAGGGAGTGTGAGACTGCGCTGTAAGAAGCTTTTGCTTTCTCTAGGGACTGCCCTTGAGGTGGCCAGTCTGCCACCACTGCTTTAGGATAAAAGGGTTTTGGTTGCTAACGAGATGGTAATGGTAACGGTGATGTTATTAGCTCATCATTTCTTGTACAGACTTTATCTTAGTTCATTGCTGAAAGATAGTGGGTTTCCCTTGAGCTAGTTTCATGTGTTCACCTGTGGCTGTATGTTTGCTCTAATGAGCTTTGGGGAGAGAGTCACTGGCTGCTTTGTTTCCAAAAGTAGGACTAGGCTGAGCCTCCAAAGGGACAGGAGTCCCTTGGCCTACCCTCCGTCTCCTCTGCAAGTCAACAAGCCCCTTAGTGTAACAGGAGATTTCAGGGTGAAGATCGCTTTGGAGAGGGCAGAAGGGATGGCCTAGACTAGTGTTCACACATCTAATCACTTTCCATCAAGATTTAAATTCCAAGTTGTCATCAGTGGCCGAGAGTTTCCCCCAGCTGAAGCTGGCAGCAAGAAAGTGGCCAAGCAGGATGCAGCTATGAAAGCCATGACAATTCTGCTTGAGGAAGCGAAAGCCAAGGACAGTGGAAGATCAGAAGAATCCTACTACTCCTCCTCGGAGAAAGAGTCAGAGAAGGTAGGTGTCCCGCCCTCCAGGAGGGCGTCAGGTCACTTTCCGAGTCTGGGAAGTATCAGAGCTTTAGCTGACCCTCCTGAAGTAGCCTCAGCCTACGCAGCCAACTCTCTGTCTCAGAGTCAGGGCCTACTCCTCCCTCCACCCCCCACCCCAGCCTGCCTTCCCTCCACTTGTACCCAGCTCCCCTTCCAGCCCCACCCCCCACCTAACTGGAATTGCAGAATTTCAGAGTCGAAAGAGATGTTAAAAATTATCAAGTCCAATCTCCTCTCTTGGCAGATAAGAAATGGAACCAAGAACATTTAAATAACTGACCCTTTCCTGTAAATGCCTAGAAAATCCCTGCAACCCTCTTCCTTTGGAAAGCCAGCCCCAAACATGCAGTTGATCCAAGAAATTCTCCCGTCCCCGTTCCCTCTGCCGTGGTGGAACAGTCAAAGTTTCCTTAGTTTGTTTGTTTGTTTGTTTGTTTTGTCTCTCATTCTCTCCAGACTGCAGAGTCCCAGACTACCACCCCTTCAGCAACATCCTTCCTTTCTGGGAAGAACCCCGTCACCACACTGCTTGAGTGTGTGCACAAGCTGGGGAGCTCCTGTGAATTCCGCCTCCTATCCAGAGAAGGCCCTGCCCATGACCCCAAGTACATCTCTTGTATCATGTATCTCTGCTGAGGTTTTCTCAAAAAAGAGAGAGATACATTTTCCTCCTTGCCTCCTCAGAGATGGCAGCTAATTTCACTGAGCAATCACTCCTGTTTTCAATATGGAAAATAGGGGGCCTTGAGAGCATGGTTGCTGCTTGTGGAGCAGAGCATCTGGGATTAGGAATTCAAAGGGCAAAGCAGGGACCAAGCACGAGGGAGATACACGGCTTGGAGGTTACTAGTGGTGGGACTGAAAGGTGCAAGACCTGGGCGTACCCGGGACGCTCTCTGCTCTGAGGCTCTGCAGGCTCACATGTTCAAGAGAAGGGTTCCTGGAGGAGGTGAAATTAGGTGGATGCTTAAATGTTGAATAGGGGTCAGCCAGGCCGAGAGAGACTGGGGGCAGGAGGAGGGTGAAAGGCACCGGCTCTTCAAGGCAGAAGTGACTGCGTGAGCCAAGGCACAGAGGTGATGTGTACAAGGAAATGACAAGTCGTGAAGGATGACAACCTGACAAAGGCTAGGTAAAGCTCTTCCATCAAAACTGGCTTAATCCTCTCCTTTCGTCTCCTGTCAGGTTCCAGTACTGTGTTGCAATGGGAACCCATACTTTCCCCACTGCGAGTGCCCCCAGCAAGAAAGCGGCAAAGCAGATGGCTGCAGAGGAGGCCATGAAGGCCCTGCACGGGGAGGCAACCAACTCGACATCTTCTGATGACCAGGTGTGGCCATTCTCAACTCCAGAGATACAGGTCATTTTTAGCAACCCAGGGGAGGAGGGCATGGCTCAGAGGTAGTGTGTGCTTAGCGTGCACAAGGTCCTGGGTTCAATCCCCAGTACCTCCATTAAAAATAAATAAATAAACCTAATTACCTCACCTTCCCCCTCAAAATAAATAAATTTTTAGCAACTGAGTGGCTCAGGATTGCCCATGAGTCCCTCACAGTTTCTATTAAACGTTGATGGTTCCTCTTTGGCCCATTCTCCTGCAGCCCGGAAGCACGAACACGGAATCATTTGATAACCTGGAATCTGTGATGCCCAACAAGGTCCGGAGGATTGGTGAGCTCGTCAGATACCTGAACACCAACCCCGTGGGCGGCCTGTTGGAGTACGCCCGCTCCCACGGCTTCGCGGCTGAGTTCAAGCTGGTCGACCAGTCCGGGCCTCCTCATGAGCCCAAGTGAGTGTTGTCTTGGCTACAGCCATGTGTCACAGAGTGGAGACAGCCTATATAACCCCGGGGAAGAAGGGATGTGCGTTAGCTAGGGGTGACAGGAGGGGCAGGTCCAGCCCTGTCCCCAGGGCCTCTGAGAAGCCAGTACATCAGCCATCTTGAGAAGGCAGTCACTCTTCCAGGGAGCGTGATCCTTTGTAATTTTTTAAACTAATTTTAATTTTTAAAGGAATATGTATGTCTGTAGAAAATCATTCAAGCTGATTGAAAAAAATGTGCAACGAAAAGTCTCATTTCTGTCTCAGTTTCTAGTTTCCCTCCACAGTCTCATACACTATTACCAGTTTCTTGAGTCCTTACTAGAAATCTCCATGCATATATGAGCACATTTTCCTTTCTCTTTCTTTTTTAAACAAAAGAAGTATATATCATATCTTCTGTTCTGCACCTTGACTCCTTTACTTACCATTGTCTAAAAAATAATTACAAATAAGCATGTATAGATGTACCCGACTCTTATGCACAGCTACATAGTACTTCATTAAATAGATGCTCACAATTTTTAAATTGCCTTATTGAGCAAGAGATGTAAAAATTCCTTTCTGAAATGGACACCCAGCTACCTACTACCCAGTACTCTTTCTACCTAAGAAAAAGAATGTTGCTATTACTGTTTGAAGCCCCACCTTGCATAATTTATTTAACCAACTTCCAGTGACATCCAGGCTGGTCTTGGTTTTGTTGTTAGAAGTGCTCCCGCAGGGCCCTGTATGTTCTCACTCAGATGTGCAGACTTGTCTGTGGTGTAAATTTTCCGGAGTGGAATTTGTTGGCCATGGGTCATCTACATTGTTGTTTTTTTTTAATGTGCATTGTTTTTTAAGTTGTTTTAATAGGTAATAGACTGTACAAAATTTTTAAATATTATTCAAAAATAAAAATATAAAATGTTCATTCTCACTTTGGCCCTGCTCTCACCTACACACACACACACACACACACACACACACACACACACACACACACACACACACACACACACACCCCCCAACACACTAACATGTAATAACAACTTTACATTATTATGTATCCTTCCAGAGTATCTTTATATAAATACAAGCAAGTATATTCTCCCTTTTTGTTACACAGAAACACATATATGCATGGATTTCTAGCTTGCTATTTACATACAGCAGTATTATCTCGGAGAGTTTTTCATGTCACTTTATATTCTTTGTATACAGCTGTGAAGTACAGTGTTCTAGTGTACGGGTTTATTATGGTTTATTTAACTGGCCCCCTATTGATGAATACTTGAATTGCTCCCAAACTTTTGCTATTATAAATAAGGCTGCAATGAATAACATGTACATATGCGTTTAAAATTTTGGTAAATTTTGCCAAACTTTCCTCCAATGAAATTATACCTGTTTATGCTTCCATCAACAGTAGATAAAGAATGGCTCTTCCTCTACACCATGAGCATTCTAAAATGCGAAAAGTGGTATCTCAGTGCAGGGCAAAGGCTAGTCTACATTAGGATATTTATTATTGTTATTTGCCACATTAATAGATCAAAGGAGAAACACCACATGATCATCTCCAGAGATTCTGAAAAGGCATTTAGTAAAATTCATCATCCATTCAGATTAAGAAACCAAGCAGTTTATAAAATAGAAGTTATTGAATGCATCCTTTGCATGATAAAAATACATGTCTGAAGTCAAAAGCCAGCCTCTTACTTAATGTTGAACTAGAATTATTCCCACTGACATTGGGAGGGAGGTGTGGATGCCAGTGTCGCCGTGATTTAATACTATTCTGGAATTACTAGCAATGCAGTCAGTTCAGAGAAAGAAGTGAGTGTAGAGAGGAAAGGGGGAGGTGAAGTTACCTTTATTTGCAGATGATAACAATAGTATACCTGGAATATTCATGAGAAAGCTGAAGAAATATTAGAGACAAAGGAGAATTTAGGAGAGCAGGGGACTACACTGATATATAAGAATCGAGAACTTCTCTGTGTACAGCAATAAGCAGGCAGAAAATGTCCTGTTTGCAGCGTCAACTAAGAAGATAAGCAACCCAGGCACATCCCGGCGGGGACCATGTCGGCTCCGCATTCAGTGACGTGCTGCTGAGGGGTGTGAGGCAGGCTTAATTAAATGGGGGGAATACTCTTATTAGATACAAAAATCTGACGTAACGACAGCAGCTGTCCCCAGATTAACCTTTACCTTTAATGTGATCCCAATAAAAACGCCACTAGAACTTGTTTATTTTAGAACTAGAGAACTTGATCCTGAAGTTCGTATGAAAAATAAACATGCAAGAAGAGCTAGGAAAATTCTGGAAGAGTAATAAGGTATAAAGACCCTAGCAGATGTCGCAGTGGTGTTGTGTTGGCTTGTGGATGGAAAGGCAGATCGGTGAACACAGTGAAGCGCCTAAGAGTCGACACAGGTGTAAGTGGGAGTTCTGTCCGTTACAAAGATGAGGCTTCAAATCAGTGGGGAAACAGTGGGCTATTCAGTAATGGTGTTGAAACTGCTGATCCATCTGGGGGGAAGAAACAGCTGAATGTCTGTCTCCTTCCCTATACCTAAAGTCCATTGGATGGAGTATTTAAATATGAAATAAATTAAATCATAGAATCACTAGATAAAAAGTAAGGTTTTTGTGGGGTTTTTTGAAATTTTGGAGTGGCAAAAACCTTTCTAATCAAGACACAGAACATAAAGGAAAGAAGTCATAAAGGAAAAGGTTAGGAAATGTGACTATAAGAAAATTGGTGTACAGTGCAAGTTCCACCTGAGGGAAAAACACTTACCATACACAACAGCCCAAGGTTAATTTCTTTAATATGTAATGGCTTGTTTTCAATCTAATAGAAAAATAGACAAAGTGTATGAACTGAACATTTACAGAAAAAGAAACAAAGAATTATTAATAAATGAAAAAAGGTACTGAACCTCACATTGTATGTTAAATTTACATGTTGTCAGTATACTTTAGCAACAGTGATGTAATTCATCATCCGCTTTATAGCCAAGCGTAAAGTGATGCTTCAACCTGGCAATGCCACCTCTAGGAATTCACACACACATGCATGCGTTGTGCATGATACAAGTACAGAGATGTTCATTGCAGCATTGTTTATAATAGCACAAGACTTGAAGCAGTCTAAAGCTCCATCATTTGCAGACTGGCTAAGTAAAGTGCTGTGTCCACACTTGGGAATACTATACACCCATTAAAAAGAGCAAGGCACATCTATATGAAATGATCTCTCAGGTATACTCCTAGTAAAAAAGCAAGGTGCAAAGTGAGGGGAGAGGTATAAATAGTGTGCTTCTATATACATAGAAAATTTTCTTGAAGGATTTTAAAAAGCTGGTAACTGTTTGCTTCTAGGGGAAGAAGGTCGCTCACTTTTCACATATACTCTTAACTATTTGAATTTTCACTTGTGTGGTATCCAACTTTTCAAACGTAAAAAGTCATTAAGGAGAAAAGTTCATAAAAGTGATATCTTATTATTTTAAATTTGTCTTAATAGTAAGTAACAGTATTCATCTATTCACGCTTATATGTTATTTGTATTTCCTTTTCTGTGAACCATCTATTCTTGTACTTGTCCATTTTTGTTTTGGCTGGTTACTCTTTACTGATATGTAAGAGCATTTGACATAAAAAACAAAAACGAAAACAAAACTAATACTTTCACCAGCATGACCCAACTTAGAACATTCAACCTGGAGGGGGCCAGAAAAGGCCTTCTCATCCTGTCCTTGTGGCAGGATGGATGCGGTCACATAAGAGAGACCCTGGGAATCTGCCCTTTGTGTGCAGCCGTCCAGGAAAGCAAGGGGCCGCTCCCCAGCCGCTCTTCTGCTAGGTCATATCCTTCCCTCTCAGTAAGCCCCGCTTATCTTTAACCTCATCCTTCACGTGGTAGGTTCAGTTCATTTCTCTCTTCCCTTCCCTTCCGTAAAATGTATAAAATGATTTCCAGGACTTCAGGTCAGTCATTCAGGCAGAATTTCAGAACTGGATTGAAGATAGGAAAAAGTCCTGCCCCTGCACGTACTGCAGACACGCAGTCACAGCGCAGTGCGGCAGTGAGCCATCGTGGAGGTAAATGCAGGGTGCTGTGGGGACACAGAGCACATTGCAACCGGTGGCCCCTGGGGAGTCGAGGAAGGTTGCATACAGGAGGGGAAATACTCATTTAGTAGCTACATTTATTGACGGCCTGATACAGTAACACACGTTACTCCAGTCTTGATGTGAACTGTGCTGGGTCCTTTTTTTTTTCCTTTCTTTCTACTCTTCTTGGCAACCTTACCTGATTTCATGACTTTTAATATGGAAATGCTGTAGACTGCTAAGTTTATATCTCTAGCCCAGACCTTCTCAGAGCTCTCGATTTCTCTGTCCAGTTGCTTGCTTGTCACTTCTTCTTGGATAGACGTCCCTAACGTGACATGTCCAGAGTAGAGCTCTTGACTTTTGCCCCCTTAACCTCTTTTTCTGCCCACCTTTTCCATCTCAGTAAATGATGCCACTGTCCACCCAACTGCTCAAGCCAAAAACCTGAGGACCGTCTCCCCGATCCCCCTCACCCCCGTCAGCCAAACCGTCCTCAAGTTCCATTTATTGTACCAACAATTTCTATCTCAGATCCCTTCCTCCTCTTTCCTCCTCTAGTGTCAACACTCTCGGCTAAGCCACTGTCCTCTCTCACCTAAACCATGGTGCTAGTCTCCTGGTCTCCCTGCTTTACTTATTCATTCAAGAAGTGTTTATAGAGTACATTGTACTTGTTAGAACAGGAGGCAGGTATTAATAATCGCAGAGAGAAATGTAACATCTCCTATTTGATACATATTATAAAAGGCGTGAGTTACAAGATGCGGTGAGAATCTATATAGCATGGCTTGACTCAGTAAGGAGAGGGGAGCAGCCATCTCCAAGCAGTGACACTGAGCTGGGACCTTAAGGACGATTAAGAGAGAAGGAGTGAGGGTTCCAGGCAAAGGAGATAGTACCCCTGCGTCCGCAGAGCTGGTAAAGGGCTGCAAGAAGGCCGGTGTAGGGGAGCAGAGAGCAAAGGGAAGCCTGATGCCAGATGAGACTGGAGGGGGACCTTGTGGGCCGTGTAATGCTCCTGCCACACAAGCAGTGGAAAGCCACTGAAGGCTTTTAATAAGTGTTACTTGCCCCCCCCAACCCCTACTTTTGCCTTCCTTCCCCGCGTTTTTCCTACTATATTTTTGTTTTAAATTCTCTTTCCTACTCTGAGAAAACCATTTCAGACCTTTGCCTCTTTCTTCAGCTTTCCACCAGAACCCCTCTTTCTCACTCTAAACTGATGACCTTACTTCACACCTGAGAAATTAGCAGTAATCCTCTGACAGGTACCGTCCCTTCCAATCACCAAATCCACCTTCCTACCTGCATCCGTGCGCTGCATCTGTGCCGGTATGCGGGGAGCATCCTTCTTCCACCCTGCGCCCTGGATCCCCTTCCCCCTCGTCTGCTCCCTCATTTACCTCCCTCTCTCGTCATCACTTGCTCCCTCTGTTGGGTCACTCCCATCAGCCTACAAACATGCCCTCGCCCGTCTTCTAAAAACCTTCCCCTGACCCAACGTCTCCCTCCAGGTCCCACCTCGTCTCTCTGCTCCCCTCACAGCCAAACCTCTTCAAAGAATTGTTTCCACTCAGTGTCTTCATTGTCTTCATTTTCTTAACTCATGCCAGTTGGGCTTTTGTCCCCAGCATTACACTTAAAAGGGTAAACATTAGCCATATGTGGTTACTGAGCACTTGAAATGCGGCTTGTGTGACTGAGGAACTGAATTATTGTGTTGAATTTTAATTAAAGTTAATAGCCTCGTGTGGCTAGTGGCTGTTACATTGGACAGTGCAGCTCTAGTGGGTTCTAATCGCAAAACTAACAAACTTTACCTTATATGCATGTACAGGTATATATGTGTGTGTATTTGCGTACATATGTATATGTCTTTGTGCGTAAGAGTTCATGGTCTTTTCAAACACACAGAACACTCAGAAAATTCTCCGGGATCCCACAGGGAAAGATCCTGCGAGGTTTAGCCCCTATCCCCTGGGCAACATTTTTTCACACCACTGTCCTTTTCCTTTACTGAACTTTAGCCCACTGGCCTGTGCAAACCTGTCGGCATCATCAAAGAAAGGAGCAAAGGCATTCAGCTGCTTAGGATAAGCAAGAAATAGTGAGAAGCTCGGTGTGGTTGAACGTAAAGATTGATTCCTTTTACTGCCTGAGCTGATTGAGAAATCTTGATGCTGAAAGCTTTGTTATATGCAGTTGGATTATCCAAAGCTGGGTTCCCCAGAGCAGATTAGGATCTGGTTGAAAGCGAAGATTCTTGAAATCTTGTCTGGTAGCTGCCCAAGCTGTTTCGCTCCATCATGCTCTTCCCTCTGTGTTTGTGGAGATCCCCAGCCAGGAAGGGAGGGGACCTCCAGGGCCCCCAGTGGCACCACCTGCCTCCCTGCTCCACCTGTGCGCTTCCCATCAGCAGAGCACACAGCCCGAGATGCACTCTTCTCCCCCTCAGCCATCACATGGCTCCCAGGAGTTGAAAGATAACTCCTTGTGAAGGTGTGGGTCCGTGATCTGAGGCAGAACCTGACACACTAACCTCTCCAGGTTAGGTCCTCTTGAGCTAATCAGGAAATGGAATCAGGTACTTTAAAAATCAGAGCATTAAAAAAGTGATTCAGTAGGGAGAAGGTTACTTTCTTCTCATTTCTGCTTAAGTTACGAAGAAAGTCCACGTGTGTTAGTATTTCTTTAAACCCTCTCTGATACTTGCTAAACTTCCTTTATAATAAAGAGAAGTCTAGAGCTTTACAGGCAATAGTGTCCTGTCAGAATTTAATAACATGATTTTATCATATTCAGTTTTACAGTGACCTTCAAGTTATGGCAAGTGATACTGGTTTTCCATTTACAGTAATGATATGACGTTTCCTTTTAAAATGTATTTATATATTTTTTAACTTTTTTTATTGAGTTATAGTCATTTTACAATGTTGTGTCCAATTCCAGTGTAGAGCACAATTTTTCAGTTATACGTGAACATAGATATATTCATTGTCACATTTTTTTTCACCGTGAGCTACCACAAGATCTTGTATATATTTCCCTGTGCTATACAGTATAATCTTGTTTATCTATTCAACATATGCCTGTCAGTATCTACAAATTTCAAACTCCCAGTCTATCCCTTCCCACCCCCACCCTTGGCAACCACAAGTTTGTATTCTATGTCTATGAGTCTGTTTCTGTTTTGTATTTATGTTCTTTTTTTTTTTTTTTTTTTTTTTTTTCAGATTCCACATATGAGCGATCTCATATGGTATTTTTCTTTCTCTTTCTGGCTTACTTCACTTAGAATGACATTCTCCAGGAACATCCATGTTGCTGCAAATGGCGTTATGTTGTCTTTTTATGGCTGAATAGTATTCCATTGTATAAATATACCACATCTTCTTTATCCAGTCATCTGTTGATGGACATTTAGGCTGTTTCCATGTCTTGGCTATTGTAAATAGTGCTGCTATGAACATTGGAGTGCCGGTGTCTTTTTTGAAGTAGGGTTCCTTCTGGATATATGCCCAGGAGTGGGATTCCTGGGTCATATGGTAAGTCTATTCCTAGTCTTTTGAGGAATCTCTATACTGTTTTCCACAGTGGCTGCACCAAACTGCATTCCCAGCAGCAGTGTTGGAGGGTTCCCTTTTCTCCACAGCCTCTCCAGCATTTGTCATTTGTGGGCTTTTTAGTGATGGCCATTCTGACTGGTGCGAGGTGATACCTCATTGTAGTTTTGATTTGCATTTCTCTGATAATTAGCGATATTGAGCATTTTTTCATGTGCCTATTGATCATTTATGTATGTCTTCCTTGGAGAATTGCTTGTTTAGTTCCGCCTATTTTTGGAATGGGTTGTGTATTAATATTTTTAAAGAGTCAGTTTAGAGAAAAACACTAAGAAAGTAAGACTCCAAGTGATATCTGGATCTAGCAGAAATCACATTGTGATTCATGAATGCCCAAAGTCCGGGAAATGCTGCCTTAGAAACAGAGTGGTGGGTATTGGCAACACTGGCCCGCATCTGGAGCAAAACCAGCCCTTCTCTGGAACAGCCAGCAGGTCAGGTGCTTGTCTTTATTCCCTGTTTCTCATCCCAAAGGTTCGTTTACCAAGCGAAAGTTGGGGGGCGCTGGTTCCCAGCCGTCTGCGCGCACAGCAAGAAACAAGGCAAGCAGGAAGCGGCAGATGCGGCTCTGCGCGTCTTGATCGGGGAGAACGAGAAGGCAGAGCGCATGGGTTTCACAGAGGTAACCCCAGTGACAGGGGCCAGTCTCAGAAGAACTATGCTCCTCCTCTCAAGGTCCCCAGAGGCACAGCCAAAGACAGTTAAGACGTCTACTTTTGGTGCTATCTTTTATGGGGGTCCTGCTAACTCCTCTCCGGGGGGAGTCAGCTCTTAACTTACTGGCATGTGAATTATCCCTCGGCTTTCATATCTGCCTCGCTGGAACATAGACCTGGGACACTAGATGTGAGAGGGGGAAGGGTGACTCACAAGTCGAGCAGGCCTCGGTCCCCGTGCCCACTCTGAAACATGTGGACGTGGACAAGGCTCTGTGGCCCTGACACGGCCCCCTGTCCCCACAGCTTCCTCTCACGGGCAGCACCTTCCACGACCAGATAGCCATGCTGAGCCACCGGTGCTTCAACGCCCTCACCAACAGTTTCCAGCCCTCCTTGCTTGGCCGCAAGATCCTGGCTGCCATCATCATGAAGAAAGACTCTGACGACCTGGGTGTCGTGGTCAGCCTGGGGACAGGTCAGTGGGCTCCCCCTGCCTGCCGTCCCCCACGGTGCCTGGAAGCGTCTCCTCGTTCTCTCCTGGGGGCCGGTGTGGGTGAATTTAAGGCACAGAGAAGACCCTGCTTAAGTTTCATTTTCGCTCCAGTTAATTCAGAGCAGGGAACGTATTATCATTGCCCAGAGAAAGGAGTATGGGATCAGGAGCTGAGAAACCGAGGCTGTTTCTGCCTTCAGGCTTTAAGAGCACACAGCCTCTCCCCTAGTCCTCATCGTTTTCCTTTGGAAATTTCACATTTGCTTTAACCACCTTCCCAGGGAATCGCTGTGTGAAAGGAGATTCTCTGAGCCTAAAGGGAGAAACCGTCAACGACTGCCACGCAGAGATCATCTCCCGGAGAGGCTTCATCAGGTCAGTGAGCGCGGAGCCTCTTACAGACTAAGTCCCTTCTGTGAACCGGCTGCATCCCGCTACTCAGCCTGCTGTTTGCGAGCTCTCTCTTCCTGCTAACTCCACTTTGAGTCCTTTTTTGAAAACACACAGTGACCTCAGCCTTCAGCACTGTAGGGATGAGGAAGCCTTCCCTCTCCCTTTGAGGACCTCTGTGAAACCCCCTGTCCTGTCAGCTCTCTTCTCCAGTTCACTTTTTCTTTATTTTGGGCGGGGGGAGTGGCGGGAGGTCATTAGGTTTGGTTTTCTTTCTTCCTTTTTTCCTTTCCCTCCTTTCCTTCCTTCCTTCCTCCCTCTTTCCTTTCCTTCCCTCCCCTCCCCTCCCCTCCCCTCCCCTTCCCTTCCCTTTCCTTTCTTTAATGGAGGTACCAGGGGTTGAACCCAGGACCTCGTGCATGCTAAGCTCACACTCTACCACTGAGCTGTACCATCCCCCCCAATCTTTTCTTTAATTGATAAACAAGAGACGTGGGGAGAAGTGGCAGCCCCCTGGAGTCCTGGAGTCCACTAGTTCTGCCCTAGAATCCCTGTGGCTGCCATGGCACAGAGTTCTTGGCAGAGATGGAACACACCTGAAGGGTTAACTTAGCTTTAAGAAATGCTGAGGTCTCCCATGGGGAATTTCCCACCACCTCTTTCAACCAAGAAACCATGAAAGGTCTGCACCGTTAAGGCTTTTCCTTACATGGGATCAGATTATAGAAGCAACTGCTCTTCCCAGAATCAAACCGTCTTCTTCACCAGTCTTTCTTCTTGTAGGTTTCTCTACAGCGAGTTAATGAAATACAACCCCCAGACCGCGAAGGACAGTATATTCGAGCCTGCTAAGGGAGGAGAAAAGCTCCAAATAAAAAAGACCGTGTCGTTCCATCTCTATATCAGGTCTGTACATTCTCTGTTGCAGCCAGAGTTGGCCGTGCGAGGCGGCCAGGGTTGGGTGTCTGAGTGCCCTCCTGGTCTGTAAATCAGAGCTTGTTCAATGAGCCCCACTCGACTCTGTGTTTGAGGCACGTGGCCTGCTGTGGAATGACTCTTGCGTACACTTCTGCCCACTCCAGCAGGCGTGGTAGGCTTTGGGGAAAGTCCCTTGCTTCTCCCACGCTGGGCTATTCTTGAGGCCCAAGAAATTGGAGGTTTTAACAGAGGCCCCTGTTTTGCAGCACGGCCCCGTGTGGGGATGGTGCCCTCTTTGACAAGTCCTGCAGTGACCGGGCTGTGGAGAGCACAGACTCCCGCCACTACCCTGTCTTTGAGAATCCCAAGCAGGGCAAGCTCCGCACCAAAGTGGAGAACGGTGAGTGACATGCCCGCCCTCTCCCGCAAAAAGGCTCTCAAAGCCCCAGGCCCATCACAGGGCCAGGGCACAGCAGCTGGGTGTGTGCCGTTAGTTGCTGGGGTATGAGGCTGTTGTCTACAGGGAGAGGGGAGATCTGGGTAGGGGGAGATCTGTAGGAAGATCAAGATTCCATCTTGAACTTGGTAGATGGGGGAAGGCTCCATATCAAAGAGGAGGCAGAGGGACCATCCAGAGCTCAGAGGACAGCACCTGGCTGGAAATGAATGCTGGGGAATCATCCCCCTATGGTTGATCTTCACAGCCATGGAGTGGGTAGGACCCCCTCAGGGAAGGTTGGAGAAAATGGAAAGGAAATGATGCAGAACCAAGCCCCGAGGAGTTGACAGGAGGACGCCAAGCACCAGTTCCCCTCCTGTCTAGTTGGCTGCAGATTCTGCTCCTTGTCTGCCAGCATCTCCTCCTCCACTGTCCTCTAATGTCTCCTGACTGGCTCCTCACGTCCACCCCTCCTCCCTTGAGGCCATTCTTCTACAGCCATCAGAGTGACCCTCAAACGTAAATCAGATCACGTCACTGCCCTGCTCAAAACCCTAAAGTGTGTAAACACAGAGCTACCACATGGCCCAGCAGTTCACTCCGCAGTACATCCCCAAGAGAAATGAAGACATATATCCACACAAAAACCAATACATGACTGTTCGTAGCAACACTGTTGGTGATAGCCCAAAGGCGGAGACGACCCAAATGTCCATCAGCTGATGGATGGAGAAATAAAATGAGATTTATCCATGCCATGGGGTATTGTTTGTTCATAGAAAGGAATGAAGTCCCGACACATGCCACAACTTGGGTGAACCTGGAAAATGTTCTAAGAAGTGAAAGAAGCCAGTCACAGAAGATCACGTATTACATGATTCCATTTCTATGATATGTCCAGAATAGGCAAATCCATAGAAACAAAGTAAATTAGTGGCCAGCTGGGGCTGGCAGTGAGAGAGGTTGGGGGGAAATGGGGAGTGACTGCTAATGGATGGGAGGCTTCTTTTGAAATGTTCTGAAATTGATTGTGGTGAGGGTTGCACAACTGTGAATATACCAAAAACCACTGAATTATATGCTTTAAATGGGTGGATTATATATCAATGAAGCTGTTACTAAAAACAGAAAGCCCCCTACGCTAAGTGGTTTCCCACTGCCCTTCACAGAAAAGCAAAACCTGCTACTTACCCATGCTTCAGCCACACTGGCTCTTTGTCAGCTCCCTCAGTCACCAACCCCCTTGCTGCCTCAGGACCTTTGCTTTTGCTGTTCTCTGTGTCTGAAACAGCCTGCTCAGCTGTTCCTTCTTCTCCTTCATGTCTCAGCTCCCCTGACAGTCCTGTCCCAGGAGGTCCCCCTGGCTGTCCTCCATCAGAGCTCTCTCAAAGCCATCTAGAATTCCTGTGTATGTGTTGGTTTACTCGTTTAGTGTCTGTTCCATTCCCTTTCTATCCCCTCACCCATAAACGTTCTAGGAGGGCAAGGATCTTACCTGGTTGTGGCCATGTAGTAGGTGCTGTGAAATATCTAAAGAACAAATAAGTGGCCTCTGGCCCAAGTCTAAGGAGCAGAAGCGCCATGTCAGCAAGTGGCTTGGTCCAGGGGCCTCTGTAGGTCTGACCCAAATCTCTTACCCAGGAGAAGGCACGATCCCAGTGGAGTCCAGTGACATCGTGCCTACGTGGGACGGCATTCGCCTCGGGGAGAGACTCCGAACCATGTCCTGTAGTGACAAAATCCTACGCTGGAACGTGCTGGGCCTACAGGGGGCGCTGTTGACCCACTTCCTGCAGCCTGTGTATCTCAAATCAGTCACACTGGGTAAGGACCTGTCTTGGGAGCTGGAACCTGACTGTCATTCTGGTGCCCAGATCCCAGCCAGCTGCATGCTTCGTTGCCCGGTGTTAACATGATGTTTCCCCTTTTCAAAGTGTGTTCGATTCAGTGGTTAGTAATTGATTCTGAGTGTCTAGTCTGCTGAGATGGGAAGACTGGTTTAGGCAGCAAGCCTAAGTAACGGCCTGGCAGGCAGGTCTTCTCAAGATGAGTTAGAGAAACCCAGTGTCTGAGTGTCCTTGTTCTCCTCAGCCTTACCTGAACCTTACATGTTGTGCTTAAATGTCTGATGCCCCCGCGTGTATCCTGGGCAGCCCCAGTCTGGAGGTGCTTCCTGATTAGGGAGCCGGTTCTGTCTTAACAGCTGTCTGTACCTTCTCACTCCCCACGTGCTCCTGCCGCTGAACAGCATTTGGGGCGAACACGGGTATGTGCGTTTTTTTGTCATTCCTAGGTTACCTTTTCAGCCAAGGGCATCTGACCCGGGCCATTTGCTGTCGTGTGACAAGAGATGGGAGTGCATTTGAGGATGGACTACGACACCCCTTTATCGTCAACCACCCCAAGGTGCTACAGGCCCTTCCATTTCTCCCTTGACATTTTCTCCTTTTCAAGGACTCCTGTCAGTAGAGCAAAAATGTACAGTGTGGGCAAGGGGAGTCTTAGTTGGTGTCCGCAGAACTTTTCCTTTCCTCCTTTTAAATGCCAAAGGCTTTCCGTCCTTTAGTCTGGAATTCATTTGAATTGAGGTGGGGTTAGTACATCTGAGTCTTAGTCAAACAGAATCCTAAATAAGGGGGAAAGATCATGACCCCATACTCCTTCTTTCCTATGAGTCTTGAGTTCCTGCTTCAGAATCTTCTCCCTGAAAGATTTCCATCTTTCTCCCATCGCTCCCGGAACTCCTAGGTTGGCCGAGTCAGTGTATACGATTCCAAGAGGCAGTCCGGGAAGACCAAGGAGACAAGCGTCAACTGGTGTTTGGCTGACGGCTATGACCTAGAGATCCTGGATGGGACCAGAGGCACCGTGGATGGGTAAGGAGCTGGGGGCACAGTGAAAGCAGGGCCAGGCGTGCTAGCCGGACTCCCGAGGGGCATCAGCCCACCCACCGTGTGTCCCCCCCCCCCGCCCCAACCTGTTCTGTCCCAGGTGAGCAATGAGTGCTTTCGTTTCTCCAGGCCACGGAATGAATTGTCCCGGGTCTCCAAAAAGAACATTTTTCTTCTATTTAAGAAGCTCTGCTCCTTCCGGTACCGCAGGGATCTACTTAGACTCTCCTATGGTGAGGCCAAGAAAGCTGCCCGTGACTACGAGACAGCCAAGAACTACTTCAAAAAAAGTCTGAAGGACATGGGCTATGGGAACTGGATAAGCAAACCCCAGGAGGAAAAGAATTTCTATCTCTGCCCAGTGTAGTGTGAGCCGGTGACTGACGGGTCGAGGTGTTTCACACTGGGATGAGAGAGAGAGGTCGTAGCACTCCTCATCACATCGGTCAGGGTTTCGGGGTTTTGGTTTTTAGTTTCTTTTCCTTTTCTTTTCTTTTCTTTTCTTTTCTTTCTTTTTTTTTTTTTTTTTTTTTTTTAATGGAACCACAGTTGGTGACACTGAGAACTTGGGGTTCCTGTTTATCCTGCTTTCTTTGGGATTATTGGGCCAGGTCTAGCCAGGACCCCTTCTCTTTCCCAAGCAGAGGTAGAGACCTAAGGGGAGAGACAAGGGGTTGTCCCTTCTTTCTACCCAAAGAGTAAGCAGTCACTGAGCACCTGCTGCCCACGTCCTCTTCACTTCTATTTCGGTTTTTTCCGTTTCCTTTCCCTTTGTGTTTGCTACACTGACCTCTTGTGGTCTCAGTGAGGTTCCAGTTAACTCTGTGTGAATCACGCCAGGGACTAATGATCTCATGTGTGGATTCTGAGGCCCCTCTGCTTCCCCTCCTCCCCTTCTGAGATTCCTTCCTTGTGATTGTTAAGTTTCTCCTTTTCCTCCAAGAGGGTAAAGAGGTGAACTTAAAGAACTTGGTGAAACATTTATAAGGGCAGGAGTTTAAAACTGCAGTCAGTTGGTTACCGGTGCCAAGCGTGATCAGAATCTGCAGATGATGCTCTGTGACCTTCGGACCTTGCACTTTAGCTGGCTTGGGAGGGGCCGAGAGGCAGGGAAAGCTGCTCCTCGGGAAGTGCATCCCTTCTCCACCCAAGCGGCAGGGAAGGCTGGGACTAGCCAACCAGGCCTAAAGGAATTGCCTAAGCAGTAGAGGAGGTTTGTTCTGCAGCGGTGACACGGACCACTTCCCGGGGAGGCAGACGTGTCTTGGAATGCTGCCCGTCCTCCTAAAGCATTCCTAGGAATTTGTCCTACCAACGGAGGGGAGCAGGACCATAGACCCCCACGCCACTGGTAGGAAAAAGCCCAGGATAAAACCTAGAGGGTAAATCCTCTCTGCTCAGATAATCAGGACTTAGCAAGAAAAAGAGCAAAAAATCATGTTGGGTCTGATCACCGTCCCACCCAGCGTACTTCTCATGACAGTGATGCCAACGGAAGGTGACGGAGTGATGGGCAAATTGGGAGTTTTAAAAGAATGCCATAAATGTTGATTCTTAACAGCTACAGATAACCTGTAATTGCACAGGTTTAAAATTCAGACGTAATGTTCCATTGATTAACCAAGTGCTTTTGTTTTGTCTGATAGCTTCAGAAGGTTGTTCGTTCACAGACCTCAGGTCGCCCTGCCTGCTAGGGAATCTTTATAGGGTTGATGCTCAGCAGTAGTTGTAGGTGAAAGGGCAGGTTGTCCTAAGACTGGGAGGTAGGACCCTTGTCCGCACCTCAGGCTAATGCGGACTCTTGAGGTCAGAACCCTCGCCTCTCTGTGGAGTCTGGCTCTGGGCCGAAGCCAGGCAGACATGCTCAAGAAAAGTATAGAGGCCCTGGCCCCTCCAGACCTGAGCCTGCCCCCTTCCTCTGGATGACTCCTCTGTCTGTCTGTGAAAGTCCCGAGCCAGTGCCCTCAGACGACCTTCCACCCCACCCCACACCCCACAAACCACTGACTAGCTCGCCCTCCGTCTGTCCCACCTCTTCAAACAGTAGATACATCCACGTCCGCACGGTTAGTCTTGTGGCTACTCTTCCTCTTTACTTTTGATCAAGATGAGGTAACACAAGTTTTAAATACGCTGAGGATGTCTTTGCGGAACACCAAAGTGGCCCAAGGGACTAGGAGGGAAACAGTGCCTGTCTTCTAGGGTGGGAGGGGCCTGCCCCCCAGTCCTGTGAATCTGCCCAAGGCACGTGAAATCAGCCCTGCCCCGCCCGGGAGGTAGCCCTTCTCCCTGGTACTTCGGGCTGGAGGGCATCACCTACTGATTCCTCGGCATGTTCGGCCCCTCTGGTCTATCTTGGGCAGTAGGATCTCCTGCAGAAGTTCAGACTCAGCTGCCTCTTGTCTAGCAAACTTGCAGTATTCAGTTTCTACTATAGGAAGAGAGCAGGGTTTCCCCGTATCCCACGTGTCTGCTGGAAACACGCCTGTGTCCGGCCCTGCACGGCCGCGCCCCACCCCCACCCCGCCCCTCTGAGTCACGCAGGACAGAGGAGGCAGAGCTCCCACTAGCGTGTTCTCTTGACTTCCGTCCCACCTTTGTTTTTAATAAGCAGGACCCTCTTCTCCCCAGCTTTTTTTTTAACGATCTTTGTAGTTGATTTGTCTGAACTGTGGCTCTTGTGCATTCTTTGAATAATCACTTGTAAAAATTGTCGCTGCTTCAAGCTGTTTCCTTTACTCATGTTGAAGGGACTTTGTTGGGTTTTGGGGTCTTGGCAGTGACTCCAAGAGCAGAGTGGGGAAGAGCCCAAGCGTAGACTTGGGTGCCACGATGGCTGCAGTCCGTTTTATGATTCCGCTTTTGTGTGTCCCTTGGTAAAAGTGACTAATAATACACATTCCTCATAAATAAAAAAAGAAAAGAGTCTGAATTGTTAGAAAGCCTCAAGTCTTGGTTTCTTGGGGGATGAGAAAGTGGGGACAGAGGGAGCTGTGATGCTGGGATTTCTGGCAACAGCACCAGCTGCATCTGACACACAACCTGGGGAGGGGTCTCCCTCAGCCTGCAGAAAAGAGCCGTTTCAAAGGGCCTGCCTAGGAGATGAGCTTCCGTCAGGTGGGCTGGGGTGCATCAAGCAACCTTTAATTACCTCCCCAGCTCCACACACCCTCTCCTATCAGACTCCACCATCAAGTATCTTGTCCACAGACTTGCTGTGCAAGATTTCAGGGCCCAGAGTAGGAAAGCCTCCCTGGAGACTTCACAAATTACACACGCAGCCCTAGCTCTCCTTGAGGGGTTTCTACAGCCCTCCACCCCCAGCTGTTTGGCTCGCAGGGAGATACATATTTGGATCAGAACTGGCTTGGCTGCAATCTTAAGAGACAGGCCATTTGCTTTTTACTTCATAGATGGCATCCAGAAAATTTCTCCGTCTTGATTTCAAAGAGAATATACCACTTTCCACATAGCAATTTAGTCCAAAATTTTCTACGAGACTCTTCCTTGACCTTGTAAAAATACTGTACCAGAGGACATGAAGTGTCTGACAGCAAGGCTTCCTAAGTCACAGTGAAACCTCCCTCGTCCACTATACAGATGGAACAATTGAGGCCAGGAAGGCCAGTGATATGTTTGGGGGCACATTAAGTAAGGACCAGAACTCTGCACAGGGGTCGCTCATAGTTTGTTGAAATACAGCTCTGGCCGAACAGAACAGTTTTTACAGACAGCAAAGGACCATCTCCGCCTGCTGCGAGCTACCAGGAGCCTTGAGCTCCCCCGTCCTCTCTGTTCTCAGGCACCTGGTTCCACCTGGAGGGAAATGTAGCATCCAGGCCTTTTAGAAAATGGACCATTCCCTTCATCCCTAAGGTGAGTGTGTGACATGAGACTGTTCCCCCGCCATCTGGCTCCCTGTGGGCTGGGAGCAGGGCTGCCCCATGGGAGCGCTAGAGGGATTTCCTTCAGCTCAGCTGTTCTCCCTGCATCTCATCTGGGGCTACCACTTCATACTGCTCCCAGGATGTGGGCCCAGACCAAACCAGCATTCCAGGAGCAGGTCCAGAATCCACACAGACGGCCTTGACTCCCCAGAGCGCAAGGGCTGTGAGCGGAGGCCTGGCCATCCCCGCCTCTGGGAGACCTGTCCTCACCTCTGCCCTGTCCTCCAGGGTCCCTCGACAAAGGGCCTCCCCAGGAGCTATTTCTGGGCTCTGTCTACTGTGGGCCCAGCTATTTGGCCATATCTTTTCCATTTGATGCATAGGCTTGCAAGGCTTCTTCAGACCCTTGTACTGTCTTGAACCTCTCACGGTCCATTGTCCCCAGTATTCTCCCTTTTCCCCTTATTTGCCAGCCCTGGCCCATGAGGATTTCCCCGTGCCCCCCAAATATAACAGAGATAAGACATCTTTGGAAACAACTTTCTTTATGAGAATCTTGAGTTCCTAATGAGTCTGGCCTGGGGTGGGCTAGACCAGTGCAAATATTCCAGGAGCGCAGGCAGGGGTGGCCAAGGCCAGCGTGGGGGCGATGGGGGACCACGAGTGGGTGAGCGAGGTGTCCTAGTGACTCCTAGAGCCCAGTAGCCCCTTGGGACCCTGTAGCCACCGCACTGACCTCCGAGGCCCGTGGGATGAGTACTGAAAGGTGGCTGCTTATTCTCTGTCTAGTCTGGGTGGGCGACTGGCCGGCACCAGCCAGCCTGTGAGGGATGCTGTGACGCCAGCCCAACTCTGCCTACAAGCAGAGGGTGACAGTTGAAACTGAGTGGGGAGGGGCTTCAGAGAAGACCCCAAATGCCTCACTTCCCTCCCAAGGAGCGCTCCTCCGCCCTCCTGCCTCGAAGGCCACACAGAGCCTGGACTCTGGGCTCAGTCCTGGGTTTCAGGCCCAGCACTACTCACCAGCTGTCACTTGGTCCCCCTGAGCTTCATTTTTCTTTTGTCAACAGGGCCCCCTTCCCTGCAGGATTGTTGTGAGATAATTAAGACGGTGTGTGAAGCAGCTGGCCCAGAGTGGGTCACCAGGAAACAGGAGCTGATACTGGGATTGGAAGGAGACGCAGAACAGGAGCCCCCAGATCCACCCTGTCTCCTTAGAGGGAAGCCACCTTGCCCTTCCCGCCCAGATAGCCCTCCTCCACAGAAAAAGCCAGCCGGGGGCTGCCCACGTCTCACTTGCTTTTACACCTGCGATAACTTGCTACTAGCTGTCCCAGGATTAGATACCTCACTGCCGGGGCGCTGCCTCCCACCTGCCACAGTGCCAGCTGGCAACAGCGAGTCTTTCGTGCCCTCTTCTCCGACAAAAATGGTTTTCCCATGGCCTGCGGCCTTCCTCTGATGGAGACAATCCCAACAGTTTCCTTGCTGTCCCTCCCAAGCCCACCTTGCTTGGGTTTGATCCAGGATCTCCACCTCCCCCTTTAGATCTGGGGCCTCCAGTCCTGGCCCGGCACTGAGCTGGGTACCCAAGTTCTCTCCAAAGACAGCCCCCCTCCATGGAAGGGGCCAAGGGGCTGCCCTGACGACCCCAAGAGAAGAAGACGGAGGACCCACGACTGGAAGAGACTGGTTCTCCAAAGCCCCCCAGCGCCCTGAGAGTTAAGACTCTACTGACACGGGGTGACACCTTGCCTGAGCCCTCCTTCCTCTGCCTCTGTTCTCCCCTCCTTACCTCTGGCATGGTCCCCAAGGGGCTGCACCCAGTGATGGAGGGAATGGCACTGCCCCAGGGACCCTGCCCCATTAACCCCTTCTTACATATCAGTCCCTCTCTTCCTTGCTGCAGCCCTCAGCCAGCTCTGTCGCCCCACGTCACAGATGACGAGCAAGTTCGGAGTGGTACAAGGTTGGGCCACAGTCTCCGGGCCTCGGTTTCCCTGTGTGTCAGGTGGGTCGTGGAGAGGAGGTAGACAAGCTGCTCTCCAACAGCCCCCCGGCACTGTCTGTGACTTACTTGGGCAACAGCCACTTGTGGGAAGTACTGAAAGCAGGTCCAGCCACAGCAGCCGCTGTTGGGCCTCCCCAGCAGCTCAGGCCCTGGCGAGGAGCCCAGGAGAGCTGGGCAGGAGGGCCCCAGGCCGGCACCTACCCTTCAGAGGGAGGGTTCCTGTCCACTAGCTGTTTCGGGTTCTGGGATGTCTCCTCAAGCCTGCAAGTTGGCAGTGGGTCCAGGCATAATACAGGCAACTCTCAAGTTGCTGTTCTCGAAGAAGGGAGTCTCCACAGTGCTGAGACACTCACCTCCCAGAAGAGATGTCCACCAACAGGTGGGGAAATGCGCTGAGCACATCATATGCGGCTGCTGGCTCAACATCCCAGTGATGTTCTTCCATGGCCAGGACGGGACAAGGTCACCTGGGTGGCCTGAGCACACGCCTGCGTCGGGAGGAGCTGGTCCGGAAGGGAGGCCAGGGCCAGAGCTCAGCCCGGGTATGGAATGCACCTCTGCGGAGGGCACGCCAGAGAGCAGCCTGCCCGATAGACTCACCCCAGCATCCCCTGCATTGTTCCTCTCCAGCTCCAGCTCCCCTAGACCCAGACCCTGTTTCAGGGGACTGTTTGCTGCAAGGTAAGCTGAGTCTGGGAGGAAGACGATATGATGGGTGGCCGGCTCTGACTGCCTCTCAGGCTCCACGTTCACGAAGCATTACTCTGCTCCAGGCACAGCACTGGGCTGCTTCACAAACTGCACTTCTTCCTCACGGTAACCCCACAAAGGGGGCCTTACTCTCCCCGTTTTATAGGTGAAGAGGCTGAGGCCTAGGGAGACCAAGAGGCTTGCTCCAGATGGCTGAGTAAGTAAGTGTCAGCGGGTACTAGAACCCAGACTCTGGTCCCTGTCCAGTGCTCTTCACCTGCGCTGTGTCATCTCCCACCTCCGCAGTGCCTGGAGGGGCAGAAGTCCAGCCAGGCTCCAGAGAGCAGAACAGGCAGGCCCCTCGGGTGCGCTGGGCAGACTGACCCCTCTGTGGGCCACCCGTTGGCCCAGCACTGAGCCCAGGCTGGGACCACAAATCAGAGCCAGTCATTTGGCCAGGCCAGGAGATCCCTTAAGAGGTCTGTTTCCTGGGTTAACAGGCCAGGTGGCCTCCCGCTGGCCCCTGAGAACAGCGTCAGGATACGGCCTCCAGGGACCCACAGGATGGGAAGCGGAAGCCTGTGCCCGCGGTTTAGTCCGCTGTGCAGACCAGCGGCGGCAGACCTGTCCTTCCACAGCTCTGCTTCAGCCCCTTGCAGGTTTGGTTGGGAGGGGGAAGGGGAGGAGCCAGAGCAGGAAGGATGGAGCCTTGAACAGAAGGATGGGAGCAGGAGCCGTGCTGATGTGGCAGAGTTCTGGCCATTCACACCCTGCTTGGCTGGCCTCCAGAGCCAGCCCTCTACTGCCCAGCCTGCTCTGCTGCAGGCAGAAGGGCTGGGTCTGCTTAAAGCTAACATCCTTGGTTTACTTACTCCAACGACCAGTCGGTTCAAACGGGGAAGAAAAACAGCCTATGAACTTGAACTCCCACAGTTTGGGAATTTGGACCTCAAACCTTCAAGCAGATCACCCAAAGACTCAGAGGCTCCCCTAATACCTAGGCTTGCCCCCCTCCATACCTGGCCTGAGCAAGAAAGAAAGAAAAAGGAAGTTTAGGGGGTACAGAGAATTCTTCACTGGGAGAAGGAGACCTGGGACTGAGGTCTGGACCCCTTAGAAATGAGGGGCTGTGGGACTGGGCTGGAAGCCTCTCCCAGGACTCTGACCACAGTACCAGGCTAACCTCTGGGCAGGAAACCCTGCCCTCTGTGAGGCCCACCCAGCTCAGCTGCTGTCGACTTAAATGGGCTGACAGCAAGTCACACCCGGCCTCTCCCCTTGCTCCTCCCTTCTGAGCTGCCATGGTGTCAGGCCAGCCCAGCACAGAGCTGGAGCCCCTGTCCTGCCCCATCCTCCCACGCACCCCTTCTCCCATGACTTGGAGGCAGCAGATGATTCTGTTCCCTTCTTGGCCCCTTCCCCATCACACTCTCCTCAGGATCGAAGGCTCTGACATCTCCATCCTCCACTTCTCAGCCTTCATCCTCTACCAGCAACACTACTGTTTGCATCAGTATGTGAGGAGGAGAGCAGCCAGAACTCGATGCAGCTGACCCCAGCCTCCAGGTTGACGCTGGCTGGGTGTAGCGGGAGGGGGTGGGGGAGGGACTCTGGGTGAACTGAAAAGATGGGTCTGTGGGGGCAGCACCCCTCTTCCTGGTAGCTCACTTGTCCCTCCTCCACCCAAAACTATTGTACAACAGAGGGCAGAGGGGTGAAGGAGCATGGAGTTGGGGAGGGCCTCACTTGGAGCTGGGAGCCGAGTGGTCTGCATGGAGGAAGGTGGCAGAGGTATAGTTCTGGAAGAGAGGCTGCAGGAACATGCCGATGGTGCCAAAGACACAGACGAAGACAAAGATCCAAAGGAACAGACGGTCAATCACCATGGCGACATACTTCCAGTCCTCACTCACCTGGACAGAGGAGATGAAGGAGACCCAGGTATCAGTCACATGATACAGGAGAGGAGTGGATCAGGGATAAGCAGCTTCCACCACACATCACTCCTCTCCCTTCATTACCCCAGAGTAACCTTCCCAAAGCAAGGCTCCAATCTTGCCTGCTTTAAAAGCCTCCAGTGGCCCCAGTAGCTTCAGCAACCATCCAAACTCCCAATCTAGAATCAAGACAAATACATGACAAATATAAGCCAACTTCCCATCTTCTTCCACCCTCTAACCTGGCTTACCAAACTCCAGTCTGTCCTCAGGTCTCTGTGCCTTTGAGTTTCCTTTCTGGCTAGAACTCCAGTCCTCCCTTGCTCTACCTGTGAACTCCTACACATCCTTCAAAGCCCAAATCAAATGCCACCTCTTCTCTGAAGGCTTCCCTATCCCTCTGATCAGAATGAACCACTGTCTCTTCTGGGTCCCCTCAGTACTGTGTACACATCTCTGTGACAGTAATTTTACTGCACTGTATTGTCATTTTAATTTGTATGCCTGTCCTCTTCCCCCTCCCCACCCCCAACCTTAAGCTATGAGCTCCTAAACTACAGGGACCTGATCTGATTCATTGTTGTAATCCTAGCATCTCAAACACAAAGTGCCAGTAAACGGGTGTTGAATTAGTGAAGGAATGGCTGCCTCTGCAGGCCTCGCTCCTTATGGCTACTTAGGGAGCCCCATCCAGTTGCCCCAGAGGGTGAGGACTGGGTCCCAGATGTAATCAAATCTGCCCAAAAAAGAATAACCTCTGTGGGTCTGGGAGCCAGTCACAGGACCTGCAGGAGGGCTGGCCTCCACACACAGCTGCTCCACTCCAGCCTGAGCCTGGACCTTTGTACACATGTTCGTCTGCAGCCCGGCTGGCTGGGCAGATGAGAAGGAGGCAGCTGCACCCCTCCACTTAGTCAGTGGCTAAATAATGTCTCATTCATGTCACACTTGTACCTACTATGTACCTGGCACCATGCGAGGTACGGGGGATGTGACTGAGAGCAGGACAAACTCGTCCTGCTGTTTATAGTCCAGTGAGGGAGAAGGATACAAAATAAGTAAAAATAAAATAACTACACACTGGTAGGTGTTTATACAAAAACAAAGGACTGAGACAGAGAAACAGAGGGAAATATATAATTCAGGGTGTGATCTGGGCAGGCCTCTTTGAGGAGGTGACATTTAAGCTAAGCTCAGATAAGTGAGAAGGAGCCAGCTGTTTCAGGAATAACTTGAAGAAAGAAACAGACAAACCCAAGATAAGGGAACTTTGATTGGCTTATATCCTTCAAAAATGTTTATGCCATGAAAAACGAAGCTGAGGAACAGTTCCAAATTGAAGAAAACTAAGATACAGAACGATTAAATATAATTCAAGATCCTGGGTTGGGGTGGGGGTGATGCTACAAAGGACATTACTAAGATAATTGAAAAAATTTTAGTATGGACTTTATATTAAATAAAGGTATTATACTGATGCTAAATTTCCTGAATTTGATCAGTGAATATGGGTCATGCAAGACAGTATCTCGGTTCTTAGGAGAGACAAGCTGAAGTATTTAGGATAAAGGGTCATGGTGTCCACAATTTTCTCTCAAACATTAGAGCAAAAATAATAGTAATAATTTTTTATAGGGAAAAAAGGGCATTCCAAGCAGAGGGACATATACGTGCAAAGGTCCTGAGGCCAGAAAGAGTTTAGCTTGCTTAGAACAATTGAGCAGATCAGCTAATGACCTGAGTAGTAGGGAAAAGGCACAAGGTGAGCAGGAGACATTGTCTGTTTGGATGGATGAGCACAAGTGCTGAATCAGAGAAACCATTAGGAGTCTATGGCCTGCCCAGGCAAGAGCTGATGGAGGCCACCAGCCAGGGAGGTAGTGTGGAGATGGTGAATAAAGGATGAAGCTGAGGATTATTCTGGAGGTTGGGCTCACAGGCAGAACTTCTGATTACGTGGATGGTGGGGGAGGGAAGAGAGAAAGAGAGGAGTCAAGGATCACTCCAGGTTTTTGGTCAAAACCATTGGGTGGATGGTGATGTCATTTACTAAAAGATGAGGAGATTGGAGGAGAAGCAAGTTGGTGGTGGGGCTGTGGATCAAGCACTCAGTTTGGACATGTTCAGTTTGAGATGCCTGTGAAGCATCCAAGTAGGTCATTGCATCTTCATCACCTAGCTCAGTAAATGCACATTACATTGTGACTGGACTGCAGCAGGGGAGGCGGAGGCAGTGACGCAGCTGGCTGAGCCCCTGTACCACTGGCATCTCCCACTTGGCCTCAGCCACCCATGAGGCTCCTGCCCCATCTCCTCATGCCTCAGTCCCCCTCTTCTTCCATCAGGACCATAACCTGATCCCTGGCTCAAGCCTCAGATCCAGCTCCATATTCTCCCCTCCCAGGGAATAGAAATGCCAGGCTCTGAAGCATCCCACTACCCAAAACGGTAGTGCAGGAGCCCACCCTACCTCACCCCCTAAACCAGAATGGTTGCATACCAGTGTAAGCATGGCCAGTCACCATGGCAACAGCTGAGCCACAGCCTGGAACCAGCCAGGTGCCCAAAGACTGTGGGGCCAGGCCAGCCACAGCCCAAAGTGGGGGGAAGTCAACTCATCATACTTCCCCCCATTCCCTGACTCAGAGTTCAGGGAGCCCCCTTCTGGGGAGCCACTGCAGAATGAGCTGGGTGTGCAGAAAGCTGGGGGGGCGGGTCTAGGAAGCCCTGGCCTCCCCCTACCCCCACCTCCATAAATATTTCACGAGGCCATCCCCCGGGACCCAGAAAAGCAGGAAAAGGATATTGATTTGGGACTCTGTCCTCACCCAAGCGGCTGGTGGAACCTCTTAACCCTACCCCCCATCCCCTCCCATACACACTTTCTACTGCCCTCAGTTTTGAGCCTGCCTCTCCCGTAGGGCACACAAAGGACTCATCTCCATTTGTGCTGAGTTGTAGGTTAACAACATGGGCTTGGAATACAAGCGGCAGGGAGGGTCTCCTGGGGTCACGGACAGGCCAGCTGCAAATCCAGAAGGGCCTCCTCCCCTTTGCTGGCAGCCCTCTCCACACTAGGGATGCCCCAGCTGAGGCGTTTCGCTCTGCATACTAGTCCTCAGGAAGCCGCAAGGTCATCCTGTACGAACTCCAATTTAGACGGCACCGCCTTCCAGAAGCCAACAAAGAGCCCACGCCAGCGCCCAGGCCCACGGCAACGGGCTGGACTCACATTTCCCGCACCCTGCACCCCCCCCTTAGCTTTGCGCGTGTCTGCTCAACGCTCTGACCTCCAGATACCGAGGGCCCTGCCGCCGCGCATCCCATGCCCGCGTCCCGGCTCTGGGCAGCACTCACGCTCTGGTCGTCGTCCTCGCTGCGCATGTGGTCCGCAATGAAGCGCACGCCATCCACTGCCTCCCGGAGACCGCAGCCACACGGCCCCCCGGGGCGCCCGGGGCCTGCTGCCGGCGCCGATTCCGCACCGAAGGCCCCAGCCAAGCCCTGCACCGACGCGCGGTTGACAAAGCACGTGCAGGAGTCAGCCCCCAGAGCTTCCTGGAAGAAGAGGGCTCCGGCTCCCTCGCGCTCCCGCTGGCGCCGCCGCAGGCGCAGGCGTTGGCGGGCGCAGCGGTGGCGGGGCTGCTGCATGAAGAGCAGCGTGGGCAGCTTCTCCAAGAAGACGACCTTGACCCAGGGCGCCATGGTGTGCGTGGTGGGTGAGCGGTGGTGCACGTTGAGCACGCACACGCTGGTGACGATGGAAAAGGTGACGAGCACCATGGTGAACATGAGGTACTTGCCGACAAGCGGCACGTCCAGGGAGGTGGGCGGCACGATCTTGGAGATGAGCAGCAGGAAGACAGTGAGTGCCAGCAGCACAGAAATGCACAGAGTCATCTTCTCACCGCAGTCGGATGGCAGGTAGAAGACAAGGATGGCTAGGGAGGTGATAAGCACGCAGGGGATGATGAGGTTGATGGTGTAGAAGAGTGGCTTGCGGCGGATGATGAAGTCGTAGGTGATGTCAACATAAGTGGAGTCATCCGGGTTCTCGTTGCGCCGGCCGGGCAGTGCCACAATGTCCCACTCGCCACTAGGTGTGAAGTCGTCCAGGCTGGCCACGTCACTCTTGAGCACCAGGTCGATCTCAGTGCGGTCGTAGGTCCATGAGCGGAACTTCATGGTGCAGTTCTGCTGGTCAAATGGGAAGTGCTTCACTTCGATCTTGCATGCGCTCTTGTAGATGGCAGGTGGCAGCCAGAAGATGCTGCCATCATAGGAGACCACAGCATTGGAATAGAAGGACACCTCATACATGCCATCAGCACTGCCAAGGAACAAGCACAATCAGCCCTGGCCTAAGCATTCCTCCAACCCACCCATCAACCCAGCCCTGAGTGGGAAGAGAGGAAAACCAAAGGGAGTTATGGGAAAAGGGTAACCTTCTAGGAGTATAGGGAGGTGGAGCAGGAATTGAGCAAGAAGGGGATCTGGGTGGGTTGGTGGGGAGAAGAGGTGTCCTGGTCAGGAGGCCTGAAGGGCCAGGGAGGCCAGAATGAGAAGGAGCCACAAGAAATAAGGGAGGACAGACGCAGGTGGGA
Source organism: Camelus dromedarius (assembly GCF_036321535.1). Taxonomy (NCBI): domain Eukaryota; kingdom Metazoa; phylum Chordata; class Mammalia; order Artiodactyla; family Camelidae; genus Camelus; species Camelus dromedarius. Next base: position 6,443,783 of record NC_087458.1, on the reverse strand, counting down.
GCAGGAGATGGTCCTACTAGTGGTTTTGGATCTTGGAGGTAAGAGGGATTATTGCAAGACAGAGGATGGAACATGGAGGAGAAACTGGGACCTCCAAGTTCTTTGATTCTGCCCATTTCTCCAGGAAATGCTATTCTTTAATCAGTTCAAGCACTGGAGGCTGTCAATCCTTGTTTGTATCCCACTGCAGCTCCAAATACTGGGAATCCTAATTGGCTGGGAGGGGGCTGGCATGGTCCAAGTTACCTTGGCTGTCCACATTCTCTCACTGGCCTGGGTCTGTCTGTCTGGGTAGTGACTGGTCTGTGCCAATGAAATGTCCCTTCTCTCCCCTGGCATGAGCTGATTTCCTCTCCCCAAGACCTGAGCACTCCCATGGTCTCCTCCAGCCTTCCCACTGCTCCAGGGTCACCTACTTGTTGTACAGGACCACATCTGGGAGCCAGATGTGTTTGGAAGGGAGCCGAACTTTCTTCATGTTGTCAAATTCCTCAGGCTTCCAGGTGAGGCGATAATCCTCCCACTCCTGGGGAAGGGAGAGAGGGAGGCAGCACCAACCTCTGCCCTGGGAGGGGCTCAAGGTCAAGAACAGGGACAAGAGGAAGCCTATCTGGCTTGAGGAGGTTTTTAAAAGCCATTGCCTCCCCACCATGGTTTCTTTACCAGCAAATGTGACTTTTTCATTTAATTTGCATAGCTAAACCAAGATATTAGAATCCACATTTGACAATGAGAAAATGAATCTTGCAGAGTTTAACATATTCAAAGTCACAGAGCTGGTGAGTGGAAGAACCAAGATTCAAATCTAGCTATTTTGGACTCCAAAGTCTATACGTTTCTGCCTCTCCTGAGGAGATTAAAAGGGGCAAAGCACATGCCAAAAAAGAAAAGAATAGAAAGGAGGAAAGAGAAGCCCAGGGATATGGGCAGGAAGAGCACTAACCTGGGTCAGCCAGACATTGGTGGTCATGACCTGCTCCCGCTCGTGCTGGGGGAAAGAAGAGATGCTGCTTAGAAGCCCACCCACCCCCTCAAGCCTGTGGGCCTGTTATATACACCACCCATGCTCCCTCCCACACCTCCCCAAGCCTTGGGAACTCCAGAAGAAAAAAAAATGCATTCTGGCTGTGCTGGCTTCAGAGAGTTTGGGACCCCTCCCCCCCGACTCACCACACTGATGAGCTGGGCCAGTGATACCATGAGCTGTACCGTCACCAGCTCAGAACCATTGGTGGCTGGGCGGATAAGCTTGTTATAGCGTGAAGGATCCAGGAGATGCTCCACCAGTCGCTCCTCTGTGTCTGTACCCCAGACTCCTGAGCAGGAGGTAAGTACGTAGGCAAGGAGGGCCTACCCAGGATCCCACTCTCCCTAGGCAAGTGGGGCAACCTAGCCACAACAGGAAGCTGTAGCTTCCCACAGCCCCATCCCCAATGCTTAGGTCACCCCAGTGGAGGCCCCTCTTAGAGAAGTCCCTCTCTGAGATCACTGACCAAGGAGCCCAGACAGCCCCACACACATGCCCCCAGACTAAGAACCCATTCTGCAAGAATTAGTGGAGATCTGCTCTTTCTGCAAGGTCTCAGAGAGTGGCTTCAAAAGACCTGAGATTTCTGTTTCCATGGCTTCTCCTAGAAGATTCCTACAATTCAAGAAGATTTTGGAGGGTGGTGAAATGGGAACAGTTATTCGTGTCCCATCATACAGCCTTTCTTCTCAGTGCCCATCTATGTGGCTGTGACCGTCTCACCCCAAGGGTGCTGGGTTGGAGTAGAATATTTGGGCTGCCTGAGCAGTGGGTCAGGGCATATATTTAGTCCCAAGTTCCAAGCACACAGGAGCCCACCTCCCATGAGACTGCAGGCAGGTGTGTCGAAAGTGCATTTAGTTGTATATTCCTTTTGCACCTGCCCCTCAACACTATCTCCTGTAACTCTGCAGGAAGCCTCCTCAGAGACTCCTCCCTGGCCCTCAGCCTGGCAGAACCTCTTCCCTTTCGAGTTTCTTGTCCACTCTATAAAAGAGTTGAGAAGTTGCTTCTCTCTCCTTCCTGACTTGTCCCTGTAGCGTGAGCAAAATCAAGAGCCCAATGTTCTTGGGGGGATAGGAAGTGATGGCGACCCAAGGGAAGGTGCTAAACCAGGTAGGTTTTCTTGAGATAATGTTTCACAAGAAGTCAAATGGCATCTCAGCTGCAACCAGTCTCCTCTTCCTGCCAACCAAGAAAACCTGGGGAGAGCCCCTCCCTCCTTCCTCTCTGTGCCCACACCCTCTCCACCACCATTGCCCAAGTTGCCATCTCTTCCCAGCATCACCTTGGGTATGTCCTCCTCCCAGGTACTCCCTGCAGTCCCGGGGGGATGGGCGGGGGGGTGGTTGTAGAGGGGTGTCTCTCCCCTAACCCACAGCAGACTCCCTCGCCTCAGGGATCCCTCCTTCCCACTTACGACCCCGACAGGGGTGAAAGAACGCGGCGACCTGTCCTTACCTGAGCACAGCCCGAGGAGGCCGAAGCAGATGAGCATCGCCATGGGGCCCAAGCGCCAGGCCATGCCTCTGGCATAGCTTGGAGTCTCGCCTAAAGCGGCCGGAGCGCGCCGCGGGCTGGAGGGCCGCGGGCGGGACGCTGTCCGTGGTGCTGAAGTCTCTCCCTCTCCACTGGCTCCTGGCTGGATCTGAGCCCGCGTTGTGCTCGCGACCTTTGGTGCTGCTGTGCCGGCGGTTCCTGGGGCTCAAAGAGCCGGCTGCGAGAAGGAACTAGCTTCTCGCTTATCCCAGTCTGAGCAGGCGGAGGCTTTTCCGGCTGCTCTTCCAGGGAATACAATTGGGACGATGAGGGGGAGGAGTCTCCGCTCCGGAGGCGGAAGCACCAGAGCCCAGAATAAAAGGGGGTCACTGGGTGGGATGTTCTTCTGCTAGTCCTGCTAATTAGGGTGTACGTGAGGCGGAAGAAGGGCGGCTCATGGGGCGGTAGAGGAGTTCTAGAGCCCCGAAGGTGGGGCAGGACCTGGAAAGGTCTGAGAAGGTGCAAGAAGAAAGCGCGAGTAAGACAAGTAGGTCAGGACTCGCTTAGCACGGGGGACTGAGGGCCAGAATGAGCGGGGCGGGAGTTGGGAGGAGTTTCTGGGGTTCCTGTCTTCCTCGTTGTCTCTTACCAAACCCATAAGATCTTGCTTCCTGGGAAGGTTGAGGATGTAGCCCAGAAAATGCATTTTAGGCCCTTAAAGAAAGAGACAGGCGGATATAGGTTTGCTATTTTAAGAACGCAAACAGTTTTGGAGTCTGGGAACAGGATCCTCTCACCTGTTCCTTATTTCCCTCCATAAGCTCCCTAAAAGGCCAGGCCTCCTGCCCTCCGCCAAGGGAGCTAAGGCCGGAACATCTGGACATGGCCTGAAAAGAAGGCAACCTTCAAGAGTGGAAGGGTAAGTGGCCCCTATCAATTAGCCTTTCTCACTCACATTCCCTTCCTCTCTAGTCTTTGGCTTCTGTGTGACAAGGGGGATCAGAGGACGATTTCACAGAGGCCAGCCTGAGAATGAAGCTAACACAAAGGAGAGCAAAGATGAGACAGACAGAGGTGTCAAAACTCAATGACATCTTTGATCTTGAAAGCCCTGAACTTTTAGCTTCTGAGCCAATAAAGGCTTCCTTTTTTTTTTTTTTTAGGTGGATTTTTCTCACTTTCAACCAAAAGATTCCCAACTAAAGCAGCCTTATCATACATCAAGGCTCTGTCTTTTTCCATCTCTGCCTACTTCTTCAGCCTCCTCTGAGCCACAACTCCCAGCCCCACACTCCTATTGGCAGTGACTTTAAGATCCTTGAACATTCTGTCCCTCCCATCCTCCACACTTCAGGGCCTTTTAAATCTGTAGTTTCCTTGGTTATTTTATCATTCATTTTCCCTTAGCCACCTTCTACTTAACTTTGAACATCTGTCAGAAATGTTCCTGAAGGAAGCTATGCCTGACCAAAGATTAGGTCAGGTGCCATGCTACATGTTTCCAGAAGGTGTCCAATGAGTAAATGAAACAACCTAAGGTGGTGGCTGCCTTTTCTGCTAGATCATGAACCAGCACAGTGCCTGGAATATTGGGAGGGCTCAACAAGTAAGGAAGAGGGCTAGGGTAGGACTTAGATCTTTTAACGTATAGAGGAAAATTCCTCTCTAAAAGCAACTTATTTAACATGCCCTCAGCTCCCGAAATTGAGAAGGAAAAGCAAGACAGGTATCAGCAAAGGACTAGAGAGGATGTGGGATGACTACAGGCCCCATAATGCATGTGGAAGTGGCCATAAATTTGCACCACAAGCTCCAGGGCAGATGCATGCATAAACATGTAATAATCTCTTAAGAATTCAAGAAACCTTGGAACCAAGGGAAGAAGTGGAGAATAAAAGCCTTAAGGAAAAGAGAAGGAATGTGTGCAGTTACTCTGCCTTGGAAAAGGGTCAAAGGTGGGAAGAAGACTCCCCTTCAACAATTCAGATCATTTGTTGGATATCTACTGTAACCGGTGTTTAGGATGCAGTGATCAAAAAGACCTAGCCCCAGCTATTAAGGTGATCACAGTTTGGCAGCAAAGACATTACACCATGTGGTGGCTGCTCCAGTAGAGACATAAACAAGGTACTATGGAAGCTCAGAGGAGGGAGTGGTTAAGAACATCTGAGAGTCTGGAGGGGATGGGGATGAAAATTGAGATTTGAAAGATGAGAAAGCCCATAAGACAAAGGTGGCTTAAAGGCATTTCAGACTCCTGAAAGAGAGGGACAGGGAGATTTACCTGTGGATTGGACTTACTATTTTCCGCTTTTGGTGGATGCTGGGTGATTGAAGAAGGGTGTGAAAGTCTTTTATGAAAATCTCTCTCTGGAGTGATTGCTTGTCTCTAGTTTGACAGACGAGGCCATTTGCTTGCTTGAAGCCCTGGGTCACTCCCTGCAGCTCCTTTCAGGTAGTCCAGGCAGCCTGTTCACCTTGGCCTCTACTTTTCCTCTTCAGATTGCCTAGCTTTTACTTCAATTTAAATTCCAGACTGACAGGGAGTGAGTCCTTTGAGCACAACCACCCAGTGGCTGAGGAAAGATGGAACTCCTACCCTGTCTCCCTCTTGTCTCCCACACCTACTCCTTCCATATCCACCAGGAAAAGAGGCAGCTAGGGAGAGAGGACAGGTCCAGAACCATGCAGGGCAATGGATACACGTAGAAGCATCAGCCCTGATATTAGCAAAATAGTGACCAGGCAAAGTTTTGGTGGGACCTTCCCATTGCCTCTGATGGTAAGGAACATTTTTCTCTCAAAAGGCATTGCAGTGTTATTTTCCTATATTTAAGATATTTTAAATTTAAAAATTTATTACCAGGGGAATACATATTCATGAAGACCAATTGAAAAACACAAATTAGCAAAACACAAAATTGATTCATAATCTTACCTCCTAGAAAAAAATTGCCATTTAACACTTCACATGTATGTATAACTCCAAATTTGTCTATGTGTACTTAGATATACATGAAAAAGTACACAAGTTATAAGTTTATAAATTATATGCAGCTAGATATAGTTTCACAATGTGAGCACAGACATGTAACTCCCACCCAGGTTTTAAAAAATAGAACACTACCAATATCCAGAAGCCCCCCCACTACATTCCCTCCCAGTCATTATTCCTTCCTCTTCAAAAATAACATCATGGGGAGTGACTGCTTAATGGATACAGCTTAAAGTTCTGAACTAGGTAGAGGTAATGGTTATACAACTTTGTGAATGTATCAAATGCCAATAACTGTACGCTTTAGAATGGTTAAAATGGTAACATTTTATGTTATGTATAGTTTCCCACAACTTAAAAAAATGACAAAAAAGGTAAACACTGTTCTGACTTCTAACACCACAGATCGACTTAGCTTGCTAAATTTTACAGAAATAGAATAATAGTCTTTTGTGTTTTTTTTAACATTATGTTAGTAAGAATCAAGGACATTGATTGTAGCTGTCATTCATTCATCTTTATTGCTGTAAAATATTCCATTGTATGGATATAATCATGTTTATCCATTCCCCTATTGATAATTTGGATTGTTTTCTATTTTGGACTATTAAAAATAATACCCACCATTAAAATTCTTATTCATGTTTTTGGTGTGCAAATACATGTATTTTAATTTTTTTGTTTGTTTTGAGGGGAGGGCGTTAGATTTGTTTGTTTATTTATTTGTTTATTTAAATGGAAGTACTGGAGATTGAACCCAGGACCTCATGCATGCTGAGCATGCTCTCTACCACTGAGTTATACCCTCCTCCCCAATTTATTTTTTTAAAAAGGAGCACACCTTAAAATAGCTTTGTAACCTTCCTTTTTCATTTACTATTTCTCAAAATCTCTGTATTCCAAGTAAGTGTTCTTTGATAACTATTTTTAACAGTTGCATAGTATTCCATTGTAGGTAAATGTTTGCACATACCTTCAACAATTTCTAAGTGAAATTGCTAGATCAAAGGTTTTTCAGGGTTTTTTTTTATTATTTAATCATGTATTGCTAAATAGACCTACAAGGGGGGAGGATATGGCTCAGTGGTACAGCACATGCTTAGTATGCACAAGGTCCTTGGTTTAATCCCCAGTACCTCCATATAAATAAATTTTTAAAACCTAATTACCTCCCTCCCTCAAAAAAAAAAAAAAATTATTAAATCAATCTCCAGAAGGACTGATACTATTAGGGTTACCCTGGGCCTCAGGCTAAAGCACCAATGACTAACACCTCTGCAACCTCGCTGTGCTGAGCCCCCTCTCTGTCCTCCTCCCCTCTTCTCCTAAGTCATTTCTCCTTTGTCTTAGGCCTTTCTTCCTAACCTCCTTCTACTTTAGGGCCAATTCTTTCAGAACATCCCCCCCATTTCCATCTAAGTAACTTCTACTTTCTCATTCTTTCTTGGGAGTTAATCCTGACTACCATCATCCTTCAAAGTCCTTCCCCTCCTTATTCCCGATTATTGTATTTGTCACATTGTATACAGTTGACTATATCTGGCTCCAGTTCATCCATTACCATGTGCTTCTAAGAGCAGGAGTAAGAAATACAACAAAAATGCTAAAATGAGTGGCAGCTTTCATGTCAGGAGCCCCTCTTCTGTGCCAGAAATCAAGCCAGGCTCTCTCCACAGGGACCGTATCTTATTCATCTCTGCATCCCTAGTGCTCACTACAGTTCCTGGCAAAAAGTGCTCAGGATGTATTTGTTGAGTCAGTGACAGAATGCTATGCTTCTGGGAGCAAGTCAAAGGAGAAGGCTGCTCACTCTGCCCCAGACAAGTGCATCTGTTCACTCTGGTAACACATGACCTTTGGGAGGGGAAAAAAAATACCTCTACAATTCACTTTCCATAGAGCAGCCAGAGTGATCTTTTAACATTTTAAATCAGATCATGCCACTCCCCGCTTAAAATCTTTCAATCGTTTCCCACCGTGCTTTGAATAAAACCCAAACAACTTAACGGTGATCTCCATCATCTAATCCCGCTTTTCTTCACTGGCATCATCTCCTATTTCCCTTATTCTTCTCTCACTAGACTCAAGGTATGCTGATCCTCTTTTAAAAAAAAATGAGCTCCTACTATGTGCACTGTTCTGAGCACTTTTCATGTTTATCTCACTTAACCCTCCCAACACTCTTACGTGGTAGGTACTGCTACAGTTTCCGTGTTGTAGACGCAGAAAGTGAAGCACGAGAGGCTAAGTAACTCGCCCAAGATCACACCACTAACAGCTGGCAGAGCTGGGGTCAAAGCCCATGCTGTCAGCCAGTACAGCGTGAGCTTCCTGCTTCTGGACCACACCATCTGCATTCCCACTCAGGGTCTTAGAGGTTGCTGCTCTTTCTGCTGAAATGCTCTTTGCCAGTCCCTCCCAGGCTTGCCTTCTCTTTATCTGATCTCAGCTCAAACACCACCTCCCTAGGGAAACCTCCCCTGACTCCTGGACTTAAGTCACCCCCAGTCACTCTCTCCCATATGACTTTAATTCCTTGCATCTACCTACCAGTCTGCTATTCCTCTGGTTATTTTATTCATTTGTTTACTGTGTAACTCCTTGCACTTAGAATATAAGTGCCGTGGGAGCTGGGATACTACCATCTACTGCTCTATTTTGTACCTTGACCAGTGCCTGACACAAAGCAAAGCCCCATGCATGTTTCCTGAATGGTGGGTACCTCTTGGCTTTGTGGCAGTACAGTAATCATTGCATTTGCTGAGCAATGTACTATGTGCCTATGTTAATTATCTTGCATAACCCATTTCATTTCAACTGGTACAATGACCATGCTGGAGGGCAGAGTATTATACCCAGTTTACAGATGAGGAAACTGAGTTTCACATAAATTAAATATCATGCCCAAGGTCCCACAGCTACCAAAGCAGAGGAGCTCAAATCCAAACCCAGTCTGTCTGACCCCCCAGTCTGTGCTCTTTCCACTCAGCTGTGCTGCCCCCTTTATGGTCTAATTCAAAGGACATCTGTAGCTGACTCTCCAATTAACACCAATGATTCTATCTCTCTCCTAAATTCAGAACCCACACCCCACAGGATGTCCAGCAGATTGTCCTATGTTCCCCTCCCTCCACACATTCAGTATGTTTATAACCCAACTCTTTCCCTTTCCCACAAAATTCAGCTCTCCTTTGAGAAGTCTTACTCTCCGTTAGTGCTACTACTATTAATTACTCAGGCATCCAGAGCATCTCAAAATTCTAGTGATTTTTTTGATCTTCAAATAAAGCCCAAATGCCTAAACATGGTTTTGAATACTTGCCAAGATTCAACCTCTGCCTAGCTTACCTGCATACTTCTCTCTTCCTCACTCTAGACACAGGCTGTTTTTCCATTCCTCCAACTTGCCACAGTCCTACCCCAAAACCTTTGCACATGCCATCCCTTCTGCCACAGACAGCATCTAGCCCTTTCTCATCCCTTGGGTAATTTTATTTATCCTTCAGAACTTAGCATGTCACTTGTTCAAGGATGCCTTCCGAGATCTCCAGTCTTGTTCTTCTTTGAGACACTTACCATAATTGCAATTAAGTTGTTGATGTGTAACAATTCATGAAGTGTCTGACTCTCTCCCAGAGACTGGGTCTGTCTCATTCAATGCTGCATCCCCAGTGAGTTACATGTAGGAGGTTCTCAGTACGTCTTTGCTCTTCTCACATCCAATGAGTTTGCTTTGCAGACTCCACCTTATCATGTCTCATGTCTGTTTCCCCAAAGAATGTAAGCTCCGAGGGCAGGGATTTTTCATTTTATTCACTCCTGTTTCCCTAGCACCCAAGTATTCATTAAATGAATATACCCGCAACTCCCTTTCCATTCCTAATGCCCCAGCCCTACACATCTCAGCAGAACACCAGATATGACGCCCCACTAGGCTTGCAGATGCCAATGGACTCTCCCAGGGAGCTGAAATGCTGAACAGACCAGCACAGGAAGCAACAGAACTTATCTCAGTGACCATGACTTGAGTTTCCTCCCTGGGGGACTTGGAGTCTGTGCAACATTGTGAGACTGTCTCATCATGTTTTCTTCTAATTAAAGCTCTTTATAACATATGGAATTCAGGATCTTCCAAGTGGCTGCATTTGTGGGTTTCTTGGGTAAGGGCTAGAGGCGGGTAGCCCGCGGGAGCATGTGGCGCCTGATCACGTGACTTCTTGAGAAGCATCAGAGGAAGGCAGAGGTGGGTAAGGCATGGACTTTGGAGACATGCCAAGGAACTCTACTTACTAGCTGTATATCCTTGGGCAGAGACTTCTTTTCCCGCTTGTAAAACAGGGATAAAAATGTTGCAGTGTTGTTGGGGGAGGAGGGTGGGTAGAAATATTTGCAGGATACCTTGACTCAGGAAGTGCTCAATAAATGGGAATTCTTTTTTCTTTAACTGATATAGAGTTGAGTTAGAATACTGTTAGTTTCAGGTGTACAGTGAAGTGATTCAGTTACATTTTTTTCAGATTATTTTCCACTGTAGGTTATTATAAGATATTGAATATAGTTCAACAAAGGGGAATTCTTACCACAGCCTTTTATGCTCCCAACTTGCACATACAGACAGAGGTGACATATAGCTATTATCTCCCCAAAGGAGATAAACGGCCTCAGGAGGACCAGGAACACATCTCAATCGTCTTTAAATAACCCAGAGCCCAACTTAGGCAAAGAAGGCCTTTATCAACAGCCACTGATGACTTAAATGAGTAGCCCAGCCCCACGGTGCAGGCGACTCCCAACAAAGGCTAACTCATTTTAGTCCGAGTGGGAGGAGAAAGTGGCAATCTGGCCAGCTGCACAACTGCAGACTTGGCTCGGGAGAAACCATTAGGACCTAACACAGGCTAACACCTGCCCTTGGCAGGGGCAAGCCGGCTCCGAGTCTCTGGAACCTCAGCCAGCTTTGTCCTTTGTGATAGTGCCACCTAGCGAGACCCCGGAGGCACTGCCGCCTACTCCCGGTAATGCCAAGACCACTGCGACAAGGTGTCAGCCAGTTAAGACTTGGGACTGGGAATGTGGTCCGCCCGAGCCTGTCACCTTCCATCTTATTGCCAGGCTTAGACTAGTACGCACTCTTCCATGCCCTGCAAAGGAAACCCGTGCCGTACCTCCCCCATCCTCGTCCAGACCCAAGGGGTCCGATAAGCAGGAAGGCTCAGCTATCCACTACGCGCCATACATAATTGGCCAGCTATCACTTCGTGGTCTCCTCGCATCGAATCCGTGGGAGCAGGCATAATAGTACTCCATCCATCAGAGTCATTGTACAGATGAGGAAGCTGAGGGAAGGTGGTTAACCCAAGGTCACAGAACACCTCGGCAGGGCCTGGACGATAACCCAAGCCTCCTGCAACTGGGTTCTCGGCTCCTTCCCCAATCACACGCCCCTCAGTGTGTCCCCAAGTGGACAGAGGCTCGGGGGCCCCGAGCCAAGGAACAGCGTGAGGGCGCAGGATAAAGACAGTACAGCCGCGACCGCTGCTGTCCCTTTCTTCTCTGCCCACAGAGCCCCAGGCACGTTCACCCCGGATCTAGGCGGGGGAAGAGGGGCCCAGAGCAGGAAACAGGGTCCCGTGCGGGCAGCCCCTCGGAGCACGCGGCGCCTGATCACGTGAGAGGGGAGCGCCGGCGAGTGCCGTCGCGCGCGCGCACGCACGCCGTACGTAGACACGCACCGAGGCGCTGAACACCGCGAGCCCGAAGCCTCAGGTCACATGTGGAGGGTGGCCGTGGAGAACTAGGGGGCGGGAAGGAGAGAGGTGTCACGTGAAGGAGGCCAGAGCCGCGAGGTCACGTGAGGGGGGACGGAGGCGGGGCCGCCGAGGAGGAGGAGGAGGAGGAGGGGCGCGTGGCTTCCGGCGGCTGGGGGGGGCCGGCGAGCGGAGGGGGGGGGCCCTGTCCCGGAGGTGGCGGCGGCGCCATCTTGGCGAAGGGGGGATCAGGAAGTGCGGACCGCGGCGGCGGCGGCGGCGGCGGCGGCGGAGCCCGGAGCGGAGGCCGGAGGCTCCCGGCCCGCCGGCCCCGGAGCGGAGCGGAGCGGAGGATGCAGCAGCCGCAGCCGCAGGGGCAGCAGCAGCCGGGGCCGGGGCAGCAGCTGGGGGGCCAGGGGGCGGCGCCGGGGGCCGGGGGCGGCCCGGGGGGTGGCCCGGGGCCGGGGCCCTGCCTGAGGCGGGAGCTGAAGCTGCTCGAGTCCATCTTCCACCGCGGCCACGAGCGCTTCCGCATTGCCAGCGCCTGCCTGGACGAGCTGAGCTGCGAGTTCCTGCTGGCTGGGGCCGGAGGGGCCGGGGCGGGGGCCGCGCCTGGACCGCATCTCCCCACACGGGGGTCAGTGCCAGGGGATCCCGTCCGTATCCACTGCAACATCACGGTGAGGACCCCGTCGCGTGCGCGTCTCTGGGGGCCTCTTGTCAGGGACTCAGGATCACCCCACACAGCTTTTTGCTCTCGAAAGACCTAGGAGGCCAAATCCCTTCTCAGGGTTCGACCCCTTTTCTCCAGGTTACACTTGTTTCTGTTGCTTGAGGTTCTGCTGTGCACCCAGAATCTCTACCCTTCATAGTGAGGGACCTCCCGACATATGGCGCCTCGATTACCCCTTTCCACTAACCCACCTACAGCTCAGGGTTCATGATTTTGGCTACTTCACGACTTTATCTTGCCACCTAGGAATGCCCCTTTCTTCCACTTTCATCGCAGGGTTCCAGGCCTCTGCACTGGCCTCAGCTGGAAAGACCTGGCTTGGAACTCTGCAGGTTTCAGTGATGCCCCCGTCTCTCAGTACCTTTGATTTAGGACGTTGCCACCTGTGGGATCCCCACCCAGGCCTGCCTCATTCAGCCTTTCTTTGCTCTCAGTTTTACCCAGTGATAAGTTTGCAGTTCACTGACTTCTTCCTCTCCTTTGGATTCTCTTTTACTCTGTTGTAACCTCCAACTCTCCTCCTTTTGCCTCAACTGGTAGCTGCCACTCCCCTCCTGTTCCCTATGGATATCTCCAGTTGCCCGGGGTTGTTGCCTTTCCTGATAATGATGGTGATGTGTGAGGGCTATTTCATTTATTCTGAGAAGTAACAGCTCCTTTTCTCCCCAGTGAACATCTTTCTGTCCTAGGCATGCTAGACCAGGAGACACCTTACATGTCTCCTGCCTAGTTTACCCTCAAACATCCTGTGAAGAGGGTTGGCCTCTGATACTCTGGGAATGCCTGATAGTGCGTGGTATATAGTACTTACAGTGGTTTATACCACCTGGTGTGGTAGTGTTCTCCCTGCTGGGAGCCTTGGTTAGGGAGTCAGGGGACAGTACTTTATCCAGGCAGGCAGACTGCAAATGGGAGTGGTGGGGGTTGGGGACTGACTTGTGAATTGTGTGGCACTTGGAGACCTGGATTCAGTTTACATGGTTCTTGTTTTTTATCCTTTTCTTCCATCAAACGAGGTCAAGGTTTGTTGAGGCAAGCCTGAGCTTGGGTTGGATGGTGCCTCACCAGAACTCATGTGTCCCATTTTTTCTCTCTCCTTCCATTTCCCTCTTCCACCTTTTTTTCCTATTAAAAAGTTAAGATTAGAAGGACAAGGTGTGGTTTAGTCAGCTGAAAACAAGCATCTTTGATCATTTGTTTTCCTCCGGCGTCAAGGATGAGAGCCATGGCAGAGCTAAGACCCCCCAGTAGACAAGGATGAGGTTTCCTTGGCACATGTGGAAACTTCAGGAGTTAATTTTATACCTGAATTATGCTTCCATTTCCTTAAGAGTAGGTTTCCCCCCTTCCAGCTGCCCTCCCAGTTGCCAGAGGCCATCTACTGTCTTTGTCCCTAGAAGGAAGTTAGTTGAGAAGGTTCTCAGTCAGACTGCCTTTGGCCCCTATAAAGGAGACTTGGCCTGAACTGGCCCCCTTGGTTTGGGCAGAGGGGGCGTCTGGTCAGGCTGCATTTGGCACTGTGGCTCAGGAATGCTGGGAATGTTAGCAGCGTAGGCTTCTTTCTCCCAGCCTGCCATGTGGAGCCCCGCAGCCTACGCCTGGACTGAGAGGGTGGCAGGTTCCCAAGGGAGAGGAAGGCAGAACTGGCCTTAGAGGGGTTCTGTTGGGAGTCAGCTGGGAAGATCCCTCTTGCTACCCTTTTGCTTTTAGGTCTGAGACATAATGAAGTTTTTAATCCCTCCTTCCTCAGCTAAAATGAAAGTAATCTGCAGTCTCTGCTTTTTTCACGTCAGTGTGATTGTAATGAGGTGATCCCTTCCTCAACTGACTATGGAGTTTCGGAAACAGAAGGGTTGGAGGACTGATGGGTGTGGGAGAGCTCCAAGTCTGGAACTTGTATAGGCAGCGCGGTGGCTAGGAAGCCTCCCTCACTGTTAGCGGAGTTTGGCTGGGCTGCCTTTCTCTGATGTTTACTCTTAAGGAAAGAAAGAAAAGGGACCAGGCTTCTTGGAAAGGGTCTTCTCAAGGACTTTTTCTCCTGGTCTGGGATTTGTTGGTAAGCTGCTGCTTGGTTAGGTACGGACCTGCTGAGCTGGACTTTAATGTGTGTGTGTTGGGGCAGGGGCGGGGGGAGAGCAGGGGGATGAGAAGTGGGGAGTGGAAGGCAGGCAGAATCTAGCTTTCCCCAGAGTCTCCCATCTTGACTGCTCTCCTTGCTCTTTTCCCCTCAGGAGTCGTACCCTGCTGTGCCCCCCATCTGGTCAGTGGAGTCCGATGACCCTAACTTGGCTGCTGTCCTGGAGAGGCTGGTGGACATAAAGAAAGGGAATACTCTGGTGAGGGGGCCAGGGCGTTGGGGTGGGGGTGCACTTCCTTCCTGTGGGACCAATATCATGAAGATACCCTGTGAAAGGTGTGTCAGGGGAGGGGATAGTGCAGTTGCCTAAACATTGGGGTCAGATGTCTGAGGGGAGGGAGTTGCTTCCTAAAGCCAGAAGGGGAGCCCTGCACCAGTCCCAGGGTTAATCCAGTAAACTCCCCACAGCCACAGGGTCTGTGAGTTTTAGAGAACTAGGTACCAATTTGAGGTCTGAGCTGAGAGCTCACGCATGTACCTGTCCAGACTGGGGTGAGGAAGGAGTATTTGATGTTACTGTGGTCCCCTACCCCCAGCTATTGCAGCATCTGAAGAGGATCATCTCCGACCTGTGTAAACTCTATAACCTCCCTCAGCATCCAGATGTAGAGATGCTGGATCAACCCTTGCCAGCAGAGCAGGTGAGCCACTGAGGAGCGCTGGGCCCTGTGGTACAGTTGCGTCACAGACAGCACTCGATAAATATGTGTTAATTGAGATGAACCTGCAGTAGTTTCTCTCCAACTCTACCTACTCCAAACACAAACACGTATCGGGACCCTTGGCCTCTTCTCCAGGTGGGAACTGAGCTAAATGGGCATTAGTAGCTTCACTTCTTCTATCAAAACTCACTTTTACGGGCAGTATCATCCCTCATGTTGGGTTGGGGACGTGGATTTTTACCATAAGCAGCGTTTACCATTTAGGCAGCAGTTGGTGATCGTTGAGGACCAAAGGCCACTCGTTAAGAACCAAGAATGCAGTATCAGTCTAGAGATGACTTAGTAAAGGAGGGGTCCTTGGGGAAATTAGAACTGGGATTTGTGAGTTAGGTGACAGAAACAGCCATTGTGCTGCTTTTTTATTGGGCATATAGTAGGAGAAGAATGGGCCAGTAGTGACGTCATGCCCTGGGCTGTTGCTTCCGCGCAGTTCTAGCTGTGGGGGAGGCTGGTGGCATTATGGGCAGGCACGCAGCTTCCAGCCCTGGAGACTGGGGAATAGGCATAGACTGTGTTCTAGGAAGCCACTGGGGTCTGATCTCCATCTTTCCCCTCCGCACTGCAGTGCACACAGGAGGATGTGTCTTCGGAAGATGAAGATGAAGAGATGCCTGAGGTAGGCTTCCACCCGAGGCAACACTGGTAGGAGGCTTTCAGTCAGCACTGTTGAGCACCCGCTATGTACAGAGGTCCAGTCTAGAAGTGGGGGGAGAAAATACCCAAGAAATAAAGACAAATTTACTGACCTGGAGGAACAGCAGTGCAGTAGAGGAGACAGGGCACCGCCATCCAACCTCTGAATGCAGTTAAATGCAAACCTGTTTACACTAGCAGGAAGTTTACCTCAGATGGCTTTGTGATCAGACCTCAGTTTGTATCCCCTACCTCCTGGCTGTCTTAATTGGGGAATTTTACGTACTCTTACTAAGCTGCAGTTTCCTTATTTATAAAATGGGACTATAGTATCTATCACATAAGGTCTCTAAGATTAAATGAGGCATTGCGTGTAAAATGTTTCATTCTGTATATGATAAGTGCTAAATAACTTATATTTTCTAAAAACAGATACTTTTGTAGACTGCAACAATGTTTAAGAACTTGAACGTCAGCCAGATAGAATTTGATTCACATCTTAGCTCTGTTAAGAGTTGTATGACTTTGGGCATAATTAACCTCACTAGACCTCAGCGTTCTCATATATGAAATGGGGGTAATGATAGAATAATGGCATGGTGGTTGTACGAATTAAATGAGCTAGTGTGTATTGCATCTAATACAGTTCCTGACATGTAATTAAATGTTCAGTAGATGTCAGCGACTAATGTAATAGGCTAGTATTACCACATCCTGCCAGAGCGAGATCACTCTCATTGCTTTGTTTCTCTGCACTGAATTAACAGCCCAGGTTCTGTAACTTCATTAGGGTCTTAAGATGCACATAGGGCCAGGGAGATACATGGAATGTTCGGCTCTCAGACAGTGGACAGCCCTCCAAAGTCTGACAGAGGGGCTGAATCCTGGATATGGGCCCCTTTCCCATGCAGTGAGCTGCTTCCTCACTTAGAGCAGGGCAAACAGTGGCTGATTGTGTTCTTGCCCTCTGCTGTCTGCCTTTCTGGACCTCTTTCTTCAGTTCCATCTTGGCAGTGGGTGCCTCTGCATACCTGGTTCATGCCCTGCACTTGGAGGGCAGATTTCTGATCCAAGTTTCTCCTTTAGACCTGGAGTCCTGGGAACTCCTGGGTACAAAAGTCACCTGATGAAACATGAGCTTTGAGTCACAGTGTCAGGCCAAAGTCATTCTAGGAATTAAGGAAGAGTTTCTGCTGCCAAGGGAGAGCTTTAGGGATGGTTGGAGCAGGGTCAGTCTGGGGAACAAGAGAGCTGAGTGTCTCCTTGCTTTCCCTAGGCCTTTGCAGAGCTCTGCTGCTTGACAGCTGAATAAGAGGAGAGATTTGCCTCATTCTTTAGGTTGTACAGGGAGTGGGGCTGGGAATTCTCCAGCAGTTAGAAGGGTACTGAACTCATTAGCCTGCTAGATTGTTCCTTAACTTGTGGCTCTGGGCCAGACAAGACTGGGAAGGCGGTGGCCCCTCTCCCCAACTTGTGTTTTTTTTCCTTCCTTTGTCCCTCTCCCACCCTACACCGCCCCCAGGACACAGAAGACCTAGATCACTATGAGATGAAAGAGGAAGAGCCAGCTGAGGGCAAGAAATCTGAAGATGATGGCATCGGAAAAGAAAACTTGGCTATACTAGAAAAAATTAAAAAGAACCAGAGGCAAGATTACTTAAATGTACGTGCCCTCTAGGGAGAAGCTGGGTCAAGAGGTTGGTGGGGACAGGCTGGGAAGGTGGTAGGCTACTGAGGATCAGTCTGAGGAGGCAGAATTCTTTTGGGTGGATTATGGGTGTGCCTCATCCTTGCATAAACCCTGGGCATCCTGCCAGACTGCCCCTAAGGCCTAGTGTGGTGTCTCCAAGCACAGGACCGTGAGGTGTCCTGTCCTCCCTCCCTCCCTTGCAGGGTGCGGTGTCTGGCTCGGTGCAGGCTACTGACCGGCTGATGAAGGAGCTCAGGGATATATACCGATCACAGAGTTTCAAAGGCGGTGAGTTTGCCTCAGAGAGGGCCCTGAACAGGAGCCTCTCGTAAAGGACGTGATGGTGGCTGTGGACCCCAAGAGGTTTGGGGTACAAGGGTGCTTATGAGCTTTTCTTAGGCCAAGGATGGGACTCCTCATGCCAGTGGTTTAGATTGGATGCATGTCCATTTGGGGTGAACTTGGAGCATTTGACTTTTCTGAAAACACTTACTTTCTTCCCTCCTTCCAGGAAACTATGCAGTCGAACTCGTGAACGACAGTCTGTATGATTGGAATGTCAAACTCCTCAAGTGAGTGGGGACTCCGGGGCTGGGAAGGAAGCTGAGGAGTGTGCGGGGAGCCACCGTGGTGGGCATCTCTGGGGCCGTCCCGGGAGCGGGCACTCGTGAGGCTCCTGAGCTGGACCCAGGTCTGAGCGCACACTCGTTGCTTCCTAGAGTTGACCAGGACAGCGCTTTGCACAACGATCTCCAGATCCTCAAAGAGAAAGAAGGAGCCGACTTCATTCTACTTAACTTTTCTTTTAAAGTAAGGCCTTCCTTTCCAGTCCCTCCTTCCTTGGCCTGGGCTTCCTTCTCCACCTTACAGTCCTCCAAGGGCACTGGCCTCCCCTCCCTGATTGTTGCCTGTCTCTCTCTCAGGATAACTTTCCCTTTGACCCACCGTTTGTCAGGGTTGTGTCTCCAGTCCTCTCTGGAGGGTGAGTGGCTCAGCAAGGGCAGAGGGTGAGGAAGGGCGGGGAGCTTCTGCCAGGCACAGCTGACTAACCTTTCTTCTGCAGGTATGTTCTGGGTGGAGGTGCCATCTGCATGGAACTTCTCACCAAGCAGGTGAGCCTGTCTCTTGCTCTTGGCTGGACTGGCCTGGGCAGGGCTAGGCTGAGCTTTACCCCACACACACCCCTGTGGGTTGGGTGATGGGCATAAGGTGGCCCTTCTGTGCTCTTGGGCAGGGGCCCTTCTATAGATGCATCTGTTCTCCGGAGAACAAGCATAAAGCATCTCTGGAAATTCTACTGACGTGTTTGCTTTCTCCCCACTGTTACTCAGGGCTGGAGCAGTGCCTACTCTATAGAGTCAGTGATCATGCAGATCAGTGCCACACTGGTGAAGGGAAAAGCACGAGTGCAGTTTGGAGCCAACAAAGTAAGGAGCCTGGGGCTGGTAGGACTGGCTGGAGCCAAATATAGTTTGGGTCACTAGCAGGCCAAGGCTGCCTTGTTTGGGACTGAGAGGATAAAACCTCTGGGCTGGCAGCATTAGATGAGTGGGCCTGGACGCCCACAGTCAGAGAGGAGCAGGGCCTTGGCCTGAGGGGCATCCTAAGCCTTTGGGGAAGGGGTAGGTCTGGAGGGGAAGCCCAGGGGCTGTGCCCCAAGGGGGCCTCCCTGGTGGAGGGTATTTAGTGTGTCTGCAGAGCACAGTGCTGGGAGCTAGGACTCCTGAGTGGCAGCAAGGCCATAGTCGGCCGTGGATTGATTTGGTGGCTTCCTCTCTCCAGTCTCAATACAGTCTGACAAGAGCACAGCAGTCCTACAAGTCCTTGGTGCAGATCCACGAAAAAAACGGTGAGAATGGAGCCAGGACTCGAGATTTGGACACTAGCCAAGCCTGAGGTTTTCACCCCAAACAGCAAGAACCCCTTTTGGTTTCTGAACCTTTACCGCTAACATGGACCTGACCCTGTTCTCCAAAGAAGTCAGTAAGGTGGAGGCTAAAGTCTACCACCCCGCCTTCTGTAAAGCACCAGCAGGCACAGCACATGTGGACTTGGTGCTGCCCCTCGTCCCCACCGACCTCTGAGAAAGCTCATCTCACTCTGCTTTCATCTCAGGTTGGGCGCATCACTCTCCCTTTCCTTATAATCTCCAGGTAGGCAGACTCTCACCTTCCCACCTACCTTTTCTTGCTGCACTGGGAAGCCCTTCCTAGGATCTTTTCACCTTTGACCCTGGAGACGGCTTCAGTGACTGGGGCTGGGAGGGCAGACATCAGCCTCCACCACCCTGCTGACGGTTTTCTTCGGTTTCTTTGCAGGCTGGTACACACCCCCGAAGGAAGATGGCTAACCCTGGAGCATCGTCCCCTTCCTCCTTCCCCAGGCACCACTGGACCAATTACCTTTGAATGCTGTATTTGGATCTCACGCTGCCTCTGTGGTTCCCTCCCTCATTTTTCCTGGACGTGATAGCTCTGCCTATTGCAGGACAATGATGGCTATTCTAAACGCTAAGGAAAAAAAAAACCAACAAAAAAAAACACAGAACTGTTTCAAGTACTCAAGACTGACTTACAGACCAACCAACCACCTGGCTGGAACCCTTGCTAGCAGGCATTCTTATAAAAGAAACTTTCAAGCCTCCTTATATTGCTGGAAATTCAGCTGTGCTCCAGACTAGAGCCTCCTTACCTATGCTATGGATTTTTAATTTATTTTCTCTTATTTCATGTACACTGCTTTTTTTGGTTACAGTGTATGATGGATGTGTATGAAAAAAAAATGTATCTTTGGGAAAACAATTACAGTTTGTTAATTTGAAGATGCTGGTCTTGACTCATCTTTATTTTTATTCCCATATCCCACCCCTCCCCATCCCTGAACTGTTTGAGCGGTGGGGGAGGAGTGCCAAGACCACCGTGGCTTTGGTAGAGAAGAGAGGCTGCCACTCACTGCTAAAGCCAGAGGAAGGTGGGGCTGGAGCCCACGCCTGGCTCACCCCCAGCTTTCTCTCGAAGGCCTCTGGAGTGACGAGCACTCGCACCCCTTGGAATGCAGAGCCTGGCCTGCTGCACCACAGTGTGGCAGGCTGAAATGATGACCTTAATTCTTAGGACTACTTTTCTAGTCACAGATGTTTTCAAATTTCTAAGAAAAATGAAGGAGGCTTAAGCAGCTGCTTCACAGAATTGCTTTGAAATGAACTGAGCAGGGACTGGGGCGTGTGCATGGTCTTTCTGGTCTTGGCAACATGCTGAGTAGCTGCCCCTCCCGAGTTCACGGCTCCCCTCCCTGCTGGGAAGCAGCTTCCAGCGAGTACTGAAGGGTGACGGCTGCTAGCTCCAGCTCCTGTCTCTTCCTGCACTTCATCTTGTCAGAGAAGCCAGGCAGAGCTCTGAGGTGAGCTATTCGGCTTGGGGACTGAGGATTCTTTCAAGTCACTCCCTTAAGGTGGGTCCTACTGGACACGGATAGTTTCAAAGTGGCTGTTCCACACACCTGCATCCTCACCCGACTCTGGGAACGGCTGCAGGGAGAGCAGGGTGGGGGTCTGCTGAGCGTGGAGCTGTTGGTGCCCCGTCCACCTGTTTAATGGAAGTGCAGGTGTGACACGTGGCACGTGGTGCCTACCTCTCCTGGTCACAGATCAGCTTGCTTTGGGGCTGAGACAGCTTCTGAGGACCAACTCTGCCTACAGGCTGGATGGTGACAAATGCCAGGGATGGTGAAGTGAAGACACTGTCTTAGCCCAGATTTACGACAGCCGTCTGGGAACCTGGAGAATGCCGGAGTTGTGTAATGCTTTGACACAGCAGTTTTAACACTGGCCATTTCCCCTCTTTTCTTTCAAGAGAGCTTAGTGTCTTGCTCCTTCAGGTGGATGCAGAGTTCACCAGTTCCCCTCAACGCTGCTCTGACTCTGTCTGCACCCGCCCCATACAGGGCGTTGATTTATACTGAGGCTGAAGTAAAGAGGGGCCCCCAGAGGAAAACTCAGGTCACAGAGCTGAAATCTGGTTTTCAAGGCCTCTGTGGCTTCTGAACTTACCACCAGCCCTGGCTGGAACACAGATTGTTTTTAGTCATGTGTACTGTGAGCCGTCCTCTGTATAACGTATTTTGTGATGTATTTTTCTCATCTACCAAAGGATGAAACAAATAAAATTAAACAGTTTGATCTAATCAAATTATGTAAAGAACTGTCCACCTGATGTAAGGGAAGCACCGGCTCCAGTGGGCTGTGTGCCACCAACTCTTGAGAATCCACTCTTCTGGCCACACCTCACTCCCTTTTATGACCTCAGGTTAGGCTTCTAATGACGTTACACAGCTTTAAAAAAAGAATCGAGAGACATCATCCTGAATCAATGTTCTCACCACCAAGAAAGCGAGGAGAAATGAAACAAAAACTTTTACCCTTTGCACGCGTGCCCATCTACATCCCAGGCGGGGTTCGCACAGCGCACAGTCGGTGCTGAGCACGGCGCAGGGCACCCAGCAGCTTCCCAGTCTCACTGCATCAGGTTCAGAGGGCAGAGCTGGGGAGGGGCGGCTGGACCCTAGAGGAATCAGTCGCCCCACACTCATGAAGCATGCCAACATTTATTCACCAAGGTGACAGCTCAACATTTAAATGTTCCCTACCTGATTCTACAACGCAACACCGGTAAAATTAAGCAGTGGGCCCTCCATTCTCCAGAACCTGTTAGGACAACTTATATTATGCTCTGCGGGTACCAAGAAGAGACAGGAAAGAACACAATGGCTACCTCAGACCTCCAGGCTTCCCACGTTTGGTTCAAATGTTCACGATGAGCTAGCTGGGGGACTGAAGACATGGGACAAATTGAGAGGTGAGCTGGGGGTAAAGGTAAATGGGAATCCAGTCAATCCTGGCTCCAAGTGTGGTCTTTTTTCACCCCCAAGGCCTCAAGAGTGAAAAGGCAGGCAGAAGCCAGACAGGACAATGGAACATGCTGACTGCAGCCTTGTTATTTAAACTCTTCAAACTTCAGGATGTGTGACTGGAAGAGAAAGAAAATCTGAGTGGGAAGGAAGGACCGCCCCCAGCCAGTCCACCCAACCCCTTGGGCAACTTCAGTTTGTTTCCTTGAAGGGACTGACAGGTGAGCATGTGATATCCAGGCCGAGACTAGGGCTGGTGGCTGAGACCCTCAGGGGGTGGGAGGGAAAACAGAAGATACAGGAGATAACAGGGCAGTTACCTCCAAATTCAAAGCACCAGTGATTTTCCCTTTGAGGATGCGATGGATAACCTTGTATGAACTCAAAACATCTGCAAAACAAAACAGAAAAAGAGAACCTTGGTGGCCCTGGGTCAGGCAGCAGGAGCAAGGGAGGGAGGTGAGAGGCCAGGGCTGTGGGAAGGTGCTCTGGCTACAGACCAGCTCCTGCGGACAGGTCTCTGCTCATTAGTGCTTGCTCTCCAGTGCCGGATAACGAGATAACAAATGCTGACAGGGAGGAGAGGGGGAGGGCAAAGTAAGGGTGTGTAAACGGAGGCATTATTGTTGTTTAAATAATTATGGGGGTCTGGGATTTTATGTTCCCTAATAGAAAATGCTGGGGACAGAAAACCCTGTTCACTCAACTCTGCTCTGAGAGTTTTGGCTGGAGACATGGAGGTTAAAAAGCAGAGCCTTTTACCATGACCTGTGAGCATTCCTACCTGCTGGGACAGGGCAGGGGCAGGGCACTGGCCAGACACTCACTTTTCTATAAGGACATCTGCCTTTACTCAGCTCCCACCATCCTCACAAACTCTAAGACTGCTTGGATGTCTGAAACTGGCTCACATCAAGGGTCAGACCTCAGTTCCATCCCAGCTATGCCATTATCTTGCTATGAAATGTGAGGAAGTCCCTTTCACTTTGCTGAGCCTTACTGTCCTCATCTATAAAGGCAGGAAAACTGTACACCTATCTGCCTGGCCTCAGGGCTGGCTCAAAGCCACACAAGAGCTGAGCACCCCCGTATCTGGGCTGCACACTGTGACAGGCTGGGTGGGGCTGCTCTTTGGGGCAGGGGGCTCTTACTCTAGGCCAGGCTCCAACAGCCAAGCAGTCAGGTTCAGCCTACAGGAAGCTCCCAAGCCCTGTCCGCTGGCCTGTTACTCCCCAGGCTGGGTGGCAGGGGCCCTCTTCATGCAATGACCCAAGACGACCTCTGGGTGGTGCCCCCTGATCACTGGGCACAAGCCCATCAGCCTAACAGGGAGGCTTGGCCCTGCACTTTGGGGAGGTGCTTTTCCATCTTACTCTGCATGTGTTTTCACCTCCACTTTTCCTCCTGACCCCCACCCCCCACCAAAGCACTCTTTCCTCTTTTCACATTTCATCTAACCCTAGTCTTGAGAAGGGACACAGCAAAGAAGAGGCCTTGCCATTTCAAGGTTGCAGAAACTGAGGCCCCGTAAGTGTCTGGATCTAAGTAATGGACACCTCACACCACTATAAGCTCAAAATGGTTTAAAGACTTACACATAGATGATACCATAAAGCTCCTAGAAGAGCACACAGGTAAAACATTCTCTGACATAAATCACAGCAATAGTTCTTAGGTCAGTCCTCCAAGGCAAAAGAAATAAAAGCAAATATAAACAAATGAGACTTAATTAAACTTAAAAGCTTTTGCACAACAAAGAAAACCATACACCAAATGAAAGACAACCTACAGACTGGGAGAAAATTTGCAAACAATGCAACTGACAGGGGTTAATTTTCAAAATATGCAAACAGCTCATATAGCTCAGTATCAAAAAAACAAACAACCCAATCAAAAAAAGGGCAGAAGATCTAAATAGACATTTCTCCAAAGAAGATATCCAGATGGCCAACAGGCACATAAAAAGATGCTCAACATTGCTAATTATTACAAAAATGCAAATCAAAACTGCAATGAGGTATTACCTTACATAGGTCAGAATGGCCACCATCAGAAAGTCTACAAATAACAAATGCTGGAGAGGATGTGGAGGAAAGGGAACCCTCCTACCCTGCTGGTGGGAATGTAAACTGGTGCAGCCACACTTAAGTGTGGAGGTTCCTTAAAAAACTAAATATAGAGTTACCATATGATCCAGCAATCCCATTCCTGGGCATATATCTAGAAAAGACAAAAACTCCTAACTTGAAAAGATACACGCACCCTAATGTTCACAGCAGCACTATTTACAATAGCCAAGGCAGGGAAGCAACCTAAGGGTCAACTGACAGATGAATGGATAAAGAAGATTTGGTATATATACACAATGAAATATTAGCTATAAAAAGAATGGAATATTGCCATTTGCAGCAATATGGATGGACCTAGAGATTATCATACTGAGTTGTCAGACAGAAGACGACAAATATCACTTATATGTGGAATCTAAAAAATAGTACAAATGAAATTTACAAAACAGAAACAGACTCACACACATAAAACAAAGTATGGTTACCAAAAGGTAAAGGAGGGAGAGAGGGATAAATTAGGACTATGGGATTAACAGATACAGATACTATATATAAAATAAACAATAAGGACCTACTGGATAATACGGGGAACTACAGTCAATACCTTGTTAACAACATATAATGGAAAAGAACCTGAAAAACTATATATATGTATAACTGCATCACTTTGCTGTACACCTAAAACTAACACAACACTGTAATTCAACTATACTTCAATTAAAAATACAGAAAAAAATAAAGTAACAGACAGCGTATCAGGAGAAGACCCCGAGTCCAGTGCTCTAACCTCTATCACTGGTCTTCAAATTTCAGATTTCTTCTACAACAGACTCTTTCTCCAAAGACATCTTAAGCAAAACTCAGTGTACGGGAAACAGATGGAAGCTGAGCGGCTCCGGCAGGAGCAAGGGTGGGAGGCCTGCCCTCCTCTCACCCCGGCAAGAGAACTCAGCCTTTGGGCAGCACGGGCAGCACCTGAGGTCTCTTTTAGGATCTTGGGGCTCACAGAGACCAGGTGTGAAAACCAATACTTAAGGAGCAGCTTTGCAAGGGGCAGATGCTGAAAACTGGGCAAAATCAAAAGAACAGAGGCTGGATGAAGGGCAGGCATCCTGAGGGCCTCCGCTGCCCTCCCCCAAGCCATTCTCGCTGAAGTTTTGGAGGCGGCCTCGCGTTTCCCAGCCCCAGGTCCTCAAGAGGAGGGTGGAGGGTGGAGGGTGTCTTACTTTTCTCCAGCATGAATGGCTGAGTCAGAGGGGGAATGGTCCAGAAGCTGTCACTATCCAGGCTGCGCAGGGACTGTACCGGGACGGTGGCGGAACGGCCAAAGTCGATGAACATGACCACAGCCCAGGAGTCCACTCGGTCCAGCACCCAGCACCTGGCCAGAGGGAAGAAGATGGGGGTTGTTCCGGCTGCTGCCACACACAGCAGGCCTCACAGACAGGGCTTGAAGGTCTGGGCCAGGAGGAGCAGGAGTTTCCTTTGCTTCCCCACCTTGAGGTAGGAGAGCCCGGGCCTCTCCTATACCCTCCAGCTCCGCCCGGACACACACCTGTTCCAGGCCCGGCCGTAATCGCCCAGGTGGTACTCGGCCAGGCAGCGGGTCCCGCGCCGCACGGCTGAATCGTGCAGGTAGGGCTGCTGCTCCTCAGCCTCGGCCAGGGCGCTGAACAGCGCCTGCATGTTCTGGTGCAGGGTCTGCAGGTACAGACGCAACAGGCCTCACCGCGGGCCTCGCATCACACATCTGTCTCTGCAGACGTCACCTGTTACCTCCGCACCACCGATCGGCCCCAGGTGAGCCGACGGTATGAGGTGGGAGAGAGAACAAGACTGAAACCAGGGATCGGATTTGGGCCACTCTGGATGTCCGCGGCTGATGGGATGGGCCCCCGGCACCAGGCTCGCCCCAGGAGGGCTCTTTGAGAAGGCCCCGGAGCTCAGGAGGGCCCCCAACAAGCCCGTACCTCAGTGACGACCATGGCCCAGAAGAAGGGGGTCTGAGGGACAATACTGGTCACCAGCAGCCCCACCTCCCCGCTGATGTTGTGGACGGTGGCTAGCCAGCCCAGGTCTCGGAAGCATTCCCTCAGGAGCAGCACCAAGAAGGACCCTCTGTGGGAAGAGCAGGGCACAAAGGAGAGGAGTGAGTGCAGGAGCGATTCGACCCACCCGTGTCCTGGAGGACACTGGGCAGGCCACGGGCAGGAGAGGCACCCTGACAGGAGGGCTGTGACCCCGCCCGGGGTGGGGACAAGTGCCCGAGTAATCATAACGCGGAGCAAAGGAAGCGCCGTGTTATGGAAAGTCTGCGAAGGAGGAGCAGCGGAGGGAAACAAAAACACACCAGGAAACTGCAGAGAGACAGGCAAAAGCCCTGATCTGGCACCCCTGACATTAAGAATGGTGTCCGCTGTTAAAGCATAAGGTGTGGTGGACACGCCAATCTCACGGCATCCAGGGTGGGGGAGTCACAGGCCTTCACTGTAAAGAAATGGAAATGGATTTTCTTAACTCACTGTGGGTCACAGCTTCAGAGCCTGGTTCTGATGCAGGAGTTCCTGAAAGCTCTGTCCCCTGCCCCAGCACCATCCCTGTCCCTGCCCTGTCGGGACTGAGTGATGTTGCAGTCTCTTCACACCTCCGCTCACCTCATTTCCATGGGAACTGCAAAGAAGCTCATCCTCGGTTTCTCTGTCTCCCGGGGGTCACCAGAAGCTTTAGGAGTGAGCTGCGTACAAGCTGGAAAGCAGAAGAGTCCTGGAGGCACCAGGCTTGTCTTCCGAGGACCCACCTCCTGCCCCCCAAATGCCCCAGCCCCCCGCCTCAGAGGCAGAGATGGGCAGTGAAGCTACATCCTTCAAGGTCTCAGCCTCTAGATCCTCAGCTGGGTGGGGAGGGTTTGCTGGGTGATATTGTTTAATCAACAAAGCATCCGAGAGGGATAAAAAGGGGTATTTCCCACATGGAAGGGTCAACGTGGGACAAAGCCGGAAGGGAGGCTGGGAGGAGCAAGTCAGGAGCTGCAAAGACACGTCCCAGGAAGAGACGGCAGCTCAGGATCTCACCAGGGGCTCTGGCAAGTCCTTGACCAGAGGACTTCTCCAAAACCTAGGGAGGAAAAGAAAAGGTATCACTCAGGCGCGGCAGCGTTCACTTCATTGGTTTGTATGCTGAATCTCTCCAGCAGATCTGGAGACACAGCATCAACAGCCCCTGCGCTGACATGGGCTTCAGCTGACTTCGAGACTCCCTGCCACTGTCTCCTTTCTCGCTGGGATCCTGAATCAACCAAAGACAAGACATTCAGAAACAGGAAGCGGGGGGTGCTGCCAGGGGTGCTCATCAGGCCTGACGGTCACAGAAGCCCCCGGGTCTGCTGGGGGTGGGGTGGGCAGTGGGCGGAGGAAGAGGTGGGAATGGTCACCCTGGCAGCAGGGCTGGATGGAGACAGAGACTGCAACCCTGCAGCCCCCAGCCCATGCTGGAGTCCCTCTCTCCACTGTTACCACCTGCAAAACCCCCGGCCCTGGTGACACCCATGGATCTGCCACCCGGCTGCGTCCCTGCCTCCCCAACTCCCCGGCCAGAGAACACACAGTCCTGCCGCAAGCCCCTCATGAGTTTACTTGCCCTCTCCAAACGGACCACACGGCACCGTCTCCTAGCTCCAGACCTAGCACACTTCCCACCCTATAGGCGCCCACCTGGCCAACTTGCCTCTTCATCAGGAGAAAACTGGAGGCAACTGGATGGGAGGCCCCTCATCCTCTCACCACCCAAACCACCACCGCCACCCCCACCCCGACCCACCCTGTGTCGCCCACCCTGCCAGCCCTCTGTACCTGCTCCGCAGGCTCTGGGTCCCCTTCCACACCTGACATTTCATCTTCAACTCCTTCCAACCAGGCCTGCCTGAAATGGCTCTGCACGGGCTGAGCAGTGGCCTTGGCCTTCCTGAATCCTCCGTGTCCTCTGTCCTGAATTCACTGGCAGCATCCCACCCACCCCCTCTTCTCGGTAACATTTCTTCTTTTGGCTTCCCTGACACGGCACACGTCTGGTCTTCCTTCTCTTTCACTGGCTGGCCCTTTCAGCTCAACCAATAAATGCTGGCACACTCCAGGACCTGGTCCTCCCCTCCATCTACCTCCTCTCCAAGGTCATCTCCAGTTCCACGGTGTTCAGTATCAGCAACAGGCCACAGACTCCCAACCCCAGCTCTCCAGCCCTGTGACTGCGGAATTCAACTCCAACGTGGAGACGCTTGCCTGGCAGGCCAACCAGGAGGTACACAAACTCAGTGTGTCTAAAACAGAACCCCCTGCAAGCTGCTTCACCCCAGCTTGTTCAATTTTAGTAAACTGCATCATTATCTACCTAGTGTCCCAAGCCAGATTCACCTCTCCCTCAGCTCCCTACAACAAACTCATCAGCCAGTCAAGCCGTCTCTTCTTCCAAAATACACCCAAACCCATGGACTCCTTTCTCCATATCCACCATCACAATACTTTTACCAGGACCATAGCAACAGCGTCCAAAGAGCTCCCTGCTGCCACACTGGCCCCCACAATCCAATCACCACCCAGCACACAACACAATCCCTTACAAACAAAAATCAAATCACATCACTCCCTGATTAAAACCATCCAACACCCTCTCATTCTGCTTACAAATAAAACCCAAAGTCTCCACTAGGGCTCACCAAGGCCGCCATGATCTACCGTCCGTCCCATTGACCCCTTTTCCCCGCAAGTCACACCCTGAGGCATTTGTAGGTGCCCCCTCTGCCTGGAATGTTCTTCTTCTGGTCTTCCCACGTTTGGCTCACGTGTCATCCAGATCTCGGCTTAGATGTCACTTCCCCACAGAGGTCTCCCTAAGAACTGTCTAAGGAAGTGACCCCTCACTCCATCACATCACCTTATTTTAATTCTCTGCCTGGTACTTACTATCTGGCATTTTCTTATTTATTGGTTCACTGTATGTGGGTTTCCACTGCAATTTAAGCATCATGAGAATATGAAACACATCTGCCTTCTGACGACCACCTTCACTGCCAAGGTAACCCCAGGGCCTAGAACAGTGCCTGATCCACACTGAGCTCTCAGTAAATATGCGTAAAAGAAAGATGGTGTGGGGGAAGGGGAGGGAGAAGTGAGCTGGGGCAAATTCTTAATTCTCGAAGCCTTGGTTTCCTCTTCAATACCGTGAATCACACCCAGTGTGAGGGTTGAGTTGGGCTAGTACCTAATCTGGTCGGGACATGATGTGAAATAGATGCTTAGTAAACGGAAGCAGTATGAGCGAGTGCTTAAAAGAGCAGGTTCTGGAGTCAGACTGTCTGGGCTCCGATCCTGGTTCCAGAACCGACTGGCTCCTTCCCTCTGGCCTAGTGACTTGGTGTCCTCCTCCGCAGGATGGGAGAGCAGCCGCACCTACTGCTGTGATTAAGCAGGTTCACACAGTGAAGCGATCAGAACAGAGCCCGCACAGTGAGCTCCCCATAGAGGCTCACTGTCCTCCCATGTCCACCCACGAGGCCCAAATCAAATCTCCAGGCTAAACCATCCTGCCGCTGCTGTTTACCTACAACGAAGCAATGGGACAGTGCCAAAAACTGGCCTCTAGCCAAGCATGGAGGTGCCTTTTTATTTAGAACCTCCTAAGACAGTTCTAAACACGAGTCCCAAGGACCAATGATCAATAGTGGTTTCAAGCTAAAAATTATTATTAATACAGAAACATTTAAAACCGTTCTGGGTCTAAGTATTATTCCCTAATGATTTCAGAGATAAATATAACAAGCCTGTTTCGACAGTTTGTGGAATTAAGTTTCAGAGGAAAATCTATACAATTATCATCCAATCACCACAGCAGGCACGTCACCCAGAAACAAACCTCAAATTTCAGGATGTGTCTGCAGCACATGAGTGGCCACCTGGAAGCTACAGAGATCAAGGCAGCCTCCCGGTAGCCGCCAAGCCAGACGGTTTTAATTAAGTTCTATTGTTGCCACAAGCACAGTCAGTCTGTGCCCAGATCGATCAACAGCTGCTAATGGTCTCTTTACTTTGTTCTGGGATGTTCCCACCAGCTGGGCAACCCTTGTAAGAGGCGGCTTGCTCCTGAATTATGCTGGTGAGTCCGAGCAGGGGGAGAAGAGACACAGGGCATGCAAAGGTCAGTGGTCAGAAGGCTTTTCGGGGTGGCGAGGAGGGTCCCACCTGGTTCCCCTACACACCAGGAGAAGCTTTCAAATCAGAATCAGGGGATGGGGGGCACAGGCCTCCTGTGACACTCAAAATAGTGGCGGCCTCCCTCCCTGCAGCCTTCAAGACTGCTCACCGCCACACCCTGCTCACCCCGGGTCATCACTTTGAAGGCCCCTGAATCCACCCAGAGCCGCCAGAAGGGCATGTCCTGGTGGAAATCTAACATTCACAGCTTTAGCCCCGACTGCCTCCCCGTCATCCAGGAACATACCTGGCACTTCTATGTGCTGAGCACAGAGTGACAAAGGTGACAGACACAAACCTTGTTCTTAGGGAGCCACACTGAGTCCCTTCACAAAAATTCACAAAACGTGGACATTCTATACACTGTCACCACGAAGCTTGCACTCTGGTGGGGGCAGCAGACAGTGAGCATACAAAGAGGTCTGAGGACAGTGACCACAAGGGCAAAGAAGAAACACAACGCGAGGAGAGGGGACAAGAGTGCAGGGGTGGGGAGGGGGTGACAGGTGAGCAGAGGCCTGAATGAAGTGAGAAGGGACACCTGGCCAGCAGGTCCAGAGGCCCTAAGGTGAGGATGTGCTTGGCATGTCCAGGGAACGGCACCCGGGCTGGTGTGGCGAGACACTTGCATCTCTTTCCTGGACCACCTGAGACGGGCCTTCCTGCTTCTACTCTGGCCCCTGGCGTCTATTCCACAGGGTCCTTTTAAAACTTAAATCCAGGTGAATGGATGAACTAACAGCGGCACATCCACACAACAAAATACCCCTCAGCAATAAAAAAGAACTGCTGATGGTGCGACCACATGGATGAACCTCAGTAACATTCTGCTGAGTGAAAGCCAGACACAAAGAAGCGTGTGTGGCACGATTCCATTTACATAAAACTCTGGAAAAGATAACTCTCATCTAAAGTGACAGAAAGCAGATCAGTGGTTGCCTGGGACCGCGAAGAGGGGAGTACTGACTGACTTGGGAAAGGGCACAAGCGATCCCTTTGGGTGACTGAAGTGGTCTATACTGGCCTGAGACAGCGGCTACACGGCTGCCTACATTTGTCAAAATTCATCAAACTGTACACCTAAAAGGGGTTCATTTTATTTTATGTAATACTTCAATTATACTTCAATAATTGATTTTTTTTAATGTAAATTGGTTAAATCTGGTTACATTGCTCTCTGCTCAACCCCGCCAGTGTTCTCATTATTACGTGACTATGTAAATACCGATTGCTGCTGAATCAAGTTATGTATTATGAAAATTTTTTAAAGTTTCAATATTAAAAAAATGTATGCATTATGGTTACTTTTGTCCTTATACGACTTTTTCCAGGAATTAACTACTCCCTTTTCCCCCCTCTGTTTACTTGGATTTCCTTAAATTTCTGGCTAAGTTTTCCCACACCCTCCAATGGCTCTTTATATAACACCTCTCCAGTCAATTTTACACTTTTCTTTGCGCAGACGTCACCCTGGAGTCTCACACCATCCTGCTCTGGCTGGACTGATGCACAGTGAGTGTTCAACCCCTCTGTCAGCATCGGGGAAGTCTCCAGTCCCCCTCCTGGCTGGATCTCCTGCTCCCAGGTCCCATTTTTTCGCTTACTGCTTCATTTTATTATCCCTCCACAGCTTTCTGAGAACAGGAACGTGGAACATATATTTTTTGAGGCCCTACATTCTGAATAAGTCCCTATTGTACCCTCGTTCTAGAGTAATTTAATTAAGAAAAGATTTGGGGTTGGACATTATCTTCCTGCAAAATTCAGTGACAGCATCCAACCCTATACCCTTCAATGTGGATTCTCTTTCTGAAGCACTATCCAGTAGTCTACAATAGTTCTATAATGTGTCTTGGTGTAGGTTTTTATTTTCCCATTCATCATCCTGGGTACTCACTGGTTGTCATATCCTTAGAAACATTCTCCTCCATGTTGCACTGAACTCTCCCTACACGTGTGTGCACACCACTAAAGCTGATCCTCTAATTTCACCTTGCTCTCTTCTCTAAAACAATTCTACTATGAAATATTTCTATTGATATAAATCCTCTCCCCCTAAAACTAAGATAAAATTTAACAAAGATGTCAAAAACAACCATTTCAGGATTCTGGAAATTGAGCAGAAACATACAGCAAATTGCAGGTGTCTATTAAAAACAAGACAAACTTCAGGCTCCTGGATGAGAAGACTATGAGACAGGTGTTTCAGCCTGGAGCTTCGCCCACTCCCACTCCCAGCCCCTTTGGCTGATACGTCTACCAGGGTGGGCAAAGCTGTGAAAACCAGTAGCTTCAGAGGTGGCTGATTTTATAGGAATCTTGAAACATCAGGAAGAAAGAACATGGTAAGAAAAAATATGGGTAAATACCATAGGCTTTCCTTCTCCAGAGTTTTCTAAATTATGTTTGACAGTTGAAACAGAAATTGTAACTGTCCAATATGGTTCTAAATGAATGCAGAGGAAATATTTAAGAAAATTATATTATAAACAAGGGAGGGTAAAGGGAAATAAGGTTTCTGTACTTAAGCTGGTGAAGTCAACGGGCACAGACTATGATAAGCTATGTATATATAATACCTAGAGCAACCACTTTAAAAGGCATACAAAGAGGTACACTTAAAGACACAACATACAAATAAAAAATGAATTCTAAAAACAATCAAGTAAACTATAGGAAAAGAGAAAAAACAGAATAGCACTAAAAACCTATATTAGGAAACAAAAAAAAAAGGTTATAAATGGGGCTCCATGAAAAAAAAAGTTACAAATGAATGACCTCAGCTTTGACCCTAAGGGGAAAAAGAAAGAAAAGCTAATCAAACCCAAAGAAAACAGAATAAAGTAATTAAGAGCAGAAATCAACAAAATTGAGAACAGAAAAAAAAAGAGAAAAATCAATAAAACAAATAACTGATTCTTTGAAAGGATCAACAAAATTAATAAACATCCAGCAAGACTAACAAAGAAAAAGACACAAATGACCAACATCAGGAACAAAATGGGACATCACTACAGACCCTACAGTTGTCAAGGGATAACAAGGTACAACTAAGAACAACTCTACTGACAGATACAAACACAGATGTCAAACACAAAGTGGGACAACTTAGATAAAACGTACTACTCAGAAAATATAAACCATATCAATATGTATATGTTTGTGTGTGTGTATATATATATATTTGAATCACTCTGAGGTACACCTGAAACACTGTAACTATATACTTCAATTTAAAAAATATACACTATCAAAATTCACCCACCCCGAAATAGATAATCTGAATAGCCCGATTACTATTAAAGAAATTGAACTCTTAATTAAAAGTCTTCCCCCAAAAAATCTCCAAGCCTGGGTGATTTCACTGGAGAATTTTACTAAACATTTAAAGAGGAATTAACATAGTTCTACATAGTCTCTTCCAAAAGGAGAGAAAACTTCCCAATTCATTTCATATAGCTAGTATTACCATGATACCAAAACCAAAGATAGTACCACAAAAAACCGACAGACCAATATCCTCCATGAAAATAGATGCAAAAATCCTTAGCAAACTATTAGCCAACAGAATTCAGTAATATATAAAAATAATTATACACCATGACCAAGAGGGGTTTATTCCAGGAATGCAAGGCTGATTCAATATTTGAAAAATCAATCAAGGTAATTGACCATATTAATAGGCTAAAGAGGAAAAACCACAGGATCATATCATCCAATACAAAAAAAAAAGCATCTGACAGAATTCAACACCCGTTATAGGTTGAATTATGTGCTCCCCCCAAGAAATACATGTTGAACTTCTAACCCCCCAGTACCTCAGAATGTGACCTTACTTGGAAACAAGGTCTTTACAGAGGTAAGCAAGGTAGAATGAAGTCACTAGGGTGGGTCCTAATCCAACGTGACCGCGTCCTTATGAAAAGAGGAAAACGGGACTCCGCCAGACACAGAGGGAAGACAAATGTAAAGACACTCAAGGAGAGTGCCTTGTGAGGACAGAAGACTGGAGGGAGTGACGCACCTATAAGCCAAAGAAGATCAAAGGCTGTCAGCAAACCACCAGAAGCTAGGAAGAGGCAAGGGCTGATTCCTCTACAGGTTTCAGAGGGAACTTTGCCTTGCTGACACCTTGATTTTGGACTTTTAGCCTCAGGAACCATGAGACAATCAATTTCTGTTATTCTAAGCCACCCAGTTGTGATATTTTGTGACAGCAATCCTGAGATACTAGTACAACAATGATTCATGATGAAAGCTCTCAGAAAAACAGGACCAGAGAAGAACTTCCTCAACTTAGTAAGGAGCATCTATCCAAAAACCTACAGGTATTACACTTTTTTGTGGAAGACTGAATGCTTTCCACTCTAGAAGAAAAAGGTGACAATGTCCACACTTACTACTCTAATTCAGCATAGTGCTGGAAGTCTAGCCAGCACTAAAGAAAGAAAAAGAAACAGAAGACATATAGATCAGAAAGAAAAAATACTGGCCCTATTCACAAATGACATTATTGTCTATACAGAAAATACCAAGAAATCTACAAAAAAATAAGAAATAAATTTTAAAAACCCCTATAAGTTCAGCAAAGTAACAGGATACAAGACAAATAAAAATCAACTGTATTTCTATATACTACCAATGAACAGGCATACACAGAAACCAAAAATACAGTGTCATTTATAATCATTCAAATAAAATGAAACATTTAAATATAAATCTAATAAAACATATTAGGACTTGTATGCTGAAAACTACACAATGCTAATTGAAGAAATCAAAGAAGATCTAAATAAATGGAAATATATTGTGTTAATAGATTGGGAGACTCAACATACAATAAAGAGATAGGTTCTCCTTAAACTTAGACATATGTTTGTTGCAATTGCTATCAAAATCCCAGTCAAATTTTCTGTAGGTATGGATAAAATTATTCCAAAATCTACATGCAAAGGCAAAAGAACTAGAACAGCTAAAAATAAAACAATATTGACAAAGAATAAAGTGGGAGGAATCAGTCTACCCAACTGCAGTATTTCTTATAGCTGTAGTAACCGAGACAGCATGGTATTGGAGGAGACACAGGCACGTAGATCAACGGAACAAAACTGAGAACCCAGAAACAAACCCACACAGATATGCCCAATTGATTTTTGATAAGACCGAAAAAGCAATTTAATGGGGGAAATATAGCCTTGTCAACAAATGGTACTAGAGCAACTGAACATCTATAGGAAAAAAATAAAACTCAACCTAAGCTTCACAGCTTATATAAAAATTAACTCAATATGGATCATGGACTTTAAAATGTAAAATTATGCAATATTTTAAAAACTAGAATAAAATCTTTGAGGCCTAGGGTTGACCAATAATTTCTTAGACTTGCCAACAAAAGCATCATTCATAAAAGGAAAAATAGGAAAATTTAATAAATTGGACTTCACTGAAATTTAAAACTTTTGCTCTGAAAAATTCCCATGAAAAAATGAGCTACAGAGTAGGAGAAAATATTTGCAAACCACAAAGGACTAGTACTAGAATACATAAAGAACACTCAAAACTCAATGGAAAAAAAAAATCA
Source organism: Camelus dromedarius (assembly GCF_036321535.1). Classification (NCBI taxonomy): domain Eukaryota; kingdom Metazoa; phylum Chordata; class Mammalia; order Artiodactyla; family Camelidae; genus Camelus; species Camelus dromedarius. Next base: position 6,407,823 of record NC_087458.1, on the reverse strand, counting down.
AACAATCCAATTAGAAAATGGGCAAAAGAAAGATATTTCATCAAAGAGGGTATAGAAATGGTAAATAAGCACATGAAAAGATGTTCAACATCATCAGCAGTATGGAAATGCAAATTAAAACCATAACAAGATATCTCTAAATACCTAACAGAATGGTTAAAGTAAAAACAGTGACAACACCAAATCCTGGAGGGGATGCAGAGAACTTCTCATACATTCTTAGTGGGAATGTAAAATGGTACAGCCACTCTAAAAACAGCTTGGTTGTTTCTTAACAAAGTAAACATGCAATGACCATACCACTGCAATTGTAATTTAGGGCATTTATCCCAGAGAAACACACCAACTCTGTACATAAATGTTTATAGCAACTTTATTTGTAGTAGCCCAAAACTGAAAACAATGTAGATATCCTTCAATGGGTAAATGGTTAGGCAAACTGTGGTACATCCACAACATGGAATACCACTCAGCACTAAAAAGGAATAAACTATTGGTATAAGCAACAACTCCTAGATGAATCTCCAAAAAATTATGCTAAGTGAAAAAAGCCAATCCCAAAAGGTTACACACTGTAGTATTCCATTTATACAACATTCTTGAAATTAAAGAAATAAAGAACAGATTAGTTGTTCCAGGGGTTAAGGTGGGGATGAGGATGGCAGGGAAGTAGGTGTGGCTATAACAAAGGGAAGTGGATACTTCTATAAAAAGGCAACAGGATGGCTCCTAATAGTAGTGATGGAAATGCCCTGTCTTGTCTGTATCGACGTCAATGTCCTAGTTGTAAAGTTGTTTTTGTAAGATGTTTCCACTGGGGGGAACTGGGTAAAGGGTACAGGGGATCCCTCCGTATTGTTTCTTACAACTAACTGCATGTGAATCTACAATTATCTCAAAAAGAAAAGTTTAACTGAAAGGAAAACAAAAGCGTTGTTATCTTGCCAGTAGCAAAAAAGCAGACAGTGAGCCAGATTTGAACCACTGGCCAAAGTTTGCTGACTCCTTTTCCTGGTTAGTTATATTACTGCAAATATCTTCTCCAAGCTTTTGGCTTGAATTTATCCTTTTTATATTATCTTTCAAAGAAAATAAGTTCATACATTTAATTCATCCACCCATCTTTTTTTTTTTTTCCAATTAACTCTTCATGCCTTAACAAATCATATCCTATTCTGAGATCATACAGATATTCTTCTATGCTTTTTCCTAAAAGTTTTAAAGTTTTGCCCTTCATATGTAAGTCTCTGGTCCACCTAGAGTTTATTTCTGTGGATAAGGTAAGGAATATAATTTCACATTTTACTACATGAATAAGCAATTGTCCAGATTCAGTAACTAAGTGTCCATCCTTTCACCAGAGAGCTACAACCCCACCAGGATGGTCAATAGTTTCTGCACTTGCATGAGCCTCTTTTTGGGGTCTCTGTTGTATTTTATTGGTCAAACTGTACATCCCTAGGCCAGTTCTACATCTGTTTGTAGGGCAAGGCCTGCCATCTTCATTTGCAGAAAGAAATGGTCTTCCACATAAATTTTAGAATCAGCCTGTTCCATTCCTGAGAGAACCTGTGGGGATTTTTATTGGAATTATACAGAATCAACAGCTCAGTCTGGGGAGAATGATTCTTAAATAACTCTTACTGTGTCTTCCTAGCCATGAACATGAAACTTTCCCTGTTTAAGACTTCCTTAAAGACTTTCAGTAAAGCTCAATTTTTTCGCCTAGACTGGCCACCCTCACCTTTCATTTGATTTATTCCTAGGTACCTTGATTTTTTAAGCTGATCTTGTAAATGGCGTATTTTAAAAATTATTTCTTGGAAAGATATTCATGGAAAATATAAATCAAATTTTTATATATCTGATACATATCCAGCTACCCTGTTAAACTGTTATCTCTAATAATTTATATACTTGTTTTTCTATTTAAAGAAACATTGTTTGTACATAATGACAGTTTTGTTTCTCCTGTTCCAATATTTACGCCTTTATTTTCCTTGTCTTACTAGACAAAACTAGAACTTCCAGTATATCCTTGTCTTGTTTCTATTTTTAAAGAGAATGCTTATAGTGTTTCTCCATTAAAATGTTATTTTCTTAGAGTTTTGGTAGATAGCCTTTACCAAGTTAAGAATAACCTGTTTCCAGCTGCTAAGAGTCTTTATTTTTTAAATAAATTCACGCTGAATTTTATTGAATGTGTTTCCTGTGTCTATTTAAGATGATCATATGGTTTTCATTCTTTAATCTGTTAATGTAGTGAAAGATTTATTATTTTTCTAGTATTAAACTACTGCATTTTAGGAGAAAAAACTTGTCATAATATACTATCTTCATTAGCTAATACTGACTTCATTTTGCCAATATTGTTTAGAAACATTGTATGCATATTCATGAGTGAACCCAGCCTGTAGTTTTTCTCTCTTACGCTCTCCTGTCTGCTTTGATATCAGGTTATACTCAAGGAGTATTCTCTTATTCATTAGAAGAATTTATTGGTAAAATTCAGCTATGAAACAATCTGGGCTTCGTGTTGTCTTTATAAGACGATTCTAAACTTTGATTCAACTACTTTACAGTTACAGGACTATCATGTTCTTACATTATTTTTGAAAACGATATAGTTTAAGAAATGTGTCCATTTCTTCTAAGCTTTCAAATTTATTACCATGTTAGCTTATATTTTAGTATCTGTGACATCTATAGTTATGATTTTTTATTACTAATATTGACTATGCCTTTTTCTTTTTCTTGATTAATCATTCCAAAAGCCTTTCTATTTCATTAATCTCTTAAAAGAATGAAATTCCGACTTATTGATCTCTTCTACTGTAGCTTTGTTTTTTACGCTTGTTTTCCCACCAGCTTTACTGAGATATAACTGACATATAACTCTAGCTTTGTTTACAAAATTTTAAACTTTAAAAAACCTTGTTTTCAAAATTTTGTCTGCTCCCTATTTTTTACTTTTTCTCTATTCTTCAATGAACTCTAAGCTCACTAATTTTCACCCTGCCTTCTTTGCTCATTTAAGCATTCAACACAGTACACTTTCCTTAAGTATTGCCTTCACTGTATCCCGCAACTTTTGATGAGAAAAATTTTCCTTATCATTCAGTTCTGAGTCCTTTTAAATTTCTGTTATGATTTCTCCTCTAACCCACGTGTTGTTTACTTGGAATGTGTTTTTAAATTTTCAAATGTATGGAGATTAGGGTTCATCTTTCAGTTACATATTCCCAATGTAAAAAAAAGCACTGGGAATGTTCCTGAGAAACCATATCCACCCCAAAAGGAAAAAGGCAAGCCCCTTAACACTCTTGTCTAGTATCTGGTTCTGGCAAGACAGTACTTGCCCATCCCAAACAATTCTGAAACTGGACAAAAGACATAAATTAACCATTTCTGGCACATACTACTGTTAGTGGATTGGCGTGGGTTGCGGGCGGCGGGGGTTTGCCAGAGAAAAGGAAAGCATGTTAAGTGAGCCCACATTCGCTCCAGCCTCTTGCCTGGAGGCAGTTTTCCAAACAGAAGCAAAGGAGAGCAGAGTTTGGGCAGTCTCTCTGGGCAGAACAAACACAGGTGAGAGTTTGGGTACCAGGAATCTGTGGGGCAGGGTACCAGAGAGGAAAGAGTCATAGAAAAGCCCCAGAAATCTTAGGGCTGACCCCAGGTCCTTGGCTGAACCCTAGGCTGCCCATGTGCAGGGCAAGTTCTGGGAGGTCTAGGAGGGAAGAGCTACTATACAAAGAAGGGGAGAGGGAGCTAAGAGAGGAATGCAGGTATCAAAGGTCTCAGAATGCTGGGGAGACAGTGGAGTTCCAACCCAGCCAGAGGGGAGAGACACTGGTAAGCACCCTGAGACTCTCACCCTAGAAGGCCGAGCCTTAGGAAGAGGACTTCGCCCAAGAACTAAGGCTCAAACTGAAGTATACCAATCCCAACAAGGAAACCAACTTTAATAAGATCAAAAGACCAGCTGGCAGTTTCGTTTTTGCTAGGAAAAAAAAAAAAATCAACACTAGAGAACATAAAGTCTCCAGAATACAACATCCACAATAGCCAATAAAAAACTACTGTATTTGTAAGAAGCCTCGACCCGCAAGCAAGGAGATAAACGTCAACAGAAGCAGAGCCACAAATGACCCAGATGCTGGAACTGGCAGAAAATGATTCTATAACTACAGTAAGTGTATTAGAGAACCTAGAAGATAAACAAAAATGGGTGAAAATATGGAAGATTTTAGCTGAGAAATAGAGGGAAAAAGAGACCGAAGTTGAAAACCGTGCTATGTGAAATGAAAAAAAATGTGTCAGATGGGCTTAACAGCAGATTGGACACACAGCAGAGAAGATTAGTGAATTTCAAGACAGGTCAGCCTGGAAGAGCAGGAAGGCTGTGACCACACCTATCCTGAGAGCAGTTAGCAAGGTGGTGTGAATGTCTTCAGCCCTGGGGGCAGCTTCAGAAGAGGCAGAGAGGGCTGGGCTCAATTGGGAGAGGGTTTTGGGAGATAAGCCCTAAGTGAGCTAAGGAATTAGGGGCTGAACTCAGGCAGTAGTAACTACGGGATCTAAGCTGAGAAGGGAAGGGAGGGAGTAATGAGGGTACTGAATCATGAAGAAGGAGGGGGGCAGTGGATTTCAAGTCCCACTGGGTCTAATCGTTGGACTGGGGGCTTTAGAGCCTTACTACGCAAACTGTGGTCCCCGCACCAGCAGCACCAGGCCCTTGTGCAAACTCTCAGGCCTGGATGCACTCAAATCACTATCTCTGGAGGTGGGGATATCAGCAAGCTGTTTAACAGGCTCTTCAGTGATTCTAATGCAAAGTTTGAGAACCACTCCTCTGGAGTAAGAGTGCTGCAGAGAAGGGAGAGGGGCAGAGCCGGAAGCCTGAAATGGACATTTTGGAGATGTTCAGTTATGAGCAATGACAAGGCCTGAGATACAGTTCAGGGAATAGGAAACTGTGACCGAGTGGAAGAAAAAGATCATTAAAGATAAGTGGCCTAGGAAACAAGGGGCCAGACTCTTACACAGATCATCTGCCGGACATTGAATTTGAGTGACAATAAGAGGAAGACAGTGAGTCAGAAGTTGAAGTTATCAGTGAATAAGGGAGCATGACAGAATGGCAGGTGACTGCAACCAAGATCCGTGCACAGTGTAATCTGACAGCCTGCCCTTCCAAGAGCCAGGGTTTAAAGACAGAGGAAGAAAAATGGTTTGGAACTAGCAAGGAGGGTGGGGGGGCCTTCTGACAATCTTTACTGTGGATCCACCTCTCAACTCTCATCTCCACCTTCTCCAGTGGTGCCTGACCTTGTTAACTGCCTGCCAACAGGCATTCTCCCTTTCCTTGCTGGCAGAGCCCCAAGTTTAACAGTGTGCCTCTTTTAAAAGCTACATTTTCCAGCCTCTTTTGCATTGAAGGTCGCAAGCTAACAAAACATAAGCAGAATTGTGGCCAGCTTCTGAAAATGCGCCTTTTATGAGGACATAGGCCCTTTACTCTCTGCCTCTCCCCTTCTTCCTGCTTGGAACCCTCATAATATCATGGAGTTCCCATACCAGCCTTGGATTCCCTACCCCCTGAATTCTTCTACAGGAAAGAAAAACAAATAGCTAAGTTGTTTAAGCTACCGTCGTTCTGTCGTTCAGATTTCTCAGGTTTCCTCGTATGTGCAGCCAAGACAGTCACTAACAATTCAGGCTCTCAAGTGGGATCCTCTGCTCCTGGTTCACCTCTACCTGCTGAGACTGGGCCCACCTCACTCGAGGGAGGCTCCCGGGGGTTAGTTATGGGCACTCTCTTCTCTGTCCACAAGGGCAACGCCCCTCCAGGCACTACCCCACCATCAACTACCCGCCCCCCCCCATACCTCACATTCGTCTTCCTGCCAGGAAGAACTAGATTTTATTCACTTTGTCTTACTTACTCTCAAATCAGCTGCCAGAACAAGGCTGTGCAAACAACAGATACTCAATGTTTGCTACATTAAACAAGTAAAACCTCAATTTCAATAACCCAGGTTGGAAAAGCCCTGAATGGATTGCCTAATAACCCCTTTTGTTCTTGCCAAGAATACAGCCTTCCTTTCATTTCAGAATTCCAAGTTCTCTGCACTGACCTTGCTCCTGACTGTTAAAGGTCATAAAAGTTTCCCGAATTCACCCCAGCCCCTGCTCGGTCTACAGTAAGACAGGACGGAAAGAGGAGGAAAGAATGGAAAGCAACATTGGCCAAGCTGTGCAGGGTGAGCACAGAGCGACCCAGAGCACGGAAGGGCCAGAGACCTACCGGCAGCTCCTGGGGCCACTTGGCCACATCGGGGGTCCTCCTGGGAGACCTTTTGTTTGAATTCACGTACAGTTTTCGTTTGTGGAAGAGCTTCCCATTCAGCTCCTGGATGGCAAGTGCCACTTTCTGCACGGAGCCCAGATCTACAAACGCAAAGCTGCAGAGGAAGGTGAGGGCAGCTCTGAGCCAGGCTCAGAACAGAGCTGCAGGTGGGCACCAAGCCTGGGCTGAGAAAGGGCCCCCTCTCCCCTCCACAGGGACCAAAGCGGGGCTGGGCTGCTCCTAAAACACAAGGAGGCTCCACGGTGCCCAGATTCAGGCGGGAGAGCCTGTCCTGGGCTTCTTGGGGATCAGGAGACACAGGCTGACCCTACCACCACATATCATATGGCATGGATTCGGGCTTCCCTCAAACGACTCCCCCAAAGAAGTTCAAAACACTTTTACTGCCTTGAAAATAAGAAAGGGGAAAATATGAGTAGGTCCAGATTTCAGAGGCAACCAAGGCTGAAGAGATACAGTAATTTGCCTCGAATCAGGCCAACATTACCAAAAGTAAACCCAGGTCTCTGGGCTGCTAAACCACGGTCGTACGGACAAAGCAGCATCAGCTGCCCGCCTCAGAGGGTTAAATGTGGAAAGGGGGTTTCCCAAATCTCACTCTGCCAAGTCACAGAGGGTGTGGCTTTGGGAGTTGGTGAGCATCAGCAAAATAGACAAAGAGGAAAGGAGTTGCTTCCCAAAGAAAACAAAGGAAGAACGGTCATTACCATTTGCAGCCATTCTGGATTTTGTGGACATGGAGAGGGCTGAAGTCCTTTAGAAGGCACCGAATTTCCTCCTACAACGGTAGGGTTTAAAAGAGAAAGAGACCCAGAGACACAACTTAGAGACCAGTTCTCAAGGTTTCAGATCCCCAACCAGCTAATCCAGTAATCAGCTGCACACATACTTAATGAGAACCTGTTACGTGCTGGGAGTGCCAGGTTTTGTGCTCAGTGATGCAAATACAGAGACAAGAAAGATCCAAGTCCTGCCTTCAATGGAAGCTCAACAGGGCAGGTAGGGTACAGACAAGACAATCAAGTAAAAAGACCATTTCACCACAGGGTGCTACATTCCGTGAGGAGGAAGTACAGATGCCTCTGGGAGCGCACAGTATGGGTCTCTAACCCAGATTTGGAGAGAAAGGAAGTGGTCAGGGTGGAATCCCAGGAGGAACTGACTTTTAATTTACTAGGGATCTAGGCTATCTCCCTTTCATCGCCACCTAGGAGGGGAGGCTTGCTTTAATCCAACCTCCAGCGCAAGGCCGACTGCCCCCGCTGACTCAGTCCCGGGTTCACCTTCCTTCATTTCCTTCCTTATGCCTTCAACAGATATTCAGCAAACATGGGCTACACACGAGCCTTAGGCTGAGTGTTACAGGAGATACTGATTTGAATCCCACATAAGCCCTGCACTCAGGGAGCTTAGTTTAGTGGGGATACACATGAGTGATCTAACTGATGGGGCGGGCAGGGTGCAGTCTGGCATTAAAAGTAAAGCCGGGGTGGGCAGTGCGCTGAGGGAGGACACATTCCTCTCGGTTGGCCTCTGGCCTCTGACAGAGTTTCCATATCCTCCAGGCCACTGCTCTCACTGTAGCCTGGCCTCCACTGCCCGGGGGTATTGTCACCTCCCCTCCCTGGACATTTCTCTGTCCCATTCTCAGCTCCTTCTCCTGCCTGCCCTCAGGCTGCCTCCCTCCCCAGTGGACCCTGGCCCCACTCCTTCCCTACGGCCACCACCCACAAAGGCCCTCCCTTCTCTAAGATAACATCCACCCAACCCTGAAGCCCTTTTGAGCGACACCCTGTTTTTTCTCTTCTCTGCCAAACGTGTAGAAAGGGCCGTGTCCGCCTAATGCCTCCATTTCCTCCCCGCCCGCCCTTCCCGCTCTACTGAAAACGCTTTCTGGGCGGCCTCGGATGCGCCCGCTGCCCAGGGCGAAGCTTCTCCGCTGGCCTCCACTCTCCTCCTACCTGCGCCTCTCCCCACTTCTTCCTTCCTCAGCTTCCCCACCAGCACAGGACAGCTTAAACACCACAATAGTGATGGAAACCCCTGTTTCCCTAGAAAATTCTACTTTGGAAAAATGTATATTTATACCATCGTCTGTTAAGAGCAGCTTTTACCAATCTAAAGTCACTTTGTCAGCTTAGGAAAATAGAAATGCATAATGTATGGCTCATTTTTCTCCATCTCCATATTTATATTACATTTAAATTCAAATTTTCTAATTCGCTTTTACTTTTAAATATTTAATGTTTATTACACAGAAATCTACAAGATGCTGAGCAACATTCAATTTATGAACAAAGCAATGTGTGCTTAGCATTTTCAGGATATAAAAGCACTTTCACATACCTTATTCCATTTGATCTTTAAAACCGCCCTGTGAACTGTACATTATTATTGTCCTCATTCTCAGAAGCATAAGGATCAGAGAGGTTAAGTGATTGCCCTAAGATTACACAGCCAATTTAGATCGAGTCAGGCTTCGAACTTCAAATCCTACATTTTTTCATGATCTCATGCAAAAACCACAGCTTTCTTCTCTTGAAGTTTTACCATTTTTAAAATAAAATAGAAAACTTTCATACTTTTGAACCTTCAATCACAGTTGTCAGGAAACCACAGCCTTGGGCCAAATCCAATCCACCACTTTTTTTTTTTTTTGCAAGTTTTATTATAACAGCCATGCACATTCATGTACTCGCTGTCTTAAGGCTGCTTTCATGCTCATGCTACAATGGCAGAGATGAGTGTTTGCAACAGAGGCATATGGCGTTCAAAGCTGAAATATTTGCTATTTGACCCTTTACAGAAAAAGTTTGCACACCCTTCTTCTATAGCAATAATTCTCAATTCTGATTGCATGAGAGATTCAACTGGAAAGTGACTTTTTCTTTTTTAAACTACTAATGCAATGCCTGGCCCACCCCAGATGAACAAAATCAGAATCTCTGAGGTTGAGATTAAAGCATCAATATTTTTTTTAAAGATGATTATAATATGTACCCAAGGTCAAAAACGACTGTTCCATGGCATTGAGTAGATTCAGGATGTGCTCATTTTCAGAAAATGTGCTTGAGGGTGAGAGGAGAACCCCCACCACACACACCTACAAATACCCCCAAAACGTGCCAACATCTTTTCATCCATGGGGCTTCAATGTTATCAGTGAGGTCATCCCCTCAGCAGAGTCCCTTCCTGTTGATAGCTGTTATTAGGAACTCTAAAAATCTGAAGGCATGCCCTAACTGTGACCTTTTTTTTTTTCTGCTCCTTAATAGTTCAATTTGTTTATTTAAAAAAATTTTGGTCGCCTATAGACTTGACAGGAAGCTTGGTACATTAAGCTAAAATTGCCTCATACCCCTTAGGGAATCCTTTACATCTCACTTTAAATAATAAAAATAACTTATTAGGATTTTTTTAATCATAAAAGCATTAAATTGTTAATTATAAAAAAGTTTTAAAATACAGATAAGCAAAACAGAAGTATCGTCCATAATCCTACCACCAAAACAGAAGTACTGCATATCCATGTAGAGACTGTAAGACCATGCTGTCCCCTCTGCTCCGGAACCTACTTCACTTATTAATATATCCCTTTCAACCAGTCATTATAAATACATCATTTAAGGGATCTATCACCTGCTAATAATTATGGCACCAACACTTATGGACCACTGACTTTGTGCCAGGCAGGTGGAGGGTGACCGCCATTACTCACGAGCTAAATAACCCCACGCCCTTCAGGCTGGCAACAATAACAGCTGGACAGCACCAAGCTCTGGTGAGGACACAGGCGCTCTTATGCTGGTGCTGCCGGTGGGAGTACTGGCCAGTCTACCTGCCTGGTCAAGCTGTGGGCCCTGGGTGGCCCTGACCCCACATCCAGGTGCAGGTCCTGGGGACACACATGTGCACATGGACATGCTTACAAGCTGGTTCACTGTGGCTCTGTTTAAAGTAGCAAAAAGTGGGAAACCATTCATTTGAGCCACGGGACTTGACATTTTTGCAGATAAAAAATGGTCAAACACCAGCAATTCATTACGGTACAACCTAAGCACCTGTATGTATACTGGTATTGCACGCATGTGCCAACATGGATATGTTATTTTATAAGATATGAAATGATAAAAACCACAGACAAACATACATCAAGAAGAGAAAGGGACTGACAGCTGCCTCCCCATGGCCTGGGCTCCCTTCTTCCTAGGACACACCCTGGACCCTGTCATTCCCAATGACTGCGTGTCCCTCTGAATGGCAATTTCCAGCCCGTGCTCTCTAACAACCTCTCTCACTCACCCCTCTAGTTCTTCATCTCCACTCCCTGGTTCTGTGACCCTTTAAACCCTGACACTTTTCCACCACCCTGCAAACTCCCAATCTATCCTGGCTCTCCTACTATCCGCTCTGCCCCACCACACCCCACCCCACCCTATCCCACCCCTGCTTTCCTCTTCACGCCATGACTTATTGCTGCAGTCACTTCCCTGTGCAGAGTGCTTCAGGGCATTCCTACTCCATATTCCTAATTATCAGATCCCTGGTCTCCCAAACAGAACTACTGCAGTCTACTTCTCTATTCAAACCTTCCATACCCTCTTTCTACTCAGCTGATAAGCCTGATTCTTATTTTGCTAGGAAGAGAGAGGCCATCAAAAGGGAACATCCACACCCTGCTGCCGCATCAGCCAACCTCCCTGCACCCATGCGCACCCCTCCACGTGGAAGACCTGTCCTTGCTCCGGACCACCCCCTCTCACCTCCTCAAGGTCTCTGATGCTAGATTATCTCCTCTCTCCTGCATCAACTCCCCTTCCCACTGGATGAGCTACAAATGAGCTCTAATATGTGCTGTCTTAATACTTACAGACATGTAACACCTCTGACCCCAGATCCCCCTCCTGCTGCCACCCTACTTCCTACCCTCCTTTCTACAAAATTCTTGAAAAGTTCTGCACTCACTGTCTTCACTTCCTCTAATTCATTCAACAAATAATTATTAAGTGCATACTCTGTGCTCAAAAATATCTTAGATGCAGGGAATAGAGTACTCAAAAACCTCTCGCCACTCCCGGGCTGCTCTTATCTGGGGAAGACATAATCAGTAAGATGAATGAGTCGTGTGCATGGTAAGTTCAATGGCGATCAGTAGTAAGGAGACATATAAAGTCAGAGAGGGAACAGGAGGAGGGCTGTAATCTAGGGAGAACGGCCAGGCAGGCCTTCAGAGGTGACATCTGAGCAGAGGAGGCCAACACGTGGAAGAAGAGCGTGCCAAGCAGAGGAAACAGTAAGTGCAAAAGCCCTAAGATAGGGTCGGGGTCTCGCAAGGAGGCCAGCGAGGCTGCAGTGGAGTGAGCAAGGGAGAGGGCAGAGACACGGGCACCAGACCGCAGGGGACCAGCTCGAGTGCGGACTCTGGCGCTTCCTAAGAGGGAAGCCACTGGAGGCTCCTGAGTGAAGGGACGCCAGGACCCGCTTACTCCCGCTGCAGTGTGAGGACGACACTGAAGGGGCCCAAGGGCAGGAGGGAAACAAGCCAAGAGGCCACTGCAGGGATCCAGGTGAGATGAGGATGGTGGCCCCGACCAGGGTGACAGCAGTGGGCGTGATGGGAAGTGTTCAGACTCCGCATATATTTAACTTTTTGTGATAAAAAACTCGAAACATGCAGAGTAGTAGCGAGTACAAGGAGCCCCCACAAATTTCAACACCATCACCAAATTTCAACAACCATCAATCAACATTTTGCCGTAACTGTTTCACCCAGCTGTCCACCTCTGATTTGCTAGTGTCTTAAAGCCAATCCCAGGCATCATGTCATTTCACCCTTCAATACTTCACAGCTCAAAAAAGGATGCTTTCTTATGTAAATACAATAACATTGTCAAACTACAAAAATTAACAACAGCTTCTTATCAACTAATAGCAAATGTCACCAACCGTCTCAAAAATATCTTTTCAGTGTTGTTTTTCTACCAGTCAAGAACAGAATATGGTCTACTCACTGTTAGGTTGTCATTTCTCTTAAGTCTCTTCTACATCTCTTTAAATCTGTATCAGATCCCCTACCTTAATTTTTCCATGACTTTAACTTGTTAAAGAAAGCAGCTCAGCTCTTCTGTAGACACGAGGACTGGTTCCTTATGGTAGCATTTAACTTGATCTCCTATTCCCTGCCCCCTATTTCATTCAGACTAGAAATTAGCCATACAGCTTTCAGATACAGGTTATTATTTAACTTTTTTTTTTTTGGCTAGAATGCTTCCTAGCTGATGTATCGTCTTCAGTAATATCGCATCACTTTAGGAGGCTTCTATCTGGTTGTCTCTTTCAGTGATGCTAAATTAATCCACAAATTCAGAGTGACAGCCTGATTCCTCCCTTGTAAAACTGCCCATCAGGGTTTTACTTAATGAATTTACCATGCTCTGATAACTGCTGTCTGAAACAGGTATTTTATTATGGTTTACAAAATGATGGTTTTCTGTCGTTTCTTATGGATTTACAGGCTAGCGTTCCTCTGTAAAGAAGAACCTTCTCTCATCCACTTAGGGTCATTTGTTTGCCCTGAAATAGTTATTTGTGTTGGAAAAGCAACACTTATTCTTTCCCTTTCATACCAAGTTTTCTATTAATGAACTACTGTCTTGCCACCTTCTATGTGTCCAGAGAGTTTTGTTTTCTTTAGGTATTATTTCTTGAGGTATTACTACAAATTATTGCTTTTTATCATCAGTAAGTCTTAATCAAAGGTAGTCAGTATTTTTGAAGTACAAACTGTCCCATCTTTGGCCCGTGGAACCCCCATTTTTGCTTGTTCTAGTGTCTTTTTATTTTTATTTGGAAACTTTCAAACACATAAACAGTGTAACAAACTCTATATACCTATCACTCAGCCTTCATAATTTTCAACTCGTGGACATTGATTTCATCTACACCTCTCCCTGCCACGAGGCTGTTCTGAGACAAACCTCAAACACCTCCTCGCTACATCTGCAAACATTTCAGCACGTAGCTCCAACAAACAAGTATCTCACCTCTGATTACCACCTCTCCAGGCCTTGCAATCAAACCCTAATAGCCTTTGAGAGCTTTCTGGCATTAACAGCTCCAGACCCGGAATCAGCCATTTCCCTAAGAAGGCCTAGTCCTTTTCAGTGGGGAGTGGTACTGAAAGTGAATAACCTAGGAGCCAGGGGTTTACGGTCACTGGGTTGTTCCAGCACCAAGGACTTTCAAACAGTTAGGAGATATCTTTGAAAGGGAAAATAATCATTGTTATCATGGATTTCAACTCATATATAAGAGCTACACATAGTTTTTATTTAATTTCATTTACTTTTGTATCTTTTTTCTTATGCTGGAAATCTTTACTCCTAACACATTAATTACTTGCTGTATCCTACTTTAAATACTTAACAGGTTCAAATAACACCAAGATTATTACAGACAACAAAATTACTGAGTAAAGTTCAAGATTTCTTTGCAGTTTTTTTGTCCTTATATCTTACTGAGGACATACAGCCAAAATACCATATTCTAAGGTCAATTTGAACAATTATCCTCCCTGACATCAAACTGGTTATGGCACTAATTTGTTTTCAGTTTTTAAGGAATACTTAATTTTAATACATAATTTTGATTTCCTTAATTATGAAAACCTTTATGTATTTAAAAGTTAGAACAAAAACACAAGGTAAATTCAGAAGCTGTGCCTCCATCTCCCTCCTACTGTTTTTTTCCTTCCCTCCCCCACAGGTCACCATCTTTATTCCCTTTTTATCCTTCCATTGTTTATTTTGGCAAATTCAAAGAGATATTCCATTCTCCTCCTCCATTCTGATACAAAAGACCGTTTGATCCTAGGTATATTTTTATACCTGCTGACAGACTGAATGTGAAGTGTGAAAAACATGTGAGGTCTGAAAGGAGAGTATCTCTCAGGTTCGGGTCCCCTTGCTGAGACGGGGAAGACTGGGAGGAGCGGGCTGGACACAGTAAGTCTGAAACGTGTATTAGTTGCCCAAGTAGCGATAAGAAGTAGGCAACTGAATATACAAGTTCAGAGTCCACGGGCAAGACACAAGCTGGGAATACGGATAACTGGTCACGACTGTGGTCTACTACCACAGTCACGTCTCCTGCACTCATGACACTTGTATTTCTTTCCAATTCTTATGTCTTTTTTTCCTTGCCTTACTGTGCTGACCAAGACCACTGGCACAATGCTGACAGAAAGAGCAACAGCTGGCATCCACATCTTGTTCCTGAGCTCACAGGGAAAGCTCTCAAAGCCACATCACTAAGTATTATATTTGCTGTACACTGTTAAGTCCTTAATTCATCCAGTGAATGTGTTTTGAAGTAAAGGCTCAATTTCATTTTTCCTGCATGGATAACGAAATGTCTCAGAACCAGTTTATTGAAAAGTCCCTTCTTTCCTAACTGCTCTGCAATGCCACCTGGTTTTTATACCCACACACCAAGTGTTCACGTATGTATAGGTCTATTTCTGGACTTTAGTCTGTTCCATCTGTCGACTATGAGCAATGCACTCACATCACGGTCATCCTTACTATAGTGGAAAATTTGTTCTCCTCTCTGTCCCCCTTATTCTTCTTCAGAAAGGTGCAGTTATTCATGGGACTGTAAATGTAAATTTTAGAATCAGCTTCTCAAGTTCTTTGGAAAACCTTTGGGTATTTTGATCACAATGGCACTGAATCTATGTATCAATTTAAGGATCATAAAACTGATTCTTCTTATCCATCTCTTTATTTAGGTCTGCCTTAATGTCTTTCAGTAACGTCTCATCTTCTGTACATACGTCTTGCACAACTTTCACTAGATTTATTTCTAGCTCTCTGTATTCTGGGCTCCTCTTCCAAAGAAATACAACTAACTTTTGTATATTTACCTTTTATTCAACCACCCTATTAATTCTCAACAATTCTAACATGTCCAGGAGTCTTCAAAGCTTTCAACGTAGGCAATCATCTGCAAATAATGAGTTTTATTTTTTTCTTTCCAATTCTTATACCCTTTTTTCCCCTCACTCGCTGTAGCTAAGAACAAAATGTTAAACAGAAGAAGTGATAGAGATACTCATGTCATGCTCTTGACTTTAAAATATTTGTTTCCCAAATGATAATGTTTTCTGTATATTTCTTGTGGACACACTTTATCAGATTTTGGAAGTTTCCTTCTATTCACAGTTTAAATCTGTTTAAATGTTTTTTTGTGAATTGGGTTTTTAACTTTACCAAAGATTAAACTGTAGCTTGAAGGTTCCCAAACCACGCACGTAATGTGAATTTAAACCCCAATTCACATGTAACCAGGCCTACTGTTATATGTTCTTAGGGTGATTGCTTAGCTCTACCAGCCTCAGATCCAGGCCAAGGCAGAAAAACTTCCTCAACACCACCCTGGGCCAATGAGCAAAGCTTCTGTGGTTCACACTTTCACTGAGGGTCCAGCCCTTCAAGGATCCTGCTTTTGCAGTGATGTCAATTAGCACTCTTCTCCTCACATGGGCCCAGGCTGTCATCTCCTGTCCTGACATGGCTGTTCTAGTCCAATCCACCCTTCGGGTTTTGAGGCAGGCAAAGACCCCAGGGAATTGGCCAGGCTCTTCTGGTTTTTCACTTACTGCTTATATGGAGCCCTCTTAGTTTTCCTTACCTTCTTAAGTCTCAGCTATATATTTAAAAATGGTATTTCTTATGTTTTATCCCCTATTTCCAAGTATTTTCTTGTGAGAGGGTTTTCAAATTATCCAATCTATCGGAATTATGGAAACAGAAGCATTTGAATGTTTTATATCCATTTGGCATCATGAAGGTTTCACTCATATACTCAGCAAGACCAGTTTCAGAAAACTAGTGAGGGTAGAAAGCAAACTAATGGGTTCAAGAATAAGTGTATGATGGGGGGTGGGAAGGGATAAATTGGGGGTTCAAGATTTGCAGATACTAACTACTATATATAAAACAGATATACAAGTTTCTTCTGTATAGCACAGGGAACTATATTCAATATCTTGTAATAGCCTATAATGAAAAGGAATATGAAAACGAATATATGTATGTATATGTATGACTGAAACATGCTGTACACCAGAAACTGACACAACATTGTAAATTGAACATACTTCAATTAAAAAAAAAGAGAAGAAGTCTTGAGATTAAAAAGAAAATGAGTAAGTGTGTAATCAATTTCAAAACTCACTACAAAGCTACAGTACATGCACAGTTCTGGCGAAAGGACTGATACACAGATCAATGGAATAGAAGGAAACTCCAGAAATAAACTGCTACATCTATGGTCAACTGATTTTCAACAAGGGTGCCAAAATAATTCAATGAGGAAAAAACAATCTTTTTAACAAATGATGCTAAGACAACTGAATAAAAAGAATGAAACTGACCCCTACCTCACATCATACACAAGAATGAATTCAAAAAGGATCGCTGACTGAAATATTAGAGCTAAAACTATAGAACTGTTAGAAGAATGTGTTAACTATAAATCTTTGTGATCTTGGATTAGGCAATGGATTCTTAGATTTGGCACCTAAAGCACAAGCAACCAAAAAAAAAAAGAAAATTCAGATTAATCAAAATTAAACTTTTGTGTATCAAAGGATACTATAGAGAAAGTAAACATACAACTGACAGGAGAAAAAATTTGCAAATCATATATATGATGAGAAACCTGTATCCAGAATATCTAAAGAACTCTCACAACTCAGTAATAAAAAGACAAACTGATTTTAAAATGGGCAAAGGATTTGAATAGATATTTCTCCAAAGAGGATATACAAATGGACAAAAAGCACATGAGAAGATGTTTGTTATTTATTAAGAAAATGCAAGTCAAAACCACAATGATACCACTTCACATCCACTAGATGACTTTAATCAAAAACACAGACAGCAGGGGTGGCGGGGGCAGTAAATTAGGAGTTTGAGATTAACAGATACACACTACTATATATAAAATAGGTAAACAACAAGAATCCCAACTGTATAGCACAGGGAACTATATTCAGTATCTTGTAATAACCTGTGATGGAAAAGAATCTGAAATATATATATATGTATATAACTGAATCACTTTGCTATACACCTGAAACTAACACAACATTGTAAATCAACTATACTTCAATAAAATTTTTATAAAAAATACGTATTAGCCACCTTAAAATACCACAGATACCTGCCCAAAAAAAAAAAAAGACAATAACAGGCCTCTCTCACTCCCTTGTCTTCGGAGACGGCCCGCACTCTGTCTACAGCGTGTGTATCTACTTTTACTTTAACCTGAGCAGCCAAACCCCACACCTCATGGCCTTTTTCTTGGCTTCTGAAACAGCCTACACTCTATGTAGTGTGTATCTCTCTAAATAAATCTACCTTTACTCAAAAAAAAAAAAAAAGACAATAACAGGTTTGGGGGAGGAAGTGGAGAAATTGGAATCCTCATACGTTGCTGCTATGAATGTAAAATGGTACAACTGTTTTGGAAAACAGTTTCGCATAGAGCTATCATGTGACCCAACAATTTCACTCCTAGGTATACACCCATAACAACTGCAACATAGGTTTACCCAAAAAGTTGTACACCAATGTTCAGGGCAGCATTATTCATGATAGCCAAAAAGTGGAAACAACCTTGAAGTCCAATGATAAATGGATAAACTGTGGTATATCCATATAAATATTTTAGCCATAAAAAGGAATGAAGTACTGAGGCATGCTATGACACGTCTGAGCCCTGAAGACATTACATTCTAAGTGAAAGAAAACACAAAATGCCACGCATTGGATGATTTCATCTATGTGAAATATCCAGAATAGGCAAATCCATAGAGACAGAAAGTAGATTAGTGGTGCCAGGGGCAGAGAGGAAGAGAGAAGGTGGGACTGCTAACAAGTATAACATTTATTTTTGGGTGATGAAAATGTTCTGGAATTAGTGGTGATGGATGTACAACCCTGTGAATATACTAAAAACCACTGAATTTCATGCTCTAAAATAGTGAATTTTATGGTATGTGATTTATAGCTTAATAAAAAAAGAAGTGTTAATACAATGAAAAGTAAAAAATAAAAAATGCAGGCTAATGTTATTGCTATGAGTAATGAATCATCTTTCATCTTTGATCCAAGACTTTCATCTTCTACCAACAACCATGAAACTGCTGCAGGCTAATTTGTTGGTTTGCAAGTAGGGTAAAGTCTCAGAGACTTACTTCTCAGTTCTTGACAGAGCATTAATGTTACAATCAGAAATTTCTTTTTAAAATCCTACTTCTTTAGCTCAAGTCTTTCCTCTTCTATGAGACTGGTCTAAGTTTGTAAGTTGGAAGGAAGCACTGCAGGGAAGGCTGCTGTTCTCCTGGGAAGGGGACAAGGAACAAAGGTGCCCTATAACCACGGTGTGGGACAGCGTGGCCAAGCCAGCCCCAGGTGCTGGGCTGTGAAACAGGGTCGACCAGAGAGAGGAGGCAGAGCCTCTCCATCCCACGCCTCCCCCAGACCCTGCAGAACTATCTGCAGGGCTCCCCCAGACCATTTCACGGTAAAGCAACATGTACCAGCCTGCCAAGAAGAAGGGGAATCAGCCTCAGCAGTCTCTTCTATCAGATGCCAAGAATCCCCCAACCTGCCCCTTTGATTGAATATGATTTCACTTTTGAGTCAAAATGAATTACTGTATTCTCTGTGCTCCAATACCATTTTCTTCTCTCTTTGTTGGATAAACACATAACAGTCCATCTTTTATTACAGTGAGCTATTTACATGTCTTATTGATTATGTGGTTCTTAGGGACAAGTGGACATGGATTCAGCTCTTGTCTGACCACTCAGTAGGTCGGTGTACTTGGCTGAGGGATCCGACGTCTTAGAGCCTTGGCTGCCTCATCTCCAACTTGGAGACACCACCCACCCACCACCCAGGGTTATTATAAGAATTTAATAAAACCACACTAATGAAGCATTTAGCCTATTTCCTGGAGCATGGCTGATAATTAAAATATAATAAGGGGTGTAAAAAGAACAAGGTACAACTTGGGCAGAGAAGACTGAGTTTAGCTGATTGGCAAGGCGGGGATGAGACCAGGAAATCTTTGAAAAATGTCTGGCGTGCAGGAGGGGCTCCACAAAATTTAGTTTCTCTCATCCTTCGTCTGAGATTGAGCTAGAGTGCAAGGACTGGGTTATTCATCTTTTCCTGTGCTGAGTGAGCCTCAGGCACATTATTTCGCATAATGTGAAAATTTTAAATGCTCAAAAAAAAAAAATAGCCAGGGGATGCTTCAACTCGGTAGATTACTTCCATTTTCCTTTTGTCTGACTTCAAATACACTTATTACAAATTTTAAGCACTTATATGTTCTATGATCATTTCAGGTTTGTTGATCTGGCCCCACAAATAAAAAGGAAGATTTCTGGGGTCAAAAGTGTAGTTGTTTACATTCTACTAAGTACACAGCCAACTGACTGAACTGGTTCATTTAACTCTTTTTTTTTTTTCAATGGAGGCACTGGGGATCAAACCTCACACACCCTAAGCACACACTACCACTGAGCTATACTCTCATGCCCAAAACTGCTTCATTTCAAAGTGAAATGAGTGTAGTTTTTTGGCTGAGACTCCACTGCTCCCTATGACCAAAGGATCAGTAATTGAACGCTAACAAGGCCCCTTCCTGAAGGGGAAGCCGCCTGACTGCAGCCCCTCCACCCAAAGTGGCAAGGAGGGTGACCACTCCTCCAGGTTTGCATGATGGTTGCACGCACTAAACTGGGAGAGTCCAAGGCCCTGTCATGAGGTGGTCAGCCTCGTCACCAGCTAGTGACTGCTCCCACATTCATAGCTCTAAAACACATTTTAAAATTGGTAAAATTGTTACTGGCAGGTTTAAGTCATACAGGGGAAACCAAAGAAGACAAACAACAGCCATCCACAGAGAGTGAAGAACACATACCTCAGAGACATCCAGCGGGAGGTTGCCAACATACACCTCTGTCTCTCTTTTCTTGAGTCCTAAGAAGAAAAACAGCATTAAAAAGGCAGGTAGAAAGTTAGAGGACTCAGAGGACTTAGAACATGTGACAAGCGACCCATTTTCCTCAATGTTAAAACATACACACTCCCCTACAAACATTCCATGCTCCCCCGCCTCCCAACCCCATGAACAACGAACGAATGGTTACACAGCCCTCAGTCGGTCAGCAGACACCCAGTCATGGAAGTGGTCCAGCGGTAAGTGCTGGCCGTGGACATCACTGCCTTCAAGGCAGGAGTCCACTCTCCTGCGGGGTGGGAGGACATGAGTCATCAGCACACGAGGAATCCAGTGCTTTCAGGGGGGTATCATGAAGTTTCAGGACCAAAGAGGGTAGTATTTCAGAGTTAACATTCAGCTGAAGGAGGGAAGTAAGGGGGTTGTGCAGGAGGGAGGCAGAAGGGAATCCAGGCAGAGGGCACAGCACATGCAAAGGCATGGAGACATGAAATGGCCTGGCACGTTTGGGAGGCTGCATGCAGTCGGCAACAGCTAGACTGCACGCTGCGTGTGGGTGAGCGGTGAGAGTCCAGGCAAGAAGGCAGGCCAGGCCAAAGGCTGGGATCTCGCTGACCTTCGTGCAGTCCTCAGGCCAGGAGAAGTGGGTGAAGGGTTTGACCAGAGAGGTGACCGCAACACAGCTAGGTTTTAGAAAGATGTCTCTGGAGATGGGGGAGGGTGAAATGGAAGGAGGTAAGGATTAAAGAGAAGCATGGGATTGGGAGCAGCCAATGTGACAGTGACCAAGCGTCTGCACTGTGGCCGAGGCAGGCGGATGCATCCGTGACTGAAAGGAACCTTGGCGGCTGAATGGAGCCAGGACAGGGTTAGGTGGATCCCAAGTTTCACGCTTGAAAAGAAACTGAGTAGATTAATCGGGATCCAGGTCATAGAAGGAGCGTCCCAACACCAGCAAAGCCCCGGCAGTTCACCTGGAGACTTCTGCTCCGCCAACGCTCCATTCTTCCCAAACAGCTGAGCAGAGGGTCGGCAGTCACTGCTGCTCCAGGACCTGTCAAACACAGGTCTTAGCGCCGCACCTCCCAAGGCCAAACTCCAATAAAAGGAGTTTGGGCATAAGAAGCAGGGTCCTGCATAAGCCTCCACACCCTCTCCTGATGGAGGGTTTCCCTTCCTCCTTCCAGACTCAGGTTCCAAGCCAGGAAGCCCTCCACTGGACCTTTTTATTTGCTAATTGTTAAAGCACACTTAGGGTTAGAATCAACACACAAGGAATGCTGGGGGGTGACTCCTAAGCTCTGGGCAAGGTGAGGCAGGAGCAAGAGGAAGAGCAGGCGGCAGGGTGGAGGGAGGCTTGTTTATCAGCAAAAGGAAGCAACTTACATGCTGCAGTTTCTTTCCAACAGGATCTCCTGCAAAGCCAACGAGCCACAGTTAAAGGAACGCTGGGACCATCCACCATTGCAGTTCTAACTAGGTACTGCGGCAGGCAGAATAATCCCCTCTGCTCCCCCGCACAAAGTGGTCCATATCCTGATCCCCGGAACCTACTAAGGGTTCTGGTCACCAATTCTACTGTGAGCAAAGGGAGGGGGCAGTTTTTCTACATCACCAAGCAATGCTCCAGACACCAGCTGGTTGTTCTACAATTCTGACACTACCCAGAGACAGCATCAGATTCCACAGGTTAAGGGCTCAGTCCCGCAGGACTCTCCCCAGCCCACCCCAACTTCAGACACCAGTTGCCTGCAGGCCCAGGTTGTCATTTGTGTTTCTGACAGACCCATCATAGACTGGAAGTTCCCAGAGCCCCTCCTTGGGTGTGCCATCAGTTTGCTAGAGTGGCTCACACCTCAGGAGACATATTTTCCCTACTAGATTGCCATTTATTTAAAAGGGATATAACTCAGGAACAGCCAGATGGAAGAGACGCACAGGGCAAAGTATAAGGAAAGAGTGCGGGGCTTCCATGCTCCCCAGGTCTCTATCACCAACCTGGAAGCTCTCAGAATCTGTGCTTTTGGGGTTTTATGGAGGCTTCATTGCAGAGGCATGCTTGATTAAATCATTGGCCATCAGCGACTGGCTCAACCTCCAGCCCTTCTTCCCTCCCCAGAGGTGGGGGTGTGGGGGACGGAACTGAAAGCTCCTCTAATCGGCCAGCCCCCATCCTTAGGTTACCCAGGGGCTTTCCAAAAGCCAACTTATTAACATAACAAAAGACACCCTTACTTCTCTCGGCACTTGAAATTTCAACGGTTTCAGGAGCTCTGTGCCAGAAACCAAAGACCAAATGTATTATTTCTTTTTATAAATCACAATATCACACCTACGAATATGTTTGGTTACATGGCAAGGGGGAATTAAAGCTGCTGATCAGCTGACTATAACATAGAGATTATCCGTGTGGGCCTAATGTCACCACAGGACTCCTTTAAAGTGGAAGAGGGAGGCATAGAAGAGAGTCAGGTAAAGAGATGTGCCAACAGAGGCAAGATTAAAGCAATGCAACATGAGAACTGGGCCACCATTGGTTGCTGGCTTTGAAAGACGAGGAAGGGGACCAGAGAACATAGGCGGCCTCCAGAAGCTGGAAAAGGCAAGAAAACAATTCTCTCGCAAGCCTCCAGAAAGAACACAGCCCTGCTAACACCTTGATTTTAGCCCAGTGAGGCATGTGTCAGGCTTCTGACCTCCAGAATTGTAGGCTGTGTTGTTTAAGCCACTAAACAAGTGGTGATCTGTTACAGCAGCAAAGAGAAAACTAACACAGGTGCCACGAGTAACTTTAAAACCTGGCTGCCTAGGGACAGAACGGGGCCTCTGGAATTAGGCAGATGCAGCTGAGTCCAGCCCAGGGACTCTGAGCTTCTTTTACTTGTCAAAGACTTTGAGTATGCTTTACCTGTTAAATGGGAATCAAAAAGCCCAAGCCATAGATTACGAGAGTGACCTGCGATACAACACTTACAGCACCTGCCACGAATTAAGAGCTTGATAAATGACAACCACTGTGTTCACTTTTATAGATTTCAGGAATGCTTTCCTATGATCCTGCAGGGTATTACCGTCCCACTTTACAGATGAGAAAGTCAAAGCTCAAAGGCATCAGATAATTTGTTAAAATTACAAAAGATACTAAGGTAATTCAGGTCTGTGACTCCAAAGCCTTGGTTCTTTTCCTACCAATAAGGAGGCTGTCAAAGTCATTTCAAAGAAGTTTTTTTTTTCTTTACTGTAGGAGAAACACAAATTAAAACGTTAAAATTTAAAAGTAGTAACTCTTTCCTCTAAATTGTTCCCAGCTGTAGGCGGAAACAGCTTTAGCTGCAACTAAATTTAACTAGAACTCGAAGTGGTTAAGATAATTAAAAGAGTGAGGTATTATGAATAAAAACAAAGATTTACAGGCATAGTCAGGCTATGGGTGTTATTTCCCAATTTCCTGGTAATCCCTGGAAAAGTCTATGAGCTTCTGGAAGAGGGCAGGCACCCACACCTCCCAAGCAAAGGCCCAGCACAAAATTTTCAAAGATGCCATTAAGGGCCTACCACGTGCTATACTGAACATCTAATGCTCATTTAATCCTCGTAGAAACTCTTCACAACTAGGCATTATTACCCCGTTGTACAGATGAAATCCTGGAGGCTCAGAGACCATAACCTGGTATTTTGTCCAAGACCACTTAATTTATGCTCATAAATGGAAAAGTCTGTTTTTTCATTTCAGACCATGTGACACCAAAGCCAAGAGCTTCCACTATTGCCTGGTCTGGAAAAGTATCTTATTTGTGTTTTTAAAAAGACAAATATATAAAGGACTCTTACAACTCATCAATAATAAAAAGACAAGTAAACCCATTAAAAAGTGGACAAACCACCTGACAGATTTTTCTCCAAAAACGAACAAATGTCCAATAAGCACATGAAAAGATGCTGAACATCCTTAGTTATTAGGGAAATTGAACTCAAAGCCACATTATTGCTAGTGGGAATGTAAATTGGTACAGCGTGGCAGTTTCTCAAAAAGTTAAACAGATAATTTCCTATGACTCAGCAGTTCCACTCCTGGGTATCTACTCAACTAAACTAAAACTGATAGTCACACAAAGACTTGTTCACAAATATTCACAGCAACATTGTTCAGAATATCCAAAAGAGAAACATCCAAACGACCACCAACTGATGGATGAGTGGATTAAATTAAATGCTGTGAATGGAATATTATCTGGCAATATAAAAGGACTTAAGTATTGATAAATGCCACAACATGGACGAATTTCAAAAACACGACACTAACAGAAAAAGCCAGACACACAATATGTTTCTACTTACATGAAAAGTCCAGAACAGTCAAATCTGTACTGACAAAATAGATGAGTGGCTGCCTAGGGTTGGGAAGCAGGGAAGGGGAACGAGAAGTAACTGCCAACAAAGTTTCCTTTTGGCTCCCCATACGTTCTAAACATGGAAATATTCTAAAATTAGATTGTGGTGATGGCTGTACTTTAAGTATACTAAATATCCTTGAATTGTATACTTAAAACTCATGAATTTTATGGTATGCAAATTTTATCTCAATAAAGGGCTTTTTTTTTTTTTAAGTCAAGATACATTTTCAAGAATGGCTGGTGTAAGCATTTCTTTTGCTATTCCACCTCAAAAAACAACGCTCACACCAAGCCAATGAGTGACCAGGATCATTCAGTCCCCACGGCTTGTATTGGATTTGGAACATATTGTGTGAGCCTCAACAGCACGTTTAGATTTTTAAGCTAAAAAGTGTCTTTAATTGCTTTGAAAAGGAGGAAGACGGCACGGGCGTCTTTTAACGTAGTGCCCCACGGTTCTGCACAAAATGCTCCCACCTGCAGAGATTCAGTCTCTGCTGTCCACTCCCACCCACCATCTCCACTGAAACATTCTGCAGACTCACCAGGCAAGAATAAGCGACAAGTTCTGGGCGTAGCAGCGCGCCCCGCCACCCGGGAGTGGAAATGAGGGGTGCAGTTTCCACTAACGCCTCCCAACGCCCAGGTCCCCTCCACTGCCCGCCCTGCAGCCCAAGGCCTGTAACCAAGAAGCCGTACCTCTCCCCGAGCCAGGCGCGTCCTACCTGCAGTCAGACGCCGAGCCTTCGCGCCTTCTCCCTACGTGCCCCGCCTCCTCCGAGATCCGCGGGGCGCGGGGCGGAGCCGCTCCTCCGCAGCCAATCCCCGGGCGGCTGCGGCCCGGGCCCGGCGGGAACAGCTGGGTGCTTACTGCGCGACAACGGCGGTGCTCCGGCCGACCATAGCTGCACGGGATACGGCGCGAGCGCCAGCTTTTAGTAGGCGCTCCCCCAAACACACACACACACACACTGCCCCAAAATATGCTTGCAGAGTGAGTGGAGAGAGTGATCGGGGCGTGCGCCTGGCTCCTTTTGGAGCGGAGGAGTTTCCTTCCTGGCTCAGGAGGTGCACGTGGCGCACTCGGGCTGCGTTTGAAGGCAGCGCCCGGCCGAGAACCGCTCCAGAAAGATGGGGAGCTGCTTGTGCAAAAAGTGGGGGGCTCTTAGCACGCGGGCGCAACTAGTTAGTACGAAGAGCTGCTGCTCCTTTCCCCCGAACATGCACCCCAGGACTCTCCAATGCAGAGGCGTTGACCCTGGCGCCCCCGGATCTGGGCGGGAGGTAGCGGGCGGGGAGGCGCCAGCCTGGGAGGGGAGGCGCTCGCGGAGGGGGTGGGCCGCTGGCGGCCCACCGTCCGTCGCAGCGCTAGGGACACTCCCGCCGCCTCCGCTCCGTCCCCTCTGGTCCCCGGGAGTGTGGGCAGGTCTGTCCCAGGGCTTCCGTGGGCCCGGCCTCTCCCACTTCGGGAGGAAAAAGCAGGGGAAGCCCCCGGCGCCCGCCGCCTCCGGAGAGCCGCGGAGCCCCCGGCGGTGCAGGCGCTGAAGACGAGCCCGGGCGGGGCCCCAGTTCGTCGTGCCTGTCGCCGTCCGTGTCCGGAGCGGCGGCCCGCGCCCGCCCGCTCGGCGCCCCGAGCCCCCCACCCAGGGCCGTAGGGGCCCCACCCTGTGGGGCGTGGGCGACGGCCGGCCCAGGACCCGCGGAGCAGCCGTCGCGGGGCCTCGCCGCGGCCTCCAGCGCCCCAGCCCCGGGGAATGCAGTGGCCCCCGGCCCCTGGCGCCTCTCCGTGTCTAGGCTGGGCCTCCTCGCTCGCCTGCTCCGCGGCCACGACGCTCCTGAGCCGCACCGGCCGGGCCCCCCTCATGGCGGCCAAGTGGTTCAAGGAGTTCCCCCTGAACCTGAAGACCGTGTCGGAGCGGGCCAAGCCCGGCGGCGGGGGCGGCGGTAAACTGCGCAAGAACTCGGAGGCGGGCGGCGCGGGGCCTGGCTCGGGCAAGGGCCGCAAGAACTCGGCGGCCGAGCTGGGGAGCGGCCGGGCCGGTGTCGGCCCCCCCAAGGACAGCAGGTTGTCCCGGGACAGCCTGCAGGGTCTGATTCAGGCCGCCGCGGGCAAGGGCCGCAAGAACTCCCGGGCCACCGAGGACGAGCCCCACCGGGGCGCGGCCAAGAGCTCAGGCTGCAGCACCTACATCAACAGGCTCATCAAGGTGGACACGCAGGAGAAGAACGGGAAGAGCGGCTACCCCAGCAGCAGCAGCAGCGGCAGCTCCAGCAGCTCTTCCTCTGCGTCCTCTTCCCCTTCCTCCCTGGGCCCCGAACTGGACAAGGGCAGGATTAGTAAGCAGCAGGACACGGTAAGAATGCGACGTCCCTGGACCACCTCCCCCTGCTGAGGCAGGGCAGTGGGAAGGGAGCGTCGTGAACCTGCTAAACTCCAGGGAACTTTATACCTCAGAGAAGGTGAGAGTGTATTTGCCGGCTCTAACATTTGATGACTTTTAAGTGACCATTTAAAATCATTAGATTTTCAAGATTAAACTTGAGAAATCCTTATTCTAACGATGGTGCACTTGGCAGAAAGGTACTTTCCATGAAATTTTATTATCAATTTAGATTGAGTAATTGA